>NC_067477.1:54467643-54782471 GCF_947179515.1 Apodemus sylvaticus
TTTTAGCTCATAAATTTGTATCATTTTGAGTCATTTTAGAATGTCTATAGAGTAAGATACAGAGTAAATTTAATTCTTGTGCAAATGAACATGTGACCTTCCTAGCATCACATCTCCATGACACTTTCTTGGTAATCTAATCAAACACCTATCAGACTCACATTAGCCTACAGGTTTATACTGGATGCTCAATTCGGTCAGTGATCTTAGTTTCTATCTCTATGTTCATGGCATGATGTCCTCAGTGTTGAAGTTCTATAATTTATTCTGTAATCAGTGTTCTTTCTACCTTTTCCCTTATATTCTATTGACTACTATGGATCCCATGTGCTTTTGTAAGGATCTTAATATCATACTTTTCAACTTGAGATACAGCTAAAATTTCCACGGTGCCTTAATTCTGTTTATGAACCAACACATTAATTTAGTAAATATTGGCATCTTAAAATATTTAATATTTTGATATTAATATGCTATGCATATGTGTGATGTCTTTTTAGTTCAGCAATATTTATGTTGTCAATGTATAAGTCTTAAATTTTTTTGTAAGGTTGATTTCTCAATATGTTATTGTATTGATTATTTTTCCTGGAAGAAATTCCAGGAAATCAATTCTGGCAATCTTGTTAAAGTTTTTTTGTATAAATAATAGGGTTTGGTTAGTGAATCCTTTAGGATTTTCATTCGCAGCCTTATCTTATGTGTGGCGGTTTGAATATACTTGGCCCTGGGAGTTGCACTATTAGGTGTAGGCTTATTAGAGTAGGTGTGGCCTTGTTGGAGGAAGTGTGCCACTGTGGGGGTTGGCTTAGAGACCCTCCTCCTAGCTCCCTGGAAGCTAGTCTTCTCCTGTTTGCCTTTAAAATGGGATCTCTCAGCTCCTCCAGTGCCATGCCTGTCTAGATGCTGCCATATTCCCACCTTGATGATAATGGACTGAATCTTTGAACCTTATACTGTTGTCTCCTATAATAGTTGCCTTAGTCATGGTCTCTCTTCACAGCAATGAAACTCCAACCAAGACATCAGGTGCATAAAGAGAGTGTTGCTTTTTCTCTTTAACATGAATGCCCTTTGTTTAATTGTTTTTATTTAATTGTTGTAACTGTAGCCTACAGTGTAGATTGAAGACAGGCAGGAAGAGATTTCTGTGATATCTTTCCTGTTCTTAGGAGAAGATCTTCAGTCTTTCACTGCTAAGCAGTTTATCACATACAGGGTTTGCGTGATGACCTTGACCTGGATCAAGAAAGACATATCTTTGTTGAGTCTTTTTATTAAAAAAACTATTAAATTTCAGTGTAACCTTTTCTGTCTAGGTTGATATTATCAGACTTTTAAAATTCATTAATATTTAAAATAATGTTTGAATGCTCAGTCAACATTGACTACCTGGGATGGACTCTTCTGCTCATTGTTTATAAATTTTAACATGTTATAAAACTTAATTTCTAATAATGTTTTCAAAATTTTTCCATTTGTATCGTTAAATCATTTTTTCTTTTAAATAGTGGTGTCTTCATCTGGCATGATTACAGCGGTAATACTTGCCTCAGAGAAAAGATTACAATTAAGATTTTCTCTATCACTATCTCTTTTCGAAAAATTTTCAGGAGTTGCCTTTTAAAGAGTATTATCTATAGCCTTTTACAATGTATTATCTAGTACTCCTTTGTGAAATTATCTGTTCCATATTATTGTGTTGAGGGAAATTTAACGAATATCATGATTTACTGAAGACCCACGTAGAACCTCAGTTTTTCCTTGAGTAATTTACTCTGGTCTTTGTATCGTTGCAAACTAATGATTTCATGAGATTTTTTTCTGATCAGTTGACATGTGACATTCTTTAAAAATATTTATTATTATTTTAAATTTATGTGTATGTATGTATTTGTGTGTTCGTGTGTGTGTGTGTGTGTGTGTGTGTGTGTGCCAACAGAGGCCAGAAATGGTGGATTTCTTGGCATGAAGCTCCAGGTGGTTGTGGGCTGCCTGATACAGGTACTTCAAAACGAATCCAGGTCCTTTGCTGAAGCAGTGTGCATGCTTAAATACCGAGCCCTCTCTGTAGGCCCATGTGCCTCCTGATTTCAGTAGTACTGACATTGCTTCTTCTCATTTCTCTCGTTCTTTTTTTACTCTCTTTATATCTTCCCCCCTCTCTCTTATTTTACATATATATGTATATACTCCTACATTTGAATTTTGTGTTAATGTCTCCAATTTCAAATACCTTTCTGTTGTTCCTTTTCTTCTATTTGTTTAGACTGAAGAATATATATTATTTATCCTTTTGTTTCTAATTGCAAATTTATTATTGATTTTCTAGTTAGTTTTTCATGTTTGGTGTTTATGCTTTCAACTTCAAAAGTTTTTACTAGTTCTTATTTAATTATTTCCTTTGTTGTTTAATTATGTCCTATACTAGGTGAGATTTTTTTGAAGCAGTAAACATCCATGTCAGTGCCTTCAGTTCGCTTGACATGTCAAAGTCTCAGTTTCATCATTTATTCTTTTATTTTCCTTGTATATATTTCTCTTGTTGTTTTCAATTATAGCATTTTCAAACTTTTTGCTTCTAGAACCATCATCTGAATCCCTTCAAAGTAGGCTTATACCTCTTAAATTTCTTGCCCAGCTCAATTTACTGCCTCTTTATTAGTTTCACAATTTCTTTTTTCTTTTTGGAAACTTTGTGCAATATTTTATCGCTACTCTACCTCCTAGTCTACATTCCCACCTACTCCAAAGACAGGTTTGGTTCAAGTGCATGGTCAAATGTTTACTTTGACAACAGTGGGTTTGAAGATTTCCATAGACATCAATTCTGCAGCTCTGTCTATTTTTGAGAAGCCTACAGTCATTACTGTGTAAGGAGTGGTTCATCAGTTTCGTCTTTATGCCACTATTAACTAGGAGAAAGTAGGGAAATAGACACAATGTCTATTAAATGGATCACGGGACAGTGAAATAAAGCATATTTTATACTCTGTGCTGCAAAGTACATATGATATAGTCTTAAAGGTTTTAAGGTATGCATCTTGGGGATATAAGGTTTCTGTTCTTTTATGGTAATTTACTATTGTGCATATATTTACAATATTTACCAATAGATTTGTATATTTTACAACACATGTGTACTTAGATTAGGTAATGAAAGCATAATTCATGAAAAAAATGTTCCATAAATAAAAATGTATTTAGTGACTAAAGAATACCAAATAGTTTACAAGTAAGTGAAAACATATTTGTAAGTAGAAGATTTAAGTGAGGTTCTAGTTCAGTTTGTTGAATGGTTTCCTAGAGTTTGTAACTTACAATCCCTCATGAATTAGATATTATGGAATTCCTCTGTAATCATAGCCCTAGAGGGCTAAATGCATGAGAATCAGTAATTTAAATTTATCATCAGTAATACAGCAACTTGAGGGCAACCCCTAAACAACAGCAAAATCAAAAGGCACAACAAAAGGACCTTGCAAATAAATATGGTTTAAAATAAAGAAGTGAAATGTTAAATTGATGATATTTACCTCATCCATATTAGTATACTAGATAATGTTGGTATTATGCTGGTCCTATATATGCAACCAAATTTCTGATAATCCTAAAAATATGTACACATAAGCAACAGAAAATTGACTCACTGGGCTAAGTGTATGTGTAGCAATGATAATTAAAGAAGTTATGGATTTGAGAAAGAGTTGGGAGTTATGGAAGGAGTTGATAAGCAAAACTGTGGTGTGATAATGTTGGAAATGCAGTACTCATGTATAAAATTCTCAAAAATATGAAAACCACCTAAAAAACAAAGAATAAATTAGAATATGTGAACAGTTATCCTCACAAAGCTGAAGTAACTCTGCTTGTATTAATTCAAGCTGTACTTGGATTGAGAATAAGAGCAGACACAGAGGGATACTTCTCATTAATAAAGTAAGCATATATCTTTATGATAACATTCACAAGGAACAAAAAATTAATAATATGTATTCTTGCTAACAAAATTCCAAAATATCTGAAGAAATAAGGACATAGTATTTACAAGCACTATGAGATTCAAAGTTAGCAGCTATTTTATTTGCTTCGTTTTGTATAACAAACATACAGAAAATCAATCAATAAATATAGAAACAATTATAAACATATTATTAAATAACTTTAGTACTAAAATAATATTATTTTAAGTGAATGGCTGTTTTGCTTGCATATGTCTGTATAACATGTGCATGCCTGGTGCCCCTAGAGGCAAAAGGAGGGTGTCAGGTTATTTGGAACTGGGGTTACAGGCTGTTGTCTTCCGCCATCCTTATGCTAGGAATTGAACCATGGTCCTATGGAAGAGAGGCCAGTGCTCTTAATCCCTAAGTCATCTCTCCCATTTCAATACAAAGTAACTTTAATATGTATTATTTTTTTAATATCCATTGACAACTACACTTAACAGCTTCAGAGTATACATTCATTTCAAGTAAAAACATGTAATATATACAAATTAGACAATAATCTGTGGCACAAATGTATACTCATGAAGCAAAAAATGTTTGAAATGCTTAGAAAATACATTGTTTAATGAATTGTAAACCAATAATTAGAACATGTATGAGAAAATAAGAAGCAAGTTTCTAAATAATTCTTGAATCATTACAATTTTAGCAAAATGTGAAGAGCAGCAAAATATTTAGAAAATTTCCATCTGTGATTAGGTAAAAGTCTTTTAAAAATGAGAATGGCTAAAATTTACATGTCTATATCCAAATTCTCTGAAAGAATGAATTAAATCCCATTGATGTAGAAGGGATAAATGATACAGATGAGATTAACATTAGAGTGCTATAGTACCATCTGATAGAAAAAAATTCTGGACATAAACTCAGAGTTGAAAAGTATTAATAGATAGGCCTTTAGCTACAGTGAAGACTCGGTGAAGAAGAATGAAAGCAAAGTTCGGAGTGGAAGTAGCTAAGTCACTGAAGATCTGTGGGAGGACATTAAGAAGATAATGAGCAAATGTCAGAGTGTTATGAATAAATTTGAAGAATTGAAAACACGTCATAAATGAAACAATCGATGACAGGAACTCTGAATTGCTCCACGTTATTGCAAGAGGTGAGTCATAATTGGAAATATTCCCACAGATGTGAAATTGGAAACATGGATGAATTTTTATCAGTCTTGAAATTGCATCGTGAAAACTGAGTAGTTTGTGAAATTTGAAAAAAAAAAAAAACATTATATCTACTCAGTGCTTTCCTCTTTCTCCTTTCATGGCTGGTCCTGGGTGAAAACAAGTGGAAGAAGAGAACATGAAAACCCTGTGATCTTTCAAACAACAAAAATTAACAGAAGGGATTTCATAAATAACCATATATGTAATTAAAGTTAAACAAATCTAAATATTTTTATAAGAAACAAATATACTCAGTGTTCAACCTTTAAATAATGACCTCTAACAATCAGGAAGATACATTGTTTGCTCAGGTGTGAGGAGGAGAAAATACTTTACAAAAGAAATATATGAGGTGTAGTAATCAAAGTACAAATGGAAGCTGTGGATTTGGAGATGAGAAGGATCTGGGAGAACACAAGGGAGAAACAATGCTATCAAAGTACATTGCCTGAAAAGAAGAATGAAACATATAGCAAATCAATAGCATATTACTTTTTATATAGTCACCACCTATTTTCTAATAATGTCCAAAGCAGTGCCTTTCACAATAACATCTTCATATATTCATGTTCATCTCCTCTGCCAATTCCCACACTTATGCTCTCTACCCCTGGAGGTCCCTTTTATGTTTCCAGATAGACCCTGGTTCCAGATTTTT
Organism: Apodemus sylvaticus; assembly: GCF_947179515.1. Classification (NCBI taxonomy): domain Eukaryota; kingdom Metazoa; phylum Chordata; class Mammalia; order Rodentia; family Muridae; genus Apodemus; species Apodemus sylvaticus. The sequence goes on from NC_067477.1 coordinate 54,473,475, forward strand.
GTCTATTTCTTAAATGTACCAATTCACTGAATTAATTTTTAAAATCAAAAATAGATTACTAACAGGATTAGAAATAGAAAAGCTGCTTCCAGTCTATCAAAAAATTTAAATTCTATGAATCAATTGGATTCCTTTACTGTCCCATTCCTTTTATATTTAGTCTACAGGTTAGGGTTTGAAAACATCAATCCATCAATTAAGAATGCCTTGTGAAAATTGAGTTCATTTTATAGAGAAGACCACATGTAAATTAGGCATCCAATTGGAGACATTGAAATTTATCATGTTGGTGGTACTTAGAATGGAATCTTAAACTTATATTTTAATAGACACAAACATCAATCTTTAAAAACACAAATAAACTTTTGTATGACAAGAATGGATTTATCAGGAAGTCTTGGGAATTGGGGATAAAAGTAAGCCATATAGAATATGTGAATAACTAATGACTGGTGCTAGAGAGAAAACACAGTGGTTAAGAGTGCTTGTTGAGGTGTTGGCGAGGAGGATGTGGAGAAAGACAAACACTCCTCCACTGCTGGTGGGGTTGCAAGTTGGTACAACCACTCTGGAAATCAGTCTGGCAGTTCCTTAGAAACTGGGCACGTCACTTCTGGAGGACCCTGCTATACCACTCCTGGGCATATACCCAGAGGATTCCCTGGCATGTAATAAGGACACATGCTCCACTATGTTCATAGCAGCCCTATTTATAATAGCCAGAATCTGGAAAGAACCCAGGTGTCCCTCAACAGAGGACTGGATACAAAAAATGTGGTATATATACACAATGGAGCACTATTCAGCCATTAGAAACAATGAATTCATGAAATTCTTAGACAAATGGATGGAGCTGGAGAACATCATACTAAGTGAGGTAACCCAGTCTCAAAAGATCAATCATGGTATGCACTCACTGATAAGCGGATATTAGCCTAGAAACTTGGAATACCCAAGACAATCCACATATCAAATGATGTCCAAGAAGAAGGAAGTAGTGGCCCCTGGTTCTGGAAAGGCTCAGTGCAGCAGTGTAGGGCAATACCAGAACAGGGAAGTGGGAAGGGGTGGATGGGGGCACAGGGGTAGGGAAGAGGGCATATGGGACTTTTGGGAAGTGGGGAGCCAGAAAAGGGGAAATCATTTGAAATATATGTAAAAATATATCAAATAAAAAAAAAGAGTGCCAAGGAACCTGAGTTTGTAGTCCACCAACCAAGTAGGTGTCTCTCAATCACCAATATCTCCACAGGATTGAATACCTTTTTCTGCACTTCCCCCAAGCCCCTTCACACACACACACACACACACACACACACACACACACACACACACACAGAGAGAGAGAGAGAGAGAGAGAGAGAGAGAGAGAGAGAGAGAGAGAGAGAGATTGAGAGAGAAGGAGGAGGAGCAGGAGGAGGTAATAGTAGTAGTAATAGTAGTAGTTAATTAGGTTTAAACTACCAAATTCCTTCTACGAAGCCACAATTACGCTGATACCAAAACCACACAAAGATCCAAACAAAGAAAGAAAACTTCAGACCAATCTCCCTTATGAACATCAATGCAAAAATACTCAATAAAATTCTTGCCAACCGAATCCAAGAACACATCAAAACGATCATCCACCATGATCAAGTAGGCTTTATCCCAGGGATGCAGGGTTAGTTCAGTATATGGAAATCCATCAATGCAATCCACTACATAAACAAACTCAAAGAAAAAAACCACAGTCATTTCATTGGATGCTGAAAAAGCATTTGACAAACAAATCAACAAAATACTTAATATAAGTATAAATACTTAATACTAAATACAATAAAGGTTTCAGGTTGAGAACCTGAAAATCTACTCAAGACATTCTGAGATTAAGTGAGCAGCGCAAAGGAGACCTATTTGCCCCACAGAGCAAAGGGCAGGGAATAAGAGACAAAGATAGGAAATAGAGAACAATGGAAGAGAGGAAAAGAAACAAAGGAATTGGGGCAATATTTGGGATGTAAATATATACATACATACATACATACATACATACATACATACATACATACGTAAATTACAAAGTAAATTAAAAAATAAAGGTAAATATGGGGTAACCCTGTGTTTGGATGAGGTATTGAATTTTGTTTGGGCATATTAATTAAGTGAGCCAATTTTGATTGCTGGACTTTAATACCCTGATTGCTGAACCTTCGTAGTCTGCCTCAGGGGAGGGAAGTGTGGCCAAATAAGAGAACAGACCTTGGTGACTAGCCTTAGGAATGTAATCTAAAGTGGTTTTTGTGTTTGTTTGTTTTTGTTTTATTATTATCTTTAGGTAAAGGGAATGAGGGAGAAAGGTCAGGCCTTCCAGAGTCCTGTTTGCCATGCTGGCCTGAGTTCCTGCACTTAATGGGAGTAGAGTACACAACAGAGGTCAGGTTTCCAGCAGATTCTAATCAAGATCTTTGCATCAATCAGTACAGGAAGACCTGAAGTGTTCTCAGTCTTTATCAAGGAGCTGAATATAATACATGGAGATAGTATTTATTTCTGCAGAATTTGTACCTGTCTTACATTTATACTGATTGAAATGTTGTACAATATGAAATTCTGTCAAGGATATTTGAATTTCCAATGTTTTCCCCAACTTTAACCTATCATAGATTATATATTCACTTTATAATTAATAATAAAGACTAAACTTCTATTTTGTTCTGATACTGATGGAATATTAATGTGTGAAGAATTAGTTTAATTCTTTTAGCTTTAATTAGAATTTCAACAATAATTATGCTACTAATAATATTTTTCTAAGGCTTTGATCATTTTTACTACATACAACATTTTTCAATTAACTGTGTTTTTAAACACTGAGGTTAACATGTAATTACCTTACCATATAAAATAATTCATTTTTAAGTTAAGATGAATCAATACAAGATAGAGATGATGGAAGAGAACATCCTCTTAAAATAACTACTGTTTAGCTTCCTATAAGAATTCAGAGGAAAATACAAAAACTTCCCAAGCAACATAGATATCTTTCTCAAATAACAACACAAAGAATAGACATCACTTTTTAACAATGACTATTTATCACTGATAATTATCAGAAACAGAGTTCAGAATTTCATTAGAAATCCTTCTTGCTACAAAACATAAATTAACAGGCTTCACACAGAAAGCGCCAAGGATCCTATATTGCTGTCTTTGGACTTCTGGCCCAGCACCTAACAGACTCCTGCTATCTATTTCTTGCACCTTGAAAAATAAGATTATTTATGCCAGTCTTTCAAACAAGTACACAACAATTCATCAACACAAAATTGTCTTTTCACCCTGTCTTATCTCATCGTTTGGCCAGTTAATGAACAGCAACTTAGTATACTACCACAGCCTGGAATAAATCACTGGCTGTTCTCAACAAATGTCAGCAGCAGTGCCATTAACATTGATAGCAAACATTCTAAGCAAAATTGAATAAGATTAACATTCATTTACTCTTTAAATGATACCAACAGCAGGGAGAGAGAACTTGTAGACTGAGGGAAAGGTGGTCCAGTGACTGGCCCAACTTTGAATCCATCTCAAGGTGAGGCTCCAAGGCCTGACACTATTACTGATGCTTTAGTGTGCTTACAGACCGGAGCCTAGCATGGCTGTCCTCTGAGAGGCCTAAAAAGTAGATGACTGAGATAAATGCAGATTGGGTTGAAGTCAGGGACCCCTGTGGTTGAATTAGGGAAAGGGTAGAAGACTCTGAGGAGGAGGTTGACCCCATAAGAAGACCAGCGGTCTCAACTAACTGGAAACCTTGAGGTCTCTCAGACACTGAGCCACCAACCAAGCAGCATGTGTAGGCTTGTCTGAAGCCTCTGACACACTGAAATCAGAGGACTGCCTGTGTTGAAAGACTTGAGGCCCCAAGGTTTTGGGAGGCCTGGAAAGGGGGGGGGGGGCGGCATCCTTTTGGAGACAGGAGGGAGGACAAATGGTATGAGGAACTGTGGGTGTGGGAGAACAGACCAGGAGGGGGGCAATGACTGGACTGTAAAAAAAAAGTAATAAAAATGATGTAAGTATTAAATCTATAAAATATGTTCCTATGTCATATCAAAAATTTTCACTATGATGTATTGACCCCATGTTTCCTTTTTCTGTTTTTCTTAAAACTTCATTAGAAAAAGAAAAAAGGAAAGAAAGATGATAGAAAGATAGAAACATAGAAAGCAAGCAAGCAGTTTTCTGGGTTTTACTTCTACACACAGAAAGCTAAGACCCACCATTGGTTTTTTAAGAAGGAAAAGGCTGAATAAGCTGAAAATGCAACTTTTCTGAGGTCTGTCAGAGAGGTAAGGTCATAGGGCAAAGCATTGTGCCCCTTTCTAAATTTAGGTGGACCTGTGAACAAACCCAGAGGACTACAGGCTGCTGAAGCAGGGTCCCAGGAGCATAACCAACCAAGGGAGCCAGTGCTGACATGGGGAAATCCACCCTGCAAGTAAGGCACTGCAAGGGGCTCGGCCTGGGTGACTGCTGCTGCGGCCCAAGAAAATTCTCATGGTCCAGGTATCCCGAGGCCCTAATTCTGTGAATGTGACCTTTAGGAGCTTTTCTAGTGCGGACCAGTGAGTAATGGAGAACTACTCCTCATGCTCTGTCAGAGCGAGATGGAAAGGCTCATCTGAAGTCTGTCTGAACGTCCTTTGATCAGTGTAAATAAGCTATTTAAACTGAAGGCCAGTCTGCAGCTTTATCAGTCTTATTCACCTAAGGATGGAAAAATGAATCCAAGGCAAGGCTAGATTTCTATAGAGAAGACAGAGGCATTCAGTTATAGTCTCTGGTAGCTTGTCTGTCTCAAAAAATGAAATAGGAAAATATGGAGAGGCAACAAAGGCAACAAAATGTCTCTGGTACACACTGTCCAAAAATCCTGGCTGCACCGATATATTTGGTTAAAGGGAAAAAAAAATGAAAAAAAGGAAACCTGAGAAAGCAGAATGAAATAAAACAGAGAAACCCAACAGAGTAGGTGATGCAAAAAGTGTAGAATAACGACACACACACACACACACACACACACACACACACACACACACACAAATGAGAATACAGCAAAGTGAAAAGAAAAAGAACAGAAGAAACATTTGTAGCAATAAGTATTGTAAAGCTAACAAAGTTGATGTTAAACAGCAAGCCACCTATTACAATGAATGAAATAGATGGTTCGGATAAGAAGGAAAACTGGTCATAACACTTCTGGAGGACCCTGCTATACCACTCCTCAGCATATACCCAGAGGATTCCCCAGCATGTAATAAGGATACATGCTACACTAATGTTCATAGCAGCCCTATTTATAATAGCCAGAAGCTCGAAAGAACCCAGATGTCCCTCGATGAAGGAATAGATACAGAAAATGTGGTTTATTTACACTATGGAGTACTATTCAGCTATTAGAAACAATGAATTCATGAAATTCTTAGGCAAATTATTGGACCTGGAAAATATCATCCTAAGTGAGGTAACCCAGTCACAAAAGAACACACATGGAATACAGTCACTGATAGGTGGATATTAGCTCAGAAAATCTGAATACCCAAGACACAATTCACATATCACACAATGACTCCCAAGAAGAAGGAAGGAGAGATCCCAGATCCTGATAAGGCTGGTTCCAGCATTGTAGAGGAGTACCAGGACAGAGAAGTAGGAGGGGGCTGATTGGACAATGGGCAGAGGGAAGAGGGCTTAGGGAACTTATGGGGAGGAGGGATCTGGGAAAGGGAAAATCATTTGGAATGTAAACATAGAATATAGAAAAGAAAAAAATGGATACCCATAGGCTCATATACTTACACATCTGGCTTTCAGTTGTGAACTCTTTGTGAAGGATTAGAAGGTGTGGACTTATTGGAGGGGTACATTGGTGTGTGCTGGCTTTGAGGTTTTGTAAGCCAGCACCAACCCCAGCATCTTTCTGCCTCCTGTCTGTAGATAAGGTGTGAAGCCCTAGCTGCTTCTCCAGTGCCAGCCGTGTTCACCTTCTTCTATGATAACAGACGAGCTGGCTGAAACTGTAAGCAAGACCCCAACTAAATGGTTTCTTTGATAAGAGTTGCTTTGGTTAAGTGTCTCTAATAGCAACAGAAGATAAACACCAAAGAAAAATACAAGAACAACACAAATCCCAAAATAAAATCCCATAATCTAAAATCAACCTACTGAGGAGATGCAAAGGCCTGAGTACCTAAGTTCCTAAATTCAAAATGCACATAAAGCATTACAAGTTAGTTCATGTCTGCAATGCCCCTGGTCCTGCAGCTAGACAGGAGGTGGAGATGTGAGACTCTATAGAAGTGCCTTTGCCAGTAATATGGCATCCACCATGGTTAACAAGAGATCCTGTCTCAAACAGGCTGAAATGTGTAACCTAACATCTGGGCTTTCTTCTGACCTCTACATGTGCTCCATGATACATGTGCACTCACAGGTATGCTTACACACACAGCCATGTACATCATACACACAGAAATTATTTTTAAGGTCTATACATGTACTCTGGTATGTTGATGTATATGTGAGTATGTGTCTATGTAGATACACAGGTATGTATGTAAGAATATATGTAAACATATGCTCATGCATATTTTGATATGCATCCATCTTTATATATGTGTGTTTTAATATGCATGTGTACATTTGTGATTTGTGTATGTGTATGTGGGAGTAAATCTTTTGATTAAATATGACTCTAGATTCTTTATCAGCTGCTCCAGTCTTAGGAACTGAAACTACATCTTTTTCCTCTGCTTCAAGCAAACTTGTACTTGGGAAGAAATAAAGACTGAAATGTCAAAGGAGTACAGCAAACATCTAAGAATCATTTAAATCCAAGTAGCTAAAACAATTAGTCAAATATGCAGTTTACATATGATGTCTTAATTTAATTTCTTATCCATAATCGTACTCTTACCCTATCAACTTTTTTTTCCCTTAAGAAAGACAGCTTTCATAAATAGCCACGCTTTCAATCAGAATATTTTCCCCTTTTCTTGGATCGCATCCTGGAAGAATTATAATAAGTAGAAAATTTGGCAAATGTAAATAGAAATGGAGCCAAGCTAGATGATCCATAAACTGCACAATAAGCCTAAGAATAATTGAGTTGATTCTGATTCAGAACTAGCTCAGCCTCAGCTATCACTTCCTGTCTGTGTTCTGCATATTTACAAATGCTTTTTATTAGGCATTAAAGCCAAATCGTTTCACAAAAATGTTCTTCCCTTATTATATTTCATCATTTCACTGACGACTGGAACCTTTGCTGAATCCTTACAACTTAAAAATAATCTAGAATTTCTTAGATATTATTAGAGATACACAAGTTGGAAAGATCTGAGAATGTAGAGATATCAAAGACATTTGATTTCCAGTTATCTGTAATACTGTCCCAGGGAATGTGAGACCTCTTCTGACCTCAGAAAGTCACACACAGGAGGTACAGGTAAATCACCTATACACTTAAAAATAAATATTAAAATAAAAAGTATTCATAGATTAAATATTTTATGTCAGTGTTATCATATATGTGGCAATACAAAAAAAAGAGCTTTTATTTGCCTACTTTCAGTAAAAACAAAATACGATCTCATAATTACTATACACATGGAACCCATTTCTAAATTTTTGATTTCTTGTACACACACTCCTATGCAACATTTACCTTTAGCTTTTAAACTTGTCAACATTGCCATCCCCCCTGCTCCCAGTTAGTTTTGACCCAATGAAGGTCAGGCTCCTGCCTCCAATATCAAAAAAATCTAACTCTTACATATGTTTTAGTATGATTCCTGGTCAGGTGACATGTAGCCTGCCATTTACAAAATGAAAATTTTAAGCATAGGACTGAATCTTATATAAATTTGTGTCAGCTTTTTAGTTCACTTTAGCAACAGCTCTGGAGTTCGTTAGGTCACTCATGCACCACAGTCTCTTCCTGACTACTGGATCTGGATCTCACAGCTTAAAAATACCTGTAACTTTGAAATTACCCTGGGTCAGTCTTGTCTTCTAAGTCATCTCTTTGTCTGTTTACATAGCTACCTGCTATCTGTCCTTCATCTTTCCAAATAAGTTTTGAAATTTACCAGAGAATGTCACCTTGACATTTCAAATATTATGTTGCAACACTGAATTCATAATTTCTTTTCTAATAAGTGATATTCCTTGTGTTAATTATTTTTGACAAATTTTGCTATTTGTCATGATGCATACCAGAAACAAACAGATCATTTTTTTTTCAGAGGTCCTAGGTCCTGCCCATGTTTCCTGTTTAGTTGGTGGTTTAGTCTCTGGGAGATCCAAGGTAGGTTGACTCTTTTGGTCTTTCTGAGGAGTCTTTATTCCCTCCCAGTCCCACAATCCTTCACCCAACTTTTCCTAAATTTTCCATGAGACTCTGAGAGCTCTGTTTAATATTTGGCTGTGAGTCTCTGCATCTGTTGCAGTTAGCTGCTGGGTGTAGCCTCTTGGAGGACAGTTATGCTAGGCTTCTGTCTACAAGCATAGCAGAGTATTGTTAATAGGGACAAGGATTGATTCTTGCCTGTGGGATGGATCTCAAGTTGGTCCTGTCGTTTGTTGGCCATTCCTTCCGTCTCTGCTCCATCTTTGTCCCTATACTTCTTGTAGACAGGACAAATTTTTGGTCAAATGATTTGAGGGTGTGTTGGTATCCTTATCTCTCCACTGTCTACAGGAGGTGGCCACTTCAGACTTCATATCCCCCACTGATAGGAATCTCAGCTAGATTCATCCTCTAGACTCTCCGGATCACCCCGCCCCCCTTTGCAGGTCTCTTGGCATGTCCTAGAGTTGATTTTCTGCCCACTGCCCACTGCTCACCACTGGTTTTCATCTACTCTCCTGGTCCTCTCTCCTTGGCTCTACCTACACCTGATTTCCCACACCCTCTTCCACTCAGTTCCCTCCACCCACTTCCTGTGTCGATTTTATTTCCCACTTCTGAGTGAGATTCAAGCATCCTTCCTGGGTCCTCTTTGTTGCTTAGCTTTTTTGGATCTGCTCATTTCTGAAGCGAAATGGGGCCTGAGTGGGATGGGAGCAGGAAGAGCAGAGCACTGAGTGGAGTGGAGGGAAGGAAAACTTCAGTCAGGGTGTATTGTATGAGCGAGGTATAAATTAAGAGAAAGCAGCAGCCGGGCAGTGGTGGCGCACGCCTGTAATCCCAGCACTCTGGGAGGCAGAGGCAGGCGGATTTCTGAGTTCAAGGCCAGCCTGGTCTATAGAGTGAGTTCCGGGACAGCCAGGGCTATATAGAGAAACCCTGTCTCGAAAAATCAAATCCAACCCCCCCTCTCCAATAAAAAGAGAAAGCAGCAGCCTACATAATGAAGAAAAAGATCTTTAGCAACCCTATATCAGACAAAGGGTTAATATTAAAAATATATAAAGAACCAATGAAGTTAGACACCAACAAACAAAAATAACCCAGTTAAAACATAGGGTACAAAACTAAACAGAGAATTCTAAACTAAAGAATCTGTAATGGTCTAGAAACACTTAAATGTTCAACATCCTTGCTCATCAGGGAAAGGCAAATCAAAGACTCTGAGAGTTCACTTTATACCCATGAGAATGACTAAGGTCCAAATCTCCAGCCACAGCAAATGCTGGCAAGAATGTGGAGCAAGGGGAACTTCTCTCCATGCTGGCAAGAGTTCAAACTTGTACAACCACTCTGGAAATCAATTTGGAGATTTTTCATAAAATTGGGAAAAGTTTTACCTCAAGATTCAGCTATGCCACTCCTGGGCATATGTTTAAAGACACTCCACCATACCAGAAGGACACTCGCCCAACTATGTTCATAGTAGCCTAATTAATATTCATAAACTGGAAACAATACACATATCCTTCAACTAAAGAGTGGATAAAGAGAACAGTTCACATTTTTAAACACCATGCTTCATTTTTAAAATTTTAAAACCTTACTGCAGCACTTTTTAGGTGGCTCTTCTAAATCACTATCATACTTATTTAGACTTATTAGGAATATAAATCTGATTACAGAGATGCTTTGATAAAGTGAAACACTTCCAGTGATCTCAAGACTATATTCAAGATCATTAATATAACTCAGTAAAGTCCTGTGTATTTCTGCAACACAGAACTGCAATATTTTCTCTAACATAACATATTTTCCTCTTTTCATACTTAAAGACCCAATACTTTGCTTGTTTTAATCTCAATTATTTCCTTCCTTCCTCACATCTAGCCACATCAAAATCCTAAGATAGTTCTATTTATTACATGTTTCTACTGGGAATCATTTCCTTAAGAAGGTATGTTAATTAAGGTTTTCTGAAATAATGTGTGTGTGTGTGTATTATATGATACATGACATATAAATTAAAATGGGATGCTTTCAATTGGTTTACAGGATGCAATCTAGATATTCCTACAATGGCTCTATCATATTGGAAAGGCTAATAATCCCATAGTTGTTCCTTCCAAGAGTCTGGATGTCACAGCAATCCCAATCTGGTGCTGCCTGGAGGATGCTGATCTTTGCTCTACATTAGAATACCATTGGTGTTAGTTTTACATTAGTGAGAGAATGTAGCAACAGCAGTATAGATGACCTTGCCAGCCAGAGTGAGGGCAAGCCGAAAGTTTCCTTCTTTCTCTCTCTCTTTATGAAGGTTGCCACCAAAAGGTGCTCACATTGAGGATTAGTTTGTTGTCTATTTTTTTCATTTTAAAGATCAAGAAAATCTTTCACAGCAGTGCCTAGAAACTTGTGTTTTAGTTGATTTCAGGTGGAAGCAAATTGACGCCCATGATCAACCACTGGACAAGGACTTATTTTTGGTATAACTTAACAGCAATTTTTATTGAATTATATCATCTCTTGCTCCATTTCCTAGAAAACTCAGTTTCTCTATAACACCAATAAAACATTTAATTATGTATAGTTTTGAAACTTCTTGCTAGAATCAGTATTTAAGAGAGATTTCTTTAAAAGCTCTAAAATTGGAGGGTCATATTTCATCCCTTAACAAGGCTAAGTAGGTCATTCCTTCAGGGAAAAAACACACACACAATGCTGTATTTTTAAAGTGTGTGTGTGTGTGTGTGTGTGTGTGTGTGTGTGTGTGTTCAGAAATACAGATGCCAGCAGAGTCCAGAAAAAGAATTTAGATTAACTGGAGCTAGAGTTACAGGGATCTGTAACCCACCTTACACTGGGACTCTAACTCATATTCTGTGAAAGACTAGGACATGATCTTAACTACTGAGCCATCTCTTGACTCCTCCTGAGGAAGTTTCTGATGCCCTTGAAAGAGGTAGGGCTCAGATGGGGTGCTCAAACTTTTGCAAGGTGCAACAGTATGTATTATCACCCATTCTTCCTTCCTTTTGAGTTTGTTCTGTGTTGGGTATTTACTTCTGGGCCTTCCCTAAGTGTAGTTTGTATACCCAGTGAGACTCCACTGTAGAAACTACTATTTCATTTTCGAGCAGCTATCAGCTGGAGATAGCATCTTGGTTATGGATGAGAGCTTGTGTTCATTTCTCCCTCTCAGCACTGAGACCCATCTGGTTTTGACCTTTGCAGGCTCTGTGCATGAAGTCACAGTATCTATGATGTCATATGTGTATCAGTCCTGTTGGTCTTTCCTAATGTCCTTTATCCTATCTGGCTTTTACAGGCTTTCTGCTCTTCTGTGTGATTGCCTGTGTCCTGAGAGAGAAGGAGTTGATCAAGACATCCTGGTCTCCTATTCTCTACACATTGTCTAGTTGTGAGGTTCTACGTTCATTCCCATCTACTGCAGAGGGAATCTGCTCTACTGATGGCTGCACAAGATACTATTCTATGAATATTTGAGAATGAAACTAGTATGATCTTTCCATTAGCAATATTTATTAAATTGAATATTCAGTAATTGAGAACATGTTCATTATCTACTTATTGAAACTTTCCCTTTGAAAATATTTTATGAAATGGTAATTGATAAAATGTTTAATATATTATCCATTACATTTTTCAACATATTACTTATTGTAAATGTAACTTTTATTTGTTTAGCTTAATTCTCATCTCTGAGACTTACTGATCACTAGATTTTTCTGAACACTGACTTGGTGGTTGGTTCAATTCAGCTGTTCTGATTTAAACTCCTCTCTAAGCTGACTGATTCAATCTGGCTTCTCTTAGTTTTGCCTTGCTTGGCCTCAAACTAACTCTGAAGATTTGGCCTAATCATCTGGATCCTTCTCATTTCCTGGCTCATTTTGTCTTCACCTCTGTCTAGCTTGTTCTCTCTGAAACTTGTCTGTCAAAACTGCCTCTGAAGTCCATGAATTGAACTGCCAAATTCTACTCCATTGCAGTGCTTCTCAATATAACTGAAGGAACATAATTAACTGAGTCCTGAGTGCTGAGATAAAGGTGTGTACCACCACACCCAGACCTAAGCTCTTCTTTACCTGAAACGTGCTTTATACTGGGCTTGAACTCAGAGATCAGCTTGCCTCTATTCTGGGATTGAAGGCATATTCATATTCCCAACATATCACACAAACCCAGAAGGTCTTTCGATGTGATCCTTTGCAAGAACAGCTATGTTTCTAGATTAAAATTTCTCTACAACTCATAGAACATCAAAGCCTAAACTTCAAAATAGATCAATATTTACATCAAAGATAATTTAATGCAACTGATACAATTATTCAAGGATCTGAAAAACAAAATTAGAGGAAATCCTTTTCCTAGGAAAATATTAATAAAAAGGGTATGAATTATCTCACAATTTATAACTTGGTTTGCTTATATGTAACTTGAAAACATAGAAAAACATTTTAATATATTTTAAGACAGTAAATTATGAAAAAAGTTGCCAGAGAAAAGTATCACAATTATTTCATTAGGGGATAGCAAACGTTGTAATTTGAAAATTTCAGAAATTCAAAGTTAACTCTTGTCAACAGTAATTGTATTCAAACTGATGTCAATTCTTGTTATGGAATTGAATATTTCTGGAATATCACTATTGAGGCTTAAGTAACATTATGCAGTATGTTATCCTGCAATGAAACACTTTAGCTTTTTACTTATAATGTTTGTTTTCTCATACTTTGTAATTTCAATTTCTGTTGTCATTTTTTACTTTTAAGCAGCTACAGCAATATTGTATTTGACTCATGAGAGGCTGTTAATCAATTGTTAAATTCACAGTCCAGAATCCACGAAAGATGGGCAATCAATCTTTCATATTGGTGTATTATACATTGTCATCTAATTGTAAGTATCTTATTTATCTTTAAGGAAGATATATTCACTGTGACTTAGCAATAAAACATATTAATGCTTAACCTATATTATAGAAACCATCAGAATACTTTCTGTACAGTAGATATAACAAATACAACAGGTATATTAATGCATTTTGGAACAATTATAAATCTAAGATATTATTTGAAATTTGTAGAGTTGAACATTTATTTTCAATTTTCCTAAATATAAAAAAACCTACTAATACAAACTATGATTTCATGTTGCTATTGTTACTTTTGCACTTTGTCTTTATTTTATTTTTTTTATTTTTATTATGTTTTCTATTCTGTTATATGAACTTTTTGTCTGAGACTCTTTTATTTGCTAGCAAGCCAGCCTACTAGAGCGTGGAAACCAGAACATTTTCAGTATGCATTGGCAAAAACAGATTGATTACTACCGACTTGTTAAAGCTATAATATTGATTATGTAACTGTGTTCCATTTTGTTTTATTCACATTGCAAATTGTAATCATTACATAAGACTTTAGGGGAGCTCAGTGATATCAGAGAACATGGAGGGTTAGGACAGGGCTGACTTACTTCTGTGTCTGCTCTTCTGGAACAAGACAAAGACATCCAAGACCCTATGACTTTTGGTAATTATTTTGAATATTTGCACTGATTATAGAAAATAAAATCTTACAAAAAGATGAATTACGTGTGACTGTTTGAAAATGACCAATTATCTAGTTTAAAGTTTATTATGTTTTAGATTTATGGCAGTGAGAATAAGTCAGCTGTTTAATAAATACCTATAGAGCATGTTTTATAGTGTGGATGGTAGGCAGAAAATATCATGTCTAAGAGAAGGGATCATAGACTGCTAATGCTTTTCTAATTTTCCTAATGATATAGGCACAGTAAAACAATTCAGCTGGTATGAACACCTATTATGTGTATGAGTAGGTGTGTGTGATATGTTAAATTGTATGCTGAAATAGCAAGAATAAAATATATGTAAATATGTGTATGTATATATTTTATATATAAATATATTACTGTTATACTACATATTTTGATGATAGACAAGTGTTCATTTTGTCTTCACTATTCTCTACAGCTTATTTATAAAAACTAATAGTTTTTTCTTGGTTTTCACACATTTTACATTTGTTTATTTCTTAGAAGTTATTACATACATATTTCTACACAATACTGTCTTATTTAATTCAACAAAAATTCTTGTGGCTTATATTTACAATGTATAAATGACATTGTAATTTGTCTTACTACTATCTGCCTTTCAAAATTGCAAGCACTGAGAAAATTTATAATAAATCACCAGCTGAACTTAGTGCATGATAGGACTTCAGATGAACTCAGCAATGTAGATTTTTGTTTATCTCCACAAAGGCTTTCACTTCTATGATTGAGAATATGATATACTATATTTTCATGGCTTTCAGTGATTGGTGCATTATTATTTTCATTATATTATTACATAGATCTTAAGACTATTTAATTTTCAAAATCAACAATACTATATGCTTCCATTATACTTTAGGATAAAAGAGCTCTTAAATTGCTCTGTTAAATTTTAATTCACTTTCTTGTATTACTTGATATGTGAGAACTTTAGACCTATTACAGTTTAAATAATCAACATTTGAATTAAACCCTTTTTATATTTTTAAATGCTCATCTTATTTGAGTAACACAATCATTCAGACTTAGCTGCATCTTCAAATTTATTGATATTTTATTAGTCGGTGCAGCAACAAACAACGTTTCCATACTTTCACTGTCTTGAAGCAATGAACATTTGTTCCTGCTCAGCTTTGAGCTGTTATGCTGATCCTGCGTTGAGTTATGTGGCCCCGATTTCAATCAGAAAGACTCAGTGCCAGATGCTATCTCAGTCTAGACCTCAGGTTAAATTAGTGGCCACGGTGCATGCTTTTCCATGGGGCAGCAGCAGAGAACAAAGTCAAGTTCTAAAAAGACACGTAAACTTCGACTTGAAAGATTAATTTGTCTGTCAAGTCATATTTTAATTGACAAAGGAAATTGTGTAGTCAGGACAAAGGTCAATCATAAAATATGCTACAGGGTAATATGGCCTGGCAGGAAGAAATAATTTTGAACATGCAATGCACCAACTACAAATATATGACACAAAACTGTTCCAGCTTCAGTGTGTATTTTTTTTAAAACCTGTCTTTTCTAGTACATCTGACGCTTGAATTTTGGAGAAAAGTTTCCTGAAGCAATTCATTTGTGATCTGTAGTTTTGGAATTATATGTCTACTAACATATTAGATATAATGAAGAGAAGAACCAAGGAAGGGAACTTCAGAAGAGTATCTTTTCCAACATAACTTGAATATGATTTTATGGAACTGGAGATCTTAGAAGAGATAAATGTGTTGATGCAAAATATTTCCTATCCATTCACATTGAGGCAGTGAGAGGCCAGTGATTGGAGGGGAGAGAGGAGGAGGAGCTAAGAGCAGGGAGGGGCATAGAGAGGAAGTTCATATTCCTCTTAACGTGGCCCACACATGGAATTTTGGGTGTCTTTTCCTGCTTGGCTAGATAAGAGCAGCCTAAACAGAGGCTCAGGCAGTATTTTAATTTGCTATATCTTGGTTCCCAGGCACAGGAAGCTCATATCTTTTTAACGTGGGCGACACATGGAGTTTTGGATGTCTTTTCCTGTTTGGCCATGTATTAAATGCCTGAGTAGAGATTCATACAGTAACTTAGCTTATTTCATTTGTTTTAGATTGCTTTGATTTTCATAATGGCTGTGACGTTGAGTTTTGTGGTTATATTATTCCTCTGGGAGAGTGGTCAAAACGAAGATTTTTCTGGTTAGTGGCTCAAGGATACGCTGATTTGGGGAAAAGGTTTTGTCTTTGTGTTTTTAGTAACACACAGATTAGGCTCTGGACATCTTCCAGAACTATTTGGATCAGAAATAATATAGGGAGAACTCCAGAGGGATGGATTCCAGAATATCAAACAGAAAATCTATCTTTGTGATGATAAAATTTTGTTTTAAGAGTCATATATTACAGAAAATCCAGTCAGGTTGAGTCTCCTCATCAAACATGCTGAACTGACCTGCTTGAACTCCTGAGGTTCCAGTCAAGACACAGAAATCAGAGACCAACGAACTCCTCCCTTCCCCCACCCCCTTATTAATATCTCAACGCCCATACTCAGCTTGAAGAAATTACGATGTGTTGTCGACCCAGTTCCCTGGGATTTGGGGCTAGGGAGGGTTATTGTTGTTGTTGTTGTTATTTTGTTTTGTTGTTGTTGTTATCTTTCTAGGGAATGTAGAAATGGTCAGATTTGAAACAGGGAGGAAAGAGTGTTGACTATATAGACATAATTTCATTTGGTAAAAATCCTTTTAATTGTTACTAAGTTCAAGTCATAAGTTCTTATTTGATACAAGAATTCATTTTGATACAAAATCACAGTTTTAATTGGTATAAATTTCTTGTATTGATACTAAAAATTTCAAAGCACAGGGTTTATGCCAAGTCCTTCTTTGCTGTTTTATAACAGATATGAGATGTTTAAGCTTGTGAATTTAGGGCCAAATAGAAATATAAGGCTCTGAGTTTATTGTTAGGGTGTTTTCTAGATTTTAATCAGAAACAGCTGAAAGTAGTTTATCAATAACAGCCCACATTACTTTGCAAAGGTAGTTGGTTTTCAAAAATGTCAGAAATCCACAGAATGTGATGTTTAATATTATTTATTTCACTTGTTGTAGAGTCTAGTCTGCTCCTGACAGCTTCCCTTTCTTGGGATTCAAAGAAGAAACTGAGCATCAATAGAGCTGCTTCAGTTGTGGCAAAACAGCCATGAGACAAAAATTGCCTCTCTTGATCTACAGACAAACTCTGTCCAGAAAAAGGACACTTTTATAGGTTGGGACAGCTTGATTTCTGCTGAGATAGAGGGAACTAGTCCTTGGTAATTCCTGTTCTCTCAGTCTATCAGATGACCCTGGGCCAGGAGGCTGAAGACAGATGCTCCAATGTTTTAGAAGGACTGTCCAGGTTTTCAGCAGTCTCTATCATTTGACTAAGTGTTGGAAGCTGTGCTAGGCCTCCTATAATTTTCAGTTATTATTGGTAACTCTCAGATTTCTGATGGGGTTGAAGACTGTTAGTCTCATAGCCAGCTGGCTATGAGACTAACTCTGAAAAAGCTGATATAGATTTAAATACATAGTTTTCAAATAGCATACAATTTTTAGCCAAGACATGAGTCAGGTGTTAATTATTATAGTCTTTTAAGATAGTATAGATGACAGAGGTTCTGTTTGATTGTAAAATTTGATGGACTGGGTGTTAGGTCTATCTTATACTTTATAATTTTCAAAGTGGTAATAGTTGAGCTCAATTTATATTTGGAGAGAAAGTTTTTATTTATTTTTTAATTAGACAGAAAGGGTGAAATGATACAAGATATCTCCTATCCATTCACACTGAGGTAGTGAGAGGCCAGTGATTACAGGGAGGAGGAGGAGGAGCTAAGAGAAGGAGGGGCAGAGAGAGGGAGTCTGGGAGGGGCACAAGGGAGTGAAGGAGGGGACACACAGATCCAGAAGGTGTCAGATGTGTTTCTGGTGTGCTGAGAGGTTAGAAATATTGGGATAAAAACTTATCATTGTAATTTGGCATTATGTAATTGGGAGTTTCATATACATAAATAAATTTGGTTAACTACTCAAGTTTAAGAGTCATGTTTTGCCAGATACGTGCAATGAATGGGTGCTGAGCAGGAAAGAGAGACCCGTCAGAACTTGGAGCAGAGGCCTGGCGGGGTGGTACTATAGTTTAGCAATTTCCCACTACAGTGGGAATAAAAACTGAATAAAAGACTTCAATTTTTGGAGCATCGGTTTAAAGAGACATTAATATGAACTTCAGTACACAGCTGAAACAGAAAGGCACCTTTAGCCTCATGGGAAGGAATAAAGATGGAAGTGGTTATAGACAGTAAACACTTGGCATCAGAAATGAGATTTTGGTTAAACCCAGTTGCTCAACAAATTGAGATATTTTTGTCTTGTTAACTTTTTGTGGAATAGAGAAGGTACTGACAGCATTGCCACAGAACAGCCACTAAAGCATCACCAGTTTCAAAGCTGGAAGTTCAGTTAGGGTGACATGTCACAACTGAGATGAGTTTATTTTTTTTTCAGTTTCTTTTCAGTTATCTATGTATTTTTAACATATGTTTTAAAGATTTTATTTATTTATTTATTTATTTACATGCTTAATTATGTGAGTATACCATCACTGTCTTCAGACACACCAGAATAGGACATCAGATCCCATGATAGATGGTTGTGAGCCGCCACATGGTTGCTAGGAGTTGAGCTCAGGACCTCTGGAAGAGGAAGAGCAAACAGTGCTTTTAACCACCAAGCCATCTCTCTATTCTCAATTATCTATATATTTTAGAACAGGCTATGTGAGACTTTTATGTCATTAAATTTCAATTGCATTAAAAACAATATATAATTAATAATTATTAGATATTTATCTAATGTTAAAATATGGCATTGTGTTATTACATTTTATTAAGTTGGTGCATGGATTATATAATGATACTTTGTATGACACTAAGTAGGATTTATTATTTAGATTTTTCTCTAACCTCAAACTTTCCCTGATTGATTTATCTTTCTTTTATTGTAGTATCGAGTCGTTTTCTTTTCTGAGAAGTTATCTTCAGTTGGGGGCACATAAAAGACGTGTGCTAATGTGCTTTTTCCATCTTTGTTTGATGTTTCATTTTATTTTAACATCCAAAGTTCTACCACTGTAATGCTTTAGGTTCTCTAGTTCTATTTTATCTATTTATGCTGTATTCTTTGGGGGCTTTTGATGCATTTCTCTAATTTATCGTTTTATCACTGTAGTATGTTTCATATATCAAAAATTCACTGCTTTTTATTATGAGCATAATACAAAGTAATAGAAATTTAAATAATATAGAAAATATATTTGAAAGGCCAAACATCTCTAACAGGGAAATATTTTTGTTAAAATTTTAATTATTGTTCCAGATTTCTCCCTATAATTAACAAGAAAATGTTCTTTTCATAATGATTACATCTCAATAGAGTTGTACCCATTTTAAGAAGTCAGTTAGTGTATTTTGTCTTTTCTTTCATGAACAACCTTTCCTTTTGGCGGCCCGTTATTAATTTCCTAACCTCTGTGTTTCTAATGAAGCTCATATATATGATGATCCAAAACCTGATTTGCATAAATGATAGAAAATATGTGATGTTTGTCCTTCTAGGTCTGGGATTGCTTACTTAGGATTATTGTTTCTATCTTCAACTGCTGTCCTGAAAAGTTTTGTAATTTCATTTATTCTTAATAGATGAATGATATTCTATTGTATAAATATATCACATTTTCATTATGCATTCATCATTTTCCATTTCCCAGCTATTGTGAATAGAGCGGCAATGAACATGGATCCATAAGTATCTCTGTAGTAGGCTGTAGATTCCTTAGGGAATATAGATCTCTCAACCCTAGTCATTGTAGCTTCTGTTTACATTAGATGATCATCAACACAGAGACCCTCAACTGACCATTATCCAGATGTTAGAGACTGAAGAATGTTTGACTCTGAGGGAACATGTATACCAATCTCTGTCCTCCAAAGGCTCAGAAATCATTGTAGAAGTAGGGTTAGAAGGAGTGTTAGAGTAAGTGTTGAAAGAGGACTACAAGAAGAGAGTGTTTCTGGATATAGCTGGAGAGACGAATGAATTTAGAGTGGTTATGACAGCAAACACAAGTCTACAAGCCCAAGGTAGGCCAAATGCCAGCACCAATGGTAAGTCAGATATGAAGTTCCATTTCTAGCTGTGGGATGGAAGGCTCGTTTAGCTCTAAGAGTACCACTGACAAGCTGACCACGCTCCAGCGGATTCTTTGGGTTCTACAAATTGGACCTGATGAACACCAAAGGTAGAAAGGAAAAAAAAACACAAAATGGAATAGGCAAGGAAGAGATTATGGATCCAGGAAAATTTTAGAGGGAAGGAATTGAGTATGATCAAAACTCATTTTCTGAAATTCTCAAAGAACTAATAAGATTGCTAGTGAGTTTTGCTCTGCATTTTAATTTTAATAAAATGTTCTCCATGATCATTCTAAGCTTTGAGATCTTGACACTATGGCAAGGTAAGTGACTCTCAATGTTTCAAGCTATCACCATAACATCAACGTTTTCTCTATGTGCATCTGTGGAGTTTTATGTAAGATGGGTAGTAATACTACTTGGCTATCTGTACAGATTCTTTTCTTAGCACTTATCACTTATTCTCAACCACAATGGTGAAATAATCCACTATTAGCCTTCTTAGGATTAGTAAATTTAGAGATCATCACACTGACATATCTGATATGGATCTCTTCATACCAGGTTCCTTCAGTGTCTCCTGGAAGTAGTGACTTTACAAACTACATTTAAATTTGTTCTGATCTATTGAAATATTTTATGCTGTGGATATTGACTGTAGCTATTTTTAAGCATTTTTTGATTATTTGTAAACACATGCCATGTATGAACACATGCATACATGACTATATAGTTGCTCACAGAGGCCAGAAGAAGATATCAGGTCTCCTAAAACTAGAGTTGCAGACCACCATCACCACCACCACCACCACTACCACCACCACCACCATCACTACCACCACCACCACCACCACCACCATCATCATCGTCATCATCATCATCATCTTCCTCTAGATCCCTGTTTATTTCCTAATGAAAAAGAGAAAGAATAGGTGTGGATTTGGATGGGTAGGTCTGTAGGGAAGATCTGGGAGGAACTGCTAGAGAGAAAACTATAATTAGAAAATATTGTACTAAAAATCTATTTCCAATAGAAACACATATTCTTTGGCTGGGATAATGGGATAATTAGTAAAGTACTTGCTGTGAAAGCATGGGGACCTAAGTTCTAATCTCCACAACCCACTTATGTGCTAAGTACAGAGATATTGTTCTGTAACCCCAGGACTAGGACATGATTAGGAAAGGAGGCAGGAAGCTACATGGAACTTGTAGTCCAGCAAGCCTAGATGAAGCAATGTGCTCCAGGTTCAATGAGAAAACTTACTTTAAACCAAAAGGGGCTGTGGGTTAGAAAGTCACTAATGTTTATTTCTGGCCTTCACATTCACATGCATACCTGTGGGTCTGCATATGTGCACACATGCATACATATACACATACACTGTAGATTGTTATGCCCACATGAACATAACAAATGGAAATGTTCTGATTGTTATATTACAATGAATATTGTTACCATATGTTAGATTAGAGACAAAAAGATGCCTTCAATTACATGTTTTCTTTGCAAGTGTATTTCATACTGCTTTTGTTTTCTAGTCACTTTTCAAGATTTGCATGATTTTTAGATAGAATTACAAAACAAAATTTAATCTCATATTAAGTATTTACCTGATTCATATTTTTAGCTAGAATGTGATAAGCTTTTATGATGTGATTATTCTTTAGATTTGAGATTATATTGTAATTGTACCATTTATCTTCCCTTTCTTCCCTCCAAACACTCTCGTATGCACCTCCTCACTCTTCAAATTTTGACCTCTCTTGTATCTTTACTAATTATGTGTGTGGGGTGCTGGGGAGTGAAGGCTGGTGACGCTCATAAAGGAATCTGAACTTTGCTTTAGTTACAGGCATTGGTGATCCAACTGAGACAGTGCTCAGAACTGAACTCCAATCCTCTACAGGAGCATGTGTGTTCTCAACTCATGAGTCATATCTCCAAACTTTGTATCATAATAAAATATCTCTCTTCTGTTGCTCTTAACCCCAGTCTACCTTATTCCATTTCTCAAGGCCAATCTGTGATGCCCAAATTCTCAATACTGAGGAGAGCATCGTCACTAATTACATATTTCCTTCCTTTTCTTGCCTGTGTTGACATCTCTTGTGTTTGCCCCACCTTATTTGAGAATGGAAAACTTAGAGAAGATTTGAAAGCTCTCAGTTGATTCAATGAGAAGTTCTTTATTGAAGACACCAGTCTATCATGACATCTCTTTAGAGCAGACCTACACATTGTCATTGCATTTGGGGGTGTGTTCTCATCATAACATCCCGTGTCACAGTTATAAGAGAGGGAAGGTGAAAATGTAACCTGTTTAAGTTTTTCATCTGGGTTAGCAAATGCACCCAGGTTCATGTTCACTCTTTTTAATTTCTCTGTTAACCCTCTTAAGGTTTCACATAATTGTTCACCCTTGGTCACATGCTTTTCCATTCTAGACTTCATGAAACTTATACATGACTGTCTGTATAATCAGGGTCTGTGTGGTCACAAAGAGATCAGCTGCATGCCAGAAGAGGAAGATATAAAGTCCTCAACTGTAAAGCAGATTTCCATCCAGCTATATCCATGTCAGTCTCTGCTTGCAGCGACACTCATCCTTGTGAGTGATTCTTTTAAAGCACTTTATCTTGGCTTAATGTGAAAGAGATCAGCTGCTTCTTCCTCTTTTGCAAGGAGATGAGAATGTACAAACTCACATGCTTTTGGCCTTTCACTCCCCAGTTTGATGACACTATTTTTAAACTATCTGCTTACATAATTGGAAGGCAGGAAATGCAAATAAATTTTAAAAGAGCCACTAACCCATTTTGTACTGTCTGGAAGTAAATAAGCTTCCACTTATATAGAGCCTTAGTAAATATGATCAAATATCTAATTAACAAACACATGAAACACATAGAAAATCTATTGTGGGTGTAACAGTAAATAGGTATAACACAGCAAACTGAACAGAGACTAGGATCCCAAGTCATAAAGGCTGAAAAAGTCTTGGTCCTTGGAAGAACATAGCATAACCACTTTAGAGAGTCACTGAAATTAATGTCATTTAATCCAGCTTTGTCTCATGTCATTCTGCTGGAATATGTTAGCTTCTTGTTACATTTTAAGCAAAACAGAACTTAGGGGATTTGGGAGTAGGATTGAATCCAGTATTCCACAGTTGGCTGACAGTCACATTACTCATAATTATTAGTGGTTTGGTGATTTAAAGTATGTCATGTGTTTCCTTATGATTTGAGAAGACAGTAAGATGTTACTGTGTGATAATATGTCTCTTAGTAGTATCCCTGAAAGAAGTGTTATAGCAAGACTTTGAAGCTGTGCAAAAC
Source organism: Apodemus sylvaticus (assembly GCF_947179515.1). Lineage (NCBI taxonomy): Eukaryota > Metazoa > Chordata > Mammalia > Rodentia > Muridae > Apodemus > Apodemus sylvaticus. Next base: position 54,497,026 of record NC_067477.1, read on the forward strand.
TTTAGTTAATCAGAACATTGAAACTTTGAATTTTATTTTATTTTATGTCAGCCAATAAAGAATGAAATGAATGATGCTGTTGAAACTAAAATAGTAGACCTCTGATTTGTTTTTTACAGTACTCTCCTTGATGGGGGAGAGGTGTGAGTAGATCTTGGGATTCCTATATAGTGATTAGCAATTTTAACAAGAAGATGAACAAGATTATTTCTTATGAGAGTGACAATAAACATTTCAGGTTTCACAAAATTATACAAGGCTTTTTTTTTTCATCCAGTAATTATGGATAATTAAATAGAATAATAGTCACAAGCCTGCTTTTGAAAGAACATACGTGTCAATTCCTCCAAAGTCTGTTTAAGAGAATAGAATCGCCCAAAGAGAATGATTTCTCTTAGCAACAGATGCTGAATAAAATAGAGAATGAGCAAATGAAATAAAAATTTTAGTTTTAACGCATTTTGTTGGAATAACACCACAGCAGTAATACACAATGATTTTGATTTTTTTCTGTAAAATTCTAGACATTTAGAATAAAATAATAAGATAAATAAATAAAATTATATAAGCCAAATGAAGTCATTTAATCAGTTAAACAATACTAAGCAGAATAAGAATTCCAATATGACCCAGGTTTTATTAAAGAAAGATGAAGAATTTTTAATTTTAGTGTCATATGTAAAATAACATTTACAGTCTGCATCATGTTTATATTGTAGCTCATTGTTATTATGTACATTTACATTGTTATAAAAGTGTTATCAGTATTCTGGGGAACAGTGCTAGGACTTACAACTGGGCCATGTACATGTTATGCAAGTGCTCTTACCTACATGCGGATAGATCCTGCCTAGTCTCAGCTCTTATTGTCAGAATATAGAAATGCAGAAGTGCCTCTGCTACCCCATCAGAGAGCATCTTCAGAGATGGCATAGCTTCTCAAGCTGGGTTTGCGTGCTTCTTTCTTTTCTCACTTGGATACTATTTGGCAGTTTGTTATATTTATTGGCATATTTTTCTATCTCCCTCTGACTGACAATGGAAATAGTATAGTCCTTAAAGAGTAATTTGGATTTTGTGAATGGCCTGGCATCTGCTGACGTTATTATCCTAGAAGAGACTTCCCATCTTGATTCCGCAGCAAACCACATTAGCATCACCTGACAATTTTTTTCATAACTGTAAATATCTATGCCTTTCCCCATTTACTGAGTAAGAACCCCTGAAGTTGAACTGGAACTGATTTGAAAGTCTCCTCTCTGATGATGAGCTCTCTTTGCTTTTAAAGGCGCTATGCATGTTTTCCAAGAAGAGCCAACAGTAGTCCTATCCAGATGTGAGGCCTATGAACTGAAACCCTGACTGCTACTCATCTGCTTAGTGATGTATAATGACACTTTCATCCTGTTGCCCCTCTGGCCCTTTCCTCTGGGTGCAGCTTTCCAGTTGGACGTGCTGCTCACTCAATAGGAGTTCATGCCTGGTACTGACAACCAATCCAACTAACCATGGCATATGAGGTCACAGACCCTAGAGAAAACCCACTGCTGTCAGTTTTGTATACCTATATAACATGTATAGACTTACCTTTTTATCCTCTATAGACAGGTTGGGAAACGTCACTCATGTAATTTTGATATTAAATTCTAATCATTTAAATTCGTTAAGATAATGAAATATGTAAAGCAGGATGCTAAACCTACTTTCTTCCTAACCTTTTAGGGTCATTTTAATCTTTTTGAGCTATTATTTATTTACACTTACATGCATGTGTGTATGTTTCTGTGAGTAGAGGCATTGGATCCCATGGAACTGGAATTACAGACAGTCCTGAGCTATCATACAGATGGGGGAAAATGAACTTAAGTCATCTGGAAGAACAGTAAGTGCTTCTAACCCCTTTGCCATCTCTCCAACCCCCCCCCCCCCTTTTTTTTGCTTAAAAATGTTTTTCTCTGAAAATTTAGCGCATTTCTCTACTATAAGCCAGGATGCTGATTTTTCAGTTTGAAATTCAAATATAGCAGAAAAGGGGGTGAGAGAGGCACATGAGAGCATATGTGCATGGCCCACTTTTTGTTGTTTTCTTTTATTTTTTCTAATTTTGTATTTTTGGAAAACTGGAGAAGCTATTGACCATTAACGGATGCTGGAGGGTGGGTCCTGATTTTCATCCTTGCTTTAGCAATGGGAAGTAGTTGTTTTACATACATGCTTATCTTTGTTCTTGCTGAATTTAAATAGTCAAAGAAGACTTAGGATTATCTAAGAGTTTAAAAAAATATAATACACTGACCTTGATACAAATTACATTTATCCATCAAACCATTCTAATCTTATTGATACTTTTATTTTGACCCATGGTTCATAACTTTGTGAGCCAGCTGAGCCTTGTAATAAATTTTTAGTCCAGATTGATATTAATTCTACAAGATTCCAGCCTCCATTTTCAACATGAGGGTATTACCATAAATCCCACTAATGATATTTACCTTGGAAAATAATAAAGTAATGCAACTTTTAAGGAAAACATAATATGTTTTAATGGATTGGAAAAGGGTTTGGATATTAGTATGAGTTTATTATATATTTTAATCAATACAGATACAATAAAATAATTAAAATCATGTACTTGCAAATTTCTTGGAAATGTAATTTGGAAACCGTGTCAAATATCATTCAAATTAGAGAAAAATTGCTATGGTATCATTTGTTGTAAAATATTTGATAGAGTGTTTAATAAGCTGTTGCCCTGAGAATTTAGTTTGATTTTTAAATTATTAATATTTGTTCATTAATAACATCTAATAAATCATAATCCTGAAGCCACAAGCTTAGGTCACCATTATCACATTAAACATGGCAGTTCTTAGGTAATTGAAGGCCTATCATTGTTCATACAAAATTATCTTTAAATTGTATTTTTATAAACTACATTCCTGAAATTATAAACACAGTGCTCTTTGACCTGTGACAGTATGTTTAGCTTATATAAGCAAAAATGCATAGAATCAAACTGTAGAAAAAAAAGGAATAACCTATCCCATAAACATAAAATTAATTATTCCTGGATGCACAACTATTACTATAACTCCATTTGTGTATTTGAGGACGACTTCCTGTCATGGGAGTAAAGTCAAACCTAAGTAATTTGATAATGAAACATTAACAAACCAAAGGATGAGCTCTTTTATTTATTATTAAACAATTTCTCCTTAAGGTTATTTTCTATTTTCCCACATAGCAAATCTTCTGGGAATCTGAGTATGTACAGCAATTACCATGATTTAATTGAAGATAAAATTAGTCCCCAAATAAACATGAAGTATCATATTTATTTGTAGACTCTCAAAATGAATGTATAATTAGACATGGCTTGCTCTGAAATTTTCTTATTGAATTAAGAATATTTTAAAAATTATGCCAGTAAACATTGGTCAATTTCATTAGTTACTAGAATTCCATAGTATAATCTAATACATTTATTTGTATCTTTCCTCAATTCTTCATTGTTGGTTACTAAAATTTTCATTTTAAAATATTATAAGATAAAACTATGCCAACTTTATCTCTATCTCTGTATACAAGCATTAGTGATACACACACACACACACACACACACACACACAAATATAACAATGGCATTTTAAGTTCATCATTGTTGAGTATATTTAAATTTTTGTTTTGTTTTTGGGAGGTCTCCCTCTGTAGTAAAAGTTGGTGTTTAATTTTGATCTTCCTGGTTCATCTTCCAAATGTTCAGACTACAGACATACAATGTCATGCCCATCTTAAGTACAAACACATTTCCACCAAGAGAAAAGGATACCACCCTAGTTATATCCCAGGACTTTTTGGTTTTCATAGGAAAGAGATTCTGACACCTATGGTTTGCAGATGGGTTATTATAGTGTTCTCAAGAAGAAATCTTATGAAAGAGTAATGTATGTAGGGTTAGACAAAGCAAGGAGTTGAGTCATGGTGCACCTGCACAAAAAGGCCCCAGCCAATACCATAGACAGTTCTGAGTATAGACTTGACCTTTATGAAATTAGTCCAGTTGAGATACAGATTTAAACTTTTGGAATGTTCAAGTCTACTAGTCATTGGAAGAAAAGTGATATATTAGTGAAGGGATATATTTTACTGAAGTGGTTCTCTTGACCAAGTCCAGTTCCTGTGAAAGGAGAAATATAAAGCTATCAGATGACAACAATCTGAACACTTTGATCCTAGAACATGACATCTGAGTGGCACTTCATAGTACTATACATTGTCTTTAGTATTATTAGTATTATCAATTATTAGTATCATCAAGATTGACAATAATTTGCTTTATGTAATGAAGGCAGCATATCATTTTCTCCAGATTTTTGATAGTCTCCTTTCTTGAGAAATCTTACATAAGGAAGCTAGTCAGGACAAACTGGATTATTTGTCTCCTTATCTCATGTTGTATCTGGTAGGTGGCTCCTCCCTCAAATGTTTAACTTACTTATAATCACCATTTCTTTTTATAGTATGGATTCAGTGTCCATTTATCCTTGCTTTTGGGTGGATAAATAAATATATAGACCAGCCAGTAAGTCAAAATACCAAATATATGATATACTTTTCTTATGCTACTATCTCAACTTGTAGGCTAAAATAAATTAGCCTTGCTATTAAACTTCTAGTGTAAAACTGTAAATTCCCATTGCAAAGTAAACCTATGCATGTATTTCAGCTTACACTCACATAGCAATTTTGTATTCTGTGAATAATATTTGTGCACAAATTTGGAAATTTTTATTAGATATTTTCTTTATTTACATTTAAAATGTTATCACCTTTGTTCATTTTCCCTCCAAAAAATTCCTATCCCATCCCCTCTCCCCTGTTCACCAACCCAAACACTCCCGTGTCTCTATCCTTGCACTCCCCTACACCGGGGCATTGAGCCTTCATAGAACCAAGGGCCTGTCCTCTCATTGACATCCAATAAGATCATCCTCTGCAACATATGCAGCTGGACCTATGGGTGCCTGCATGTGTACTCTTTTGTTGGTGGTTAAGCCCCTGGGAGCTCTGAGGGTATCTGATGGTTCATATTGTTGCTCCTCCTATGGGGCAGCAAACCCTTTCAGCTCCTTGGGTCCTTTCTCTAGCTCCTCCATTGGAGACTTTGTGCTCAGGCAATTGGTGGGCTGTGAGCATCTACACTGTATTTGTCAGGCACTGGCAGAGCCTCTCAGGAGACAGCTATATTAGGCTTCTGTTAGAAAGCACTTGTTGGCATCCACAATAGTGTCTGGGTTTGGTAATTGTATCTGGCCTTTCCCTCAGTCTCTGCTCCACACTTTGTCTCTGTGTCTCCTCCCATGGGTATTTTGATCCCCCTTCTAAGAAGGACTGATGTATTCACACTTCCTTTTTTTAAGCTTCATGTGATCTTTGAATTGTATCTTGGGTATTCTGAGCTTCTAGGCTAATATCCACTTATCAGTGAGTGCATTCCATGTGTGTTCTTTTGTTATTGGGTTACCTCACTTAAGATTATATTTTCTAGTTGCATCCATTTGCCTAATAATTTCATGAGTTCACTGTTTTTAATAGCTGAGTAGTATTCCATTGTGTAAATGTACTACATTTTCTGTATCAATTCCTCTGTCAAGGGACATCCTGGTTCTTTCAGCTTCTGGCTATTGTAAATAAAGCTGCTATGAACATAGTTCAGCATGTGTCGTTATTACATGTTGGACCATTTTCTGGGTACATGCCTAGGAGTGGTATAGCAGGGTCCTCAGGTAGTAACTACTACAAAAGCCTATACTCAACACAACTGGAGAATCTGGAGGAAATGGACAATTTCCTAGAAAGATACCAAATACCAAAATTAAATCAGGACCAAATAGATCATCTAAACAATCCCATAACCCCTAAAGAAATAGAAGGGGTCATAGAAAGTCTTCCAACCAAAAAAAGCACAGGACCAGATGGTTTTAGTGCAGAATTCTATCAGACCTTCAAAGAAGACCTAACACCAATACTCTTCAAACTATTCCACAAAATAGAAACAGAAGGAACCCTACCCAATTCCTTCTACGAAGCCAAAATTACGCTGATACCAAAACCACACAAAGATCCAACAAAGAAAGAAAACTTCAGACCAATCTCCCTTATGAACATCGATGCAAAAATACTCAATAAAATTCTTGCCAACCGAATCCAAGAACACATCAAAAGATCATCCACCATGATCAAGTAGGCTTTATCCCGGGAATGCAGGGTTGGTTCAATATACGGAAATCCATCGATGCAATCCACTACATAAACATATTGAAAGAAAAAAACGCATGGTCATTTCATTGGATGCTGAAAAAGCATTTGACAAAATTCAGCATCCTTTCATGCTTAAAGTCTTAGAAAGAACAGGAATTCAAGGCCCATACCTAAACATCGTTAAAGCAATATACAACAAACTGGTAGCCAGCATCAAACCAAATGGAGAGAAACTTGAAGCAATCCCACTAAAATCAGGGACTAGACAGGGCTGCCCCCTCTCTCCTTATCTTTTCAATATTGTACTTGAGGTACTAGCTTGGCAATTCGACAACATAAGGAGGTCAAAGGGACACAAATTGGAAAGGAAGAAGTCAAACTATCATTATTTGCAGATGACATGATAGTCTACCTAAGTGACCCAAAAAACTCCACTAGAGAGCTCCTACAGCTGATAAACAACTTCAGCAAAGTGGCAGGTTATAAAATCAACTCAAGGAAATCAGTGGCCTTCCTATATTCAAAGGATAAGCAGGCTGAGAAAGAAATTAGGGAAATGACAGCCTTCACAATAGCCACAAACAGTATAAAGTATCTTGGGAGACTCTTACCAAACATGTGAAAGATCTGTATGACAAGAACTTCAAGACCCTGAAGAAGGAAATGGAAGAAGACCTCAAAAAATGGGAAAACCTCCCATGCTCATGGATCGGCAGTATCAATATAGTTAAAATGGCCATTTTGCCAAAAGCAATATACAGATTCAATGCAATACCCATCAACATCCCAACTCAATTCTTCACAGAGTTAGAAAGAGCAATTATTAAATTCATCTGGAATAACAAAAAATCCAGGATAGCTAAAACTATTCTCAGCAACAAAAGAAATTCTGGGGCAATCAGTATCCCTGACCTCAAGCAATACTACAGAGCAATAGTGTTAAAAACTGCATGGTATTGGTACAGTGACAGGCAGGCAGATCAATGGAACAGGATTGAAGATCCAGAAATGAACCTAAACACCTATGGACACTTGATCCTCGACAAAGGGGCTGAAAACATCCAATGGAAAAAAGATAGCCTTTTCAACAAATGGTGCTGGTTCAACTGGAGGTCAGCATGCAGAAGAATGTGAATTGATTCATCCTTTTCTCCTTGTACTAAGCTCAAATCCAAATGGATCAAGGACCTCCACATAAAGCCAGATACTCTGAAGCTAATAGAAAAGAAACTGGGAAAGAACCTTGAGGATATCTGTACAGGGAGAAAGTTTCTGAACAGAACACCAATAGCATATGCTCTAAGATCAAGAATTAACAAATGGGACCTCATAAAATTACAAAGTTTCTGTAAGGCAAAGGACACCATCAAAAAGACAAATCGGCACCCAACAAATTTGGAAAAGATCTTCACCAATCCTACATCAGATAGAGGGCTAATATCTAATATATATAAAGAACTCAAGAAGTTAGACTCCAGAAAACCAAACAACCCTATTAAAAATGGGGTACAGAGTTAAAGAATTCTCACCTGAAGAACTTCAGATGGCGGAGAAACATCTTAAAAAATGCTCAACTTCATTAGTCATTAGGGAAATGCAAATCAAAACAACCCTGAGATTTCACCTTACACCAGTCTGAATGGCTAAGCTTAAAAATTCAGGAGACAGCAGGTGTTGGAGAGGATGTGGAATAAGAGGAACACTCCTCCACTGCTGGTGGGATTGCATATTGGTACAACTACTCTGGAAATCAGTGTGGCGGTTCCTCAGAAAACTGGGCACCTCACTTCCAGAAGATCCTGCTATACCACTCCTGGGCATATACCCAAAAGATTCCCCAGCATGTAATAAGGATACATGTTCCACTATGTTCATAGTAGCTCTATTTATAATTGCCAGAATTTGGAAAGAACCCAGGTATCCCTCAACAGAAGAGTGGATGCAAAAAATGTGGTATATATACACAATGGAGTACTATTCAGCCATTAGAAACAATGAATTCATGAAATTCTTAGGCAAATGGATGGAGCTGGAGAACATCATACTAAGTGAGGTAACCCAGACTCAAAAGATGAATCATGGTATGCACTCAGTAATAAGTGGATATTAACCTAGAAAACTGGAATACCCAAAACATAATCCACACATCAAATGAGGTACAAGAAGAACAGAGGAGTGTCCCCTTGTTCTGGAAAGACTCAGTGAAGCAGTATAGAACAAAATCAGAACAGGGAAGTGGGAAGGGTTGGGTGGGAAAACAGGGGGAGGGAAGGGGACTGATGGGACTTTCGGGGAGTTGGTGTCCAGAAAAGGGGAAATCATTTGAAATGTAAATAAATATATCAATAAATTAAAAAAATTCATCTGGAATAACAAAAAACTCAGGATAGCTAAAACTATTCTCAACAGTAAAAGAACTTCAGGTGGATTCAGTATCCCAGACTTTGAACTTTAATACAAAGCAATAGTGATAAAAACTGCATGGTATTGGTACAATATCAGGCAATTGGATCAATGGAATAGGATTTAAGACCCAGAAATGAACCAACACACCTATGGTCACTTGATCTTCGACAAAGGAGCTGAGAACTGTTAGAATCTTAACAAAGTTTCTAAGGCACTTGTCAGCTCTTGCTTAATTGGTCTGATTACTAGGATGGCATGGCTATAATATGATGGTTTATTTGCAGGTAATACTTCACATACATTTTTTTCATTTACTTTTCAAATATTATTCCCTTTCCTGGTTTCTCCTCTGAAAACATCCTATCCCATTTCCCACCTCCCTGCTCACCAACCCACCAACTCCTGCTTTTCAGTCCTGGTATTTCCCTATACTGGGACATCTAGCTTTCTCAGGACCAAGGGCCTCTCCTCCCTTTGATGTCCCACATGCATTTTGAAAACACAAATTAACACAGGAGTAGACTGCTTTCTATTCCATCCATTCATAAAATCCTCTGATCTCTTTATCTTTTTGTTGTTGTTGTGAGTAAATCAGACATTACAAGATGACCAAGAAAATTCATATTTCTTACCAAAGTTAGGATGTTTTACTAGACATAAAATATAAGCATGTAATATAACAACATCACTAGTTGGTTGCTTTGTGGAAATATATATTTCCTCTGAAAAATAGATTGGGTTTTTTGGAAGGTACATTGCTGAGAAAAATGGAAGTAATTGGGTTCCCCTTACCCAAATAATACCCAAAACTATTTATGGGTTGTATTAATTATTATGTCCTCATGAGAATTTTTTGATGGTATACTTTATCTCTGTTGTTGTATTGTTGTAGTAGGAAGTTATCTTATTCTTAGTTCTTTTTTTTTTTTTTTTGCACTATAATAACTCAAACCCAATAGCACTGGACAAATGTGCATGGTCTGAAAGACACCAACTCAACCTGTTTTGAAGAATAAAGATATCATTACTTGAAGGGTAGTTTATGGGCTCAGAAGAGCCACTGTTAGGCTGTGCTGAATCATGGTTTTATTTTATTTTGCAGTTTCCTCATTGCTTTGTTTAGAAGGTATGGGTGAAGAAACAGGCTAAAGCATTAGGATGTTAATGTGCTTGCTAACTCCAAAAGGATACAACAGTCCTTAAACTATATGAATATAATCTTTCCCCAAGTTTGTTATAAATTCATCAAACTACTTTAGATCCTCGAAGGAATGATGCCAGTCTGAACAAAGATTGTGAGTTCTCTTTTAAAAAAGTTTTACCCCTCAGCTATTGGGAAGCAGTTCTGGATAGCCTTGGTAGATAAAGGATTGCAACTCTTTATTAAATTGGCTGCCTTCAGCTTCCTTAATGCATTTTGAATTTTATAGATTGAAAAATATTGTTTGATTGTCATTTATCTTGCCTTAAGGAGGACTATAATTCATCAATCATAAAATGATTTATTATACCCAGTTTCAGAGTTTAGCTTCAAATCTGCTTAGCTTTTTGGACATTTCTAGATAAACTTTAATATGTTGTCTTATAGGTCACCATAACATTGCTAAAAAACCCTTGCAAATTCAATGACATATACATTAAATGTATGGAACAAATTGGGGGAAAAAGGTGTAGGTAACATTTTTAAAAGTTTTAAAAGTTGTTGAATGTGTTACAACATTATTCAATGATTTTACATATTTCTCCTTTCTCCCTACACCTATGTTTCCAGGTATTTTCTGTTTTAAGTTTCTGAGGTCCTTTCTTGCTTTTTTGTCAATAAGAATTAAATAAAGTTCTGAGTGTGGAGGTATGCACCTCCAAACTGTAAACTGTGTTTTCAATGAAAAATTTCAAGTCAGTTTCCTGATTTTCTGAACAATATGACTACCACTCAAGTGTTTCATCTCACTCTTCAGCTTCCTTGTGTCACAGTGGATTGATCTGAAAGACCACAGTCTCTTCCTTGATAAAGGAAAATCCTTCCATTTTTTTCTTCTTAAAGCATCATGCTTTTTAGCATGTCATAATACAGATTAAGTGTACTTAATGTTCCTAGAAAATATCCTCTATCATGAGTGAATTTTCTCCTGTTTTAGGTTTAATCTTCCATCATTTTTTCTTTTTTAAAATTTATTTTATTGGATATTTTCTTCTTTTTTCAATTTTTTTTGTTGAATATTTTTCAAATGTTATCCCTTATCCTGGTTTACCCCCTCCCAGAAACTCTCTATTCCATCCTCCCTCCCCCTGCTTCTATGAGGATGCTCCTCTACCCAACCCACTCCTACCTACCCTCCCTTGATTCTCCTACACTGGGGCATCTATCAAGCCTTCATAGGACTAAGGACCTCCCCTCCCATTGATGCCTGACAAGGCAATCCTCTGCTACATATGCAGCTGGAGCCATGTGTATGCTTTGGTTGATTGCTTAGTCTCTGGGAACTCTGGGTTCTGGTTGGTTGATATTTTTCTTCCTATGAGGTTGCAAACCCCTTCAGCCTCTTCAGTCCTTTCTCCAACTCCTCCATTGGGGACCCCTTGCTCAGTCCAATGGTTGGCTGCAAGCATCCGCCTCTGTATTTGTAAGGCTCTGGCAGGCCTTCCAGGAGACAGCCATATCAGTCTCCTTTCAGCAGGCCTTTTTTAGCATCCACAATAGTGTCTGAGTTTTGTGACTATATCTGGAATGAATCTTCAGGTGAGACAGTCTTAGGATGGCATTTCTTTCAGTCTCTGCTCTATACTTCATCTCCATATTTGCTCTTGTGAGTATTTTGTTCCTCTTCTCAGAAGAACCACAGCACTCACACTTTGGTCTTCCTTCTTCTTGAACTTCATGTGGTCTGTGAATTTTATCTTCGGTATTTTGAGCTTTTGGGCCAATGTCCACTTATCAGAAATTTGGATACCATGTGTGTGTGTGTTTTTTATGATTGGGTTACCTCACTCATGATGATATTTTCTAGTTCCAACCATTTGCCTAAGAATTTCATGAATTCGTCTATTTTAATTGCTGCATAGTCCTCCATTGTGTAAATATACCATCTGTATCCATTCCTCTGTTGAAGGACATCTGGGATCATTCCAGCTTCTGAAAAATATCTTTACAAATCATACATCGAGTAGAGGTATAATATCCAATATATACAAATAACTCAAGAAGTTAGACTCCAGAGAATCAAATAACCCTATTAAAAATGGGGTACAGAGATAAACAAAGAATTTTCATCTGAGTAATATCAAATGGCTGAGAAGTACCTAAAGAAATGTTCAACATCCTTAGTTACAAAGGAAATACAAATCAAAACAACCCCTAGATTCCACCTCATACCAGTCAGAATGGCTAAAATAAAAAAAAACTCAGGTGACAGCAGATGCTGGCAAGGATGTGGAGAAAGAGAAACACTCCTCCACTGCTGGTGGAATTGCAAGCTGGTACATCCACTTTGGAAATCAGTTTGGTAACTCCTCAGAAAACTGGACATAGTACTACTTGAGGACCCAGCTATAGCACTCCTGGGCATATAACCAAATGATGCTCCAACATGTAATAAGGACACATGCTCCACTATGTTTATAGAAGCCTTGTTTATAATAGCTTTCCCGCCCTCACATTCTCCTACACTGGGGCATCGAGCCTTCACAGCACCAAGGACCTCTCCTCCCATTGATTCTCGACCAGGCTATCCCCTGCTACATATGCAGCTGAAGCCATGGGTCTCTCCATGTGTGCTCTTCGGTTGGTGATTTAGTCCCTGGAAGTTCTGGGGATCTGGTTGGTTGATAGTGTTGATTTTTTCTATTGGTTAAAAACCCCTTCAGATCCTTTAGTCCTTTCTCTAACTCCACCATTGGAGACCCTGTGCTCAATCCAATGGTTGGCTGTGATCATCTGCCTCTGTATTTGTCAGGTTCTTGCAGAGCCTCTCAGGAGACAGCTACATGGGTCTCCTGTCAGCAAGCACTTCTTGGCAAGAGCAACAATGTCTGTGTTTGTTGACTGTATATGAGATGGACTCCCAGGTGGGGCAATCTCTGGATGGTATTTCCTTCTGTCTCTGCTCCACACTTTGTCTCCATATTTTCTTTAGACAGGAGCAACTCTGGGTTAAAAATTTGGAAATAAGTATGTGGCCCCAACCCCCAACCAGGGGCCTTGCCTAACCTCTGGATATTGTTTTTACAGGTTTCTTTCTACAAAAATGTGCTTGTTTTCATTTCATTTCCTCTCTTTTCTAGTTTTCAAGTATGAGAGAAAACACGATCCTCTTTATGAGTATAGCTTACTCATTTGCTTGATGATCTTTAATTTTCTCAATTTTTCTTCAAATAATAATTTCATTTTTCCTTATGTTCTTTACGGTGTGTGTGTGTGTGTGTGTGTGTTTTCTAGTTCCATTGCTTGGATATTTGTTCATACTACTTTAAACAATATTGATATACTATCATCTCTATTGGATGATTATTTTATTCTTTTGGCTATACATAAAGCAATGTTACATTCTTCAGTCACAGTATAATATGATAATAGCAGTAATTTTCTACCACACAGAAGAACTTTTAGAATCATGCAATCAATAAGATAGATTCTTGGTTTACTGTCCAATTATAAATTTATATTTACATAGATAGATTTGTGACCGTCAGAATGGTATTCAGCTTTCCTGACATGTTTTTGGTAATTGTATGCAGTTTTGAGACTTTAAGTGGATCTTTATTGGCAGTTCTATTGCTTAATTTTAAGAGTTGTGTTTGAATTTTAAGTTCTATTGTCAGTCTGACAAGTTGTTGGTTTATAGACACCTTTAATCCCAGGACTTGAGAGGCAGAGGCAAGTGGATATGGAGTTTAAGGCAAGCCTGGTCTACTGAGTGAGTTCCAGGGCAGCCACAGCTACACAGAATCACTGTCTGGAAAAACACAAAACCAACAAGCAAACCAGGCAACCAACTACCACCAGCAGCAGTAGCAGCAGCAGCAGCAGCAACACCACCACCACCACCACCACCACCACCAACAACAACAACAACAAAAACAATACCAACACTACCACCACCACCACCACCACCACCACCACCAACAACAACAACAACAACAACAAAAACAATACCAACACTACCACCACCACCACCACCATCACCACCACCACCAACAACAACAACACATACCCTGGTCAAGCAACAACAGCAGTACCAACAACAACAACAAATTCTTAATTATTGAACAACAATAAAACTGACAGGCAAGTATCCAGAGATAATGGGATTTGCAAACATGATGAGGAAATACATATGTGTAAGATACCAGTGATTTTCCCACAATCGACTGTAAAACAGACTCTTCTGGAATAGATCCCTAAACAAGAGCAGAAAAATGGCAGTATAAACAGGCGCATTAGTGTGGAAGGGGAAAATTTTATAGGGTTCCACATTTGACAAAGAACTACAAATAACTAATGGCTGCTAAGAGAAGGAGAATTAGCATTTCCCCAGAATTAGCTTCCTTAGGAATGAAGAGTTTGAATGTAGACTCAAGTTTACTTCATGAAATGAACTTTCAAATCAAAGACAGTAAACAATGGCAAACTAGAAGTACAAATAAGAAAGTTAGACATTTGAAATAGACATAATATGTCTAAAATTTTAGAAGTTGGATCCAAATATTATTGATTACAGAGAAAGAGAAAAAATCAAGCACTTTTACACTTAATTAATTGAACATTTTCTTAAATTTTTAGGATTTTGGTAGTAAGGTACCACATACTCAATGACTTTGGAAATATGAAGTTGAGGGGCTGAAAAGAGGACTCAGAGAGTAATAGCACATACTGTAATTCCAGAGAAGGGGTGTATACCCCAAATGGATACATACACACAAGATACATGTACATACACATGATTAAAAATACAAAATAAATCTTTCAGGAATGGAAATCTGATTCTGACTTTCGTAGAGACAGGACATCTGGAAACTAGATGGTGGCAGGTTAGGAGACTAGGTAGAGCTTGTTTCTGGTTTTCCTCCATTCCAACAGTGCATCTTTTCAGACACAAGAAGCATGCATTGGGGACCTTTGGAGCTTTCTCTATATAATCCATTTCCAACACTTCCTGCTCCTAATACCATTATACTTTAGGTTATAATATTTATGCATGATTCTTTTTAATGTGGGAAATAAATATTTATCATAGTAAAAACATTTGTTACATGATCATAGTAATCATAAAGTCAACTTTCACATAGAAATTTCTTATAATCTTACCTTGATGTAGGTTGTCTGAATTTACTTATTTATTTATTCAATTATTATTTGTAAATTTTGTACAGTATGCAATTTATATTGATCATACCTATTCTGCTCAAATCCTTTCATATCATGCAGGATTCTCATATATCCTTTCCAATTTCATGTCCATTGCATGTATATATGCATGCATACATGCATGAATGTGTATATGTAAACACACACACACACAGCCAGTTAGTCCATGGAGTTCTGCCAATTTATGAAATGCACAGTGGTGTGGGATTATCCACTGGGAGGTGTGCAACCTGCCAAAGACACATTCTCAAATAAAATAGCTCTCCCTCCCCACTCAAAAAACATTACATGACAATAGTGCCTTAGCTGGAAGTGGGGTATTAGGAAATGATCTTCCCTTCATTTAGAAATTATAACTGTCTTGTTTTGGGCAGATAACCATAGCTGCTGTGGGTTTAAGTGTGTGACAATCAGATTATGTCCAGGGGACAGCATTTCACATCCTTCTTCCTCAGCTTCAGAAGCTGATATTGCAGTTTTTGTTTATTTTGAGAATTGAATATTTGAGGTCTGTGATGGTTTGTATAATCTTGACCAAGGAGTGACAGTATTGGGAACTGTGGCCTTGTTGGAGTAGGTTTGTCACTGTGACTATGGGATAGAAGCAAGTATTCTAGCAACCTTCAGATGAAGATGTAGAACCATCAGCTCTTCCTGTACCGTGTCTACCTGGATGCTGCCATGTTTCCACTTTGGTGATAATAGACTGAACTTTTGAACCTGTAAGCCAGTACCAATTAAATGATTTCCTTATAAGAGTTGCATTGTTTATGGTATCTGTGCACAGCAGTAAAACCCTAAGACAAGTACTCTTTCCATGACACTACCCTACTGATCAAATACATGACATGATGTGTGTGAGTCTCTCTCTCTCTCTCTCTCTCTCTCTCTCTCTCTCTCTCTCTCTCTCTCTCTCTCTCTCTCTCTCTCTCTCTCTCTCTCTCTCTCTCTCTCTCTCTCTCTCTCTGTGTGTGTGTGTGTGGTGTGTATTGGGTTGACTATTTAGGTTTGGGTAACCAGTCATGAGACTTTTCCTTGAAGAAGAAGCCATTAGTTGCCTGCAGAGCTTCATGCAGATAAGGGGCCATTTAAGATTTTCTTCTCTCCCATTGGCATGTTAACTGGTGTTGTACCTGTTTTACCTAAGCAGATATAGTTTTGAAATTTCATAAGTGCAACCTTCCTGCCTTATATTGAATACACTATCTCAAAGCAGACACCCCTTTCCTCTGGGTCTTCATATCTTTTCACTCCCTCTTCTGTTATATGCCCTAAACCTTAGGTATTGCTATTGCCTTGTAGATGCATCAATCAAGATTGGGTACTTCATGGTTAGTTGTTCTCTTAATGTTGACCATTTGTGGATTTCTGTGATGAAATCAATCTACCAAAAAAAGTAGCTTATTTGATGAAGAGAATTACACCTATCTGTGGGCCTGAAGGATGAGCACATAGAAAAGTTAGACATTGACCTTATTTAGGAGAGTGGCAGAAAGTGCACCTCTCATTCCCATTACCTGACTGTCTGTGGATATTTGGCTAGGCTTTAATCCAGTTAGAAGCTCTTGAGTGCCACCCAGATATGGGTCGCTTTTGCAGCTTTGGGGATGTCTTGCTGAAACAGTCATTGTTGTGGTTCATAGACAACCCAGCTGGGAAGGACTGCTGATTTCTTTTCTCCCTTAGAAGTGTGCATAGGGCCTTTTGGTCCTATGAGAACTATTTCGGAGGATGGAGGTTTCTTGGTCAATTCCAATTCCATCTATCCAAGGTCTCAATCCAGTGTTTTTGATGTTTTATATAACACAGTCTTATTTTCAAATAGTGGCAGGCAACCAGGGAAAAGGCAGTAACTTCTATTGTTTTGGGAGTCTCTTGAACTTCCCAGATCAACAAGCTGAAAGAGAGGTTTCCTGTGCTTGGAAATTATGTTTGATAACATTATTTTGCTCTTGTGGGGAGCTTTATCACTACATGTAGAGAAACTGTTCAAGCTATGTATGTTTCTTTATGGCTTCGAATTCTTGCTGTTTCTTTTAGTTATTTAAAACACCTTCATTTTTTATTACTACAATAGCTGAACTCATTCTATGCTTACCATCAGCATAGAAGTTCACATGTCCACTGTTTCTGTCTTGAGATTTGCTGATTTGTTGAGTTAGATAGGTCTTACATTTTTATGTAAAAGTATTTTTAGTATTCTCTTGAGTGTTCCATTTACAGTGTATCTCAGAGTGGAGAAAACATTTCCCATTAAAAAAAAACAAAGATCACTTTGAAGTCAAGGGGAGTAAACAATGATCAGTCTCAGTCTTAGCAATGAAAGGTCTAGGTCCTTCAGTGAACCTCAGGTGGCATGGAGGCTATAGCAGAAACTGAGGAGTCTGCTAGCATCTTCTCAGGGCTGGCAGCCATAGACCATATTCCTGGAAAGCCTTGCTCTTTACCTTAGGAGGTAGGGCCACTGACAACTGTGTTTACAGAGTCCTAGTTCCTTAAATTTCTTCAATGGTCTGTTTCAGGTTCTTGCTCCTCCACAGCTTTTTCTTTTTGTCTTTTGACTTATTCACCACAGCTGGTCATTTCCAGATCTATCCTTGTGCTTCGTCCTGTTTTCAGGTCCCAAGAGTAATTCATCCTCATGTGATAGATCCCTTTCCAAGATGAGTTTGGATCATAGAACTCTAAGATAATTGATTCAATGGATTGTTCTCTAAAGCTAAATTGTGATGCAAAAGGAGTCACTTTCAGGCCAAAACCCTCTAGTGGGTTCGAATTTTAAGGAAACTGTAGGTTACCATAACAGAGGCTACAGCAGGGTTGTATCACCAGAATTGCCTTTGCCTTCTGGTCACATTGTTCATATAGTCAGTTAAGTTCCTGTCTTGAGTGGCATTGTTGAGGACTGTGACCTATTTTTCTTTGCATTGCCCTCTCCCCATACTTTCAGCTTTCTTTCCACCTTTATCTTGTTTTTAATTGCTCTTCTCCTTCTCTATATAAACTGTCCCCTTTGCTGCCTCGATTCCTCCCACTTACTTACTGAGTTGCCCAGAAAGTTCTTATCTGTCATCTGTCAATGTTGACATTTGTGCAAAACCTAAATTACAAATCACTAATCTTTTGAAAACTGACAGCTGTGTTTCCAGCAGGCTGAAATCTTATGATGTGAGAATTACACAATAACAAAAGTGAGATGTCTTGTACCCTCGACTCTGTTAGATAAGGCCAGCCACCCAATCTGTGTAGGCATATTTCTCAGATGAATGATTAGGTTAATTTTGAAAATAATTTCATTCTAAATCTAGGAATCACATATTTCTAATTTTAAATGTTACTTTGAAGTACATGTAATTTGCATTTTAGTATGAGAAGGCATTTGATGTTGACAAATACTTTGAAATATAACTTCTGAACATATATAATGTTGTAGAAGAAAACATTTGTTTTATTTTATAGACACTTTGAAAAACAGCTTGATTAACAATTGCTTTGCTATATTTAACAAAAGGTATTATTGTAAAATACAGAAACATTATCATGTTGTATTAATACTAGCTCACTCAAATTAGGTGACGTATTTTAGCCATTAAAGGACAGGCTCACAACCAAAAAGACATTTAGTTTATTTTCAGAAATATTAAAATTGTATGTAAATAAAGTATTTGTTATTTGGTGAGATAACTTTATTATGGATCACATTATCTATAAAGTTATTATTAGTAATGTCATGGACTTCCTAAATGATTGGTGGTAATTTGGAAATTTATTGTTTTTTCTTTATTTAACTATACTGACTTATAGTAAATTATGCCTAATAAAACAATATATAAGACCAAGGATATTTTCAGTTAATTAATTTTTAGTATCTATTATTCGTATTTTCATTGTTTTGTTTGTGTTTCACAGGATAAAGTTTATTTATTCTAATTTATAGAGTATGCAGATATTTATAAAATAGTAGTTTTCTGTAAAATTATTCCAACATGGGAATTTGTATCCCTTTTATTGAAAAATTATTATTACATTAAAAGGAAATTTGCATGTTTTGCTCTTTATATCTTCTCATGAGCTAATATAAAACCATTTTACTGTATAATTTATAATAGATATTTATAAAGATCCCTGAGGGTAAGAAAACACAATTTTTGTTCTATCCTGAAAAAATTATTAACCTATCATGCAAAGTATTTATACTTGCTTAAGTATATGACTATGCATATATATATATATATATATATATATATATATATATATATATATATATATACACACTCACATATACAATCTTTCAATGTCATATGCTTACATTTTTAATTATTTTTATTATGTCAGAAATGATGTCTATTTCCAAAAAAATTTGCTGAACAACATACATGTTAACATTTTATTTTCTATACATGTTTGTAATGTATATTATGTATATATATATATATATATAATATATATTATTGAGGTTTCCTTTGACTATAATTTGTATCAGAATTATTTAGTGGCTTACAGAAATTTCCAAACACAGCTCTGGGTGTGAGTACTATGTTAACATTTAGGCAGAATGTACTATCAGTTGCATCATAATGTCATATTGTTTCAAATTTATCTTTTGTCCATTTGTAGGACTTATAGGTTTAAATGAGTACAAGCAAACAACATTGTTCTCCTTACTGTTAAACTGTGAAATCCCACTTACACCTATGAGCTTCTAAAGAAAAAGGTATAGAAAAATATTTGAGCATATTATCTTTTTGATCAGATAGTTGAGAAACTGTGAAATGAATTAAAGAAATTAAGATAATCTTTTTATGTTAAGTCATTGTATTGGAATTAATTATAGAATGTCTTTTACTCCCTGCAAACAGGAAATTTAAGCTTGTATTAGCAGAAAAGCATGCAATGATATATACGCACATGTCCATTATAGTTCCAAATGCCTATGTTTTTCTGCTGCCCTCTGTGTTAAGAGGTATCTGTTGGCAATTGTTAATTGTGAATATTAAGAAATAGATTAAGAAATTCTTATATGGCTGTACAAATAGTATTTTGGTGATTAACTGTAGATGTGTTCATAGGAAAGACATTTATTTAAATATTTAGATGTAGTAGTGATGATTTACACTCCAAAGTATTATGGACAGTATTAAATCTATTAAGGGTTTGAGTAAAGCAAGACAGCAGAGAAGAAGGACAGGACTCGCTCTTTTTGATTTAGTATATTAATATATGGCATGTATGTTTGTGCATGCTCCTGTGTGTGTGTGTGTGTGTGTGTGTGTGTATTGTATATGTGGATTTTCTCACTTGGTATTACAATCTGATGATTTTTTGCATGTATACCAGTATTTTGACTATTATAACTGCCTGCAATAGAGTCAAAAATATATTGGATTACTTGGGCAGGAATCATAAAGCATATATTTTAAATTTAATTTTACCCTTGAAAAGGTGTGTTGTTTCCAGTGAGTCACATTGAAATATATGAGCTTGAATTTTCCAATATGGATAATTGATAAACTCTTAGTGGTCCCTATAATAAGAAGTGACAGTTATGGGAAAGAAAGACTGCCAAGTCAAACAGGTCAAGTTGGAAGAGTAGATAGAGAGACTGTGCAGTGTCTTCTGACACAAAGCTCCAAAACAGGAGAGAGTTGAACTTCTATTCTTCATATTAAAGGTGGGGGAGGAACATTTTCAAACTTTACATGGTTTAATTGTGTCTGAGATATGGGATGAAAGATCGATAAACAATGTCAACATTTCCAGAGGAAATAGCACTGACAGATTCTAAACAACCTACTGAGAAGACCTAGTCATTAATGGTAGCATAAAGCTTGTGAGTGCAGACTGTCTCTTACTCTCGCACAATATTCAGTAAATACTGTGAGTGGAGACAATCAAGAAGTCACCTTTCAGAGACATTTCTCCATTTTGCCTCACAGTAGAGGCTGGGATGAGATGCTTTGAAGTCTGATTGGCAGCAGGAAAATATAAGGGAAGTGAGTGAGCTTTCAAAGACTGAGATTGGGGTGGAATGTTTAATCTGGCCTTAAAACTATATCATTAAACATTTTATAACTAAATACTAGATTAATTTAAATATAATTTCAAAATAAGAATTTTCTACTGTATTTTAAATATTTCTAAGAGTTCCTTGAATAATGAACTACCCAGAAATGTTGCACATCTGTCTTTAGGTATGAATGAAAAAAATTAAGAAAGGCTGTAAGAAGCTGCAGAGGATGGCAATCCTGTAAGAGGACCAGCAGTCTCAACTAATCTGGACCCCAGAGATCCCTCAAACACTGGACTACCAAACAGGCAGTGTACACCAGCTGATATGAGGCCTCCAACACACATACAGTAGAGGACTGCCAGGTCTGTGTTCTTTCAGAGGTGACTCACCTAACCCTCAAGTGACTGGAAGGCCTCAGGGAGTTTAGAGGTCAGGTGGGGTGGTGGATGGAGACATCCATGAGGAGACAGGGGGTAGGAAAGAGGTATGGGATCTGGAAGAGTCAGAGGGTGGATGGAGGAGGGGGAAATAAAATATGGAGTGTAAAAAATAAATCAATTAAAGAACGTGAATTGAAACATTTGTTATTTATAGCCTATGCATAATAGCACACACTAGCTCCTGGAGAACTGTTTTCCTTCTAGTATTGAGCTATGTAACTATATTCATTCTGATATATATGATCATATGTATGTGTATACATATACATGTATACACATAACATACACATATACATGAAGAGAAAAAGACTGCCTTTCATCTAAGATTATTGGAATTAGGAAAATCCAGAGTATAATTTTATTCAGCTACTTGAAGTAGAGATAAAATAGACTTAGAGCCTTTAGGAAGAAGAACCTAACTTCTATTCTGGCCATGACTGGACATCTTTCAATGGCTTCATGTTCACTAACAAAAGTTACCACAATGAATCATTGCACCCAACTTAATTCTGAGATGTAGGGATGAAGTCAGCACCTCAAATATGACCTTTAAATGGAACTATTGCCACTACAAAAGTGGAGAAACACATTCCAGTATATTTCCTTGTTTCCAGAGGGCCCAATAAGACCAGAGAGAAAAGTAAGATTCATATTTATTTCTCCCACTCTTCAAACATAGTTTCAAATAAATTAAGTTATTTTTCCATTATCTCTATACCAAATTGTATCATACATCCTAAAGGAAATGCATACAGCAAAAAAGATAAAACAATACTTGTAGGCATGGGTACAAACTAATAAAACACCATGCTGAATTTCTTGACAAGAAAACCACCTAAGGCTAGGAATAGTTGAATATGATAGAAAAATGAAAAACTCAGAATTCTCACATGACTTTCTTATAGGGTATTTTGTGGCATGATTAATGGAGTAAGAGCAGAGTAAGCCCTACTGAACCTCTGTTCAATTTTAGTTTCAATAAGTCACGCTGATGGACTTATGTTAAATCAAGACTGTACACATACACATATACATATATACATATACACACATACACACACACATACACATACTCTCTGTATATTGAAGCCATCAATTTTAAATGGCTTACTTTAATTACTATTCCTCATGCTTAGAATTTATTTGCTATATGAGCTAAGAATCAGTCATTTGTCTGATAACCTGAATTACCTTTCATTTTGATTAGCAATTTCTTCAGTCTTAAGCTTCCTATTCATTCATTACCTACCATTTTCTGGGTAATAAACTACCATAAGGAGTAGGTTACAACAAAGTGCTACAAGGGTGTCACATACAACATGCATTTACACAAACAAAAACACAAATTCATCTTAGTTTTGCATTTACAGAGGAAGTAAAAGAGGATACTTTGCTCTTTACTAAATTATTGAGATAGGAATTTCAAAGAGCTTCTAGCAGAAAATTCACAATGTTCAAGTATCTACAAGGAACTGCCAACTTGCTGTCATGAGACCCATTTGGATTCTGCTGGCTCCTAGTTTCTGCAATTGTGACAATAGCTTGCAGTTGGATTTTACCCCCAACATGATAAAAGTTCTTGGAGCATAGATCTTCAAATATTCAAAAATACATGCAAAATAAACAACTTTAACGTTCAATAACTTTTTTGAGAACTTGATTTATGTCAGTAACTGTTCTGGGACCAATGGACATGGGACATGCTGGTGTATCTGACAGGGTCAGAGAGAAGCTGGGATTGCTATTTGCTTCAGAAACAATCCATAATAATTTCTCAAGAGAGGATGTCTATCAATACACATCATCTACTGCACACATTGACTGCCTCAGCCTCCAGAGTCCTGGGATTAAGGGCATGCAGTTTTATCCCAGTGAAGATTCCTGTAATTTCATTTTTTTAAATCATTTTTTAATTAGATATATTCTTTATGTTTCAATAATTTCCCCTTTCCTGGTTTCCCCCCAGCAACCCCCAAAAGTCCCGTAAGTCATATCCCCTCTGCCTGTTCCCCAATCTACCCTCTCCTACTTCCCTGACCTGTTATTCTCCTACACTGCTGCATGGAGCCTTCCTAGGACCAGAGGCCTCTTTCCCTTTGATGTCCAACAAGTCCATCCTCTGCTTCCTATGCATCTGGAGCCATGGGTAACAACATGTGTACTATCTGGTTGTTTTTGTCCCAGGGAGCTCTGGGAGTACTGGGTGGCTCATATCTTTGTTCCTCCTATGGTGCTGCAAACCCCTTCAGCTCTTTGGACCCTTTCTCTAGTTCCCCCATTGGGGACTCTGTGCTGAGTTCAATGGCTGGCTGAGCCCCTCTGTATTTGTCAAGCAATAGTAGAGCCTCCCAGGTGACAGCTATATCTGATTCTGGTCAGCAAGTACTTGTGGTCATTGATAATACTGTCTGGGTTTTGTATAATTGTCTATGTGATGGATCACTTGGTGGGGTAGTGTCTATATGGTCTTTCCCTCAGACTCTGCTCCACACTTTGTCTCTGTATCTCCTTCTGTGGGTATTTTGTTCCCCCTTCTAAGAGGACCAGAGTATCAATACTTTATTCTTCCTTCCTCTTAGGCATCATTTGATATGTGAATTATGTCTTGGGTATTCCAAGCCTCTAGGCTAATATCCACTTATCAGTGAGTACATACCATGTATGTTCTTTTGCTATTGGGTTACCTCACTTAGGATGATATTTTCCAGTTGTGCCCATTTGCCTAAGAATTTCAGGAATTCATTGCTTTTAATAGTTGAGTAGTACTCCATTGTGTAAATATACCACATTTTCTGTATCCATTCCTCCATTGAGGAACATATGTGTTCTTTCCAGCTTCTAGCTATTATAAAGGAAGAAGTCAAATTATCACTATTTGCAGATGATATGATTGCATACTTAAGCAACCCAAAAAACTCCACCAGGGAACTCCTACAACTGATAAACAACTTCAGCAAAGTGGCCAGATATAAAATTAACTCAAACAAATCAGTAGCCTTCCTATATTCAAAGGATAAACAGGCTGAGAAAGAAATTAGGGAAATGACACCATTCACAAACAATATAAAGTATCTTGGTGTGACTCTAAAGAAACAAGTGAAAGATCTGCATGACAAGAGCTTCAAGTTTCTGAAGAAAGAAATCAACAAAGATATCAGAAGATGGAAAGATCTCTAATGCTCATGGATTGACAGTATTAATACAGTAAAAATGGCTATCTTGCCAAAAGCAATATACATATTCAATACAATCCCCATCAAAATCCCAAATGAATTCTTCATAGAGCTAGAAAGAGCAATTCACAAATTCATCTGGAATAACAAAAAACCACAGGATAGCTAAAAGTATTCTCAACAGTAAAAGAACTTTCAGGGGATTCAGACCTCAAGCAGTACTACAGAGAAATAATGTGTTTTAAACTTCATGGAATTGGTACAGTTACAGGCAAGTAGACTAATGGAATAGAATTGAAGTCCCAGAAATGAACCCACACAGCTATGGCCACTTGATCTTTGACAAAGGAGCTAAAACCATCCAGTGGAAAAAAAGACATTTTCAACAAATAGTGCTGGGTCAACTGGTGGATAGCATGTAGAAGAATGCAAATTGATCCATTCTTATCTCCTTGTACTTGAGATACATGATTCCCTTGAGCGCATAGGCACAGGGGAAAATTTGCTGAACAGAACACCAATAGCTTATGGTCTAAGTTCAATAATTGACAAATGGGACCTCATAAAATTGTAACGTTTCTGTAAGGCAAAGGACACTGTCAATAGAACAAAATGGCAACCAACAATTTGGGAAAAGATCTTTACCAACCCTACATCTGACTGAGAGCTAAGATCCAATATATACAAAGAACTCAAGAAGTTAGACTCCAGAGAGCCAAATAACCCTATTAAAAATGGGGTACAGAGCTAAACAAAGAATTTTCACCTGAGGAATATCGAATAACTGAGAAACACCTAAAAATATCTTCAATATCCTAGTCATCAGGGAAATGCAAATCAAAACAACCCTGAGATTTCACCTCATACCAGTCAGAATGGCTAAGACCAAAAACTCAAGAGAAAACAGGTGCTGGCAAGGATGTGGAGAAAGAGGAACACTCCTCCACTGCTGGTGGGGTTGCAAGCTGGTACAACCACTCTGGAAATCAGTCTGGCGGTTCCTCAGAAAACTGGGCATGATGCTACCCTAGGACTCTGCTATACCACTCCTGGGCATATACCCAGAGGATTTCCCAGCATGTAATAAGGACACATGCTCCACTATGTTCGTAACAGCCCTATTTATAGTAGCCACAAGCTGGAAAGAACCCAGATTTCCCTCAATGGAGGAATGGATACAGAAAATGCGGTATATTTACACTATGGAATACTATTCAGCTATTAAAAACAATGAATTCATGAAATTCTTAGGCAAATGGATGGAATTGGAACATATCATTCTAAGTGAGGTAACCCAATCACAAAAGAAACCAACTTTTTTAGTACTTATATCTGACCAATCTTTTATTGGAACACAGAACACTCTTTCCTACAATCACATCCTTTTCTTTCCCAAAGAAATCTGGTCTACCTGATCATATCCTTACAGCCCTGTCACCAACACAGCCTTAACCCACTTGTCCTTTACAGCCAGACTACACAGCCTCATCTAGGGTTATAGTAACATCATTTACTTCTTATAAGTTCCCATCACTAGGAGGTATATCCAGGTTTAAATTATTAAACACAGGATCAGGTTCTAGAATATCCATTGATTCATTCTTTCCCTCTCCTTTTCCCTCTCCGTCTCCCTCTCCCTCTGTCTCTGTCTCTATCTTTCTCATTCTGTGTTTCTCTGTGTGTTTCCAGTTGATATATCTTTGTTTCTTTAGTTAACAAATTTACATGTATTGTTTTGAATACCGTTAAAATGGTGCTTTGACATCCTCTGTACTGAACACAACAGTTTCTTTTTCTCAGAACACCGTAACTGATCGTATTGTCCCATGACAATGGGAAAATGTTTGTTTCTTTGTTTTGTAATAACTTTATTATTTTTGAAAAGCAAGTTCTTTGGGCAAAGACTTAGGTTTGTGTTTGTTTCCTTTGCTGGAGCCTTGTTTTTCATCTTCAGCTTGCAGTTCAGTCAGGTCTTTTGTCCTGTTAGTCACGGAGTCAGGGACAGGTTTGGCAGTTCTCCCATAAGTTTTGTGAATACCACTTTTTAGATAACTGCTTTCTGTGGGTCACTCTCTAGCTGTCTAATATCTGCTTCATTTTTTCATGTCAGGAAGATGATATGTATTCATTTGTCTTGAATTTAGTTATCATAAAGGCCTAATATAAAATAACACTTTAATATTTTAATTTCTTAAATTGATAATGGCAAAGCCAAAAAATACATAAAAATTTGAAATCATTGTGAAGCTTTGCACTATTTATGGTCTGGTTTTCTGGGCTGGGTTGCAGTGTGTTTACCTACAATGTGAATGATTATTCCTTGTGTGTTTTCTATGTGTCACCTACACAGCAAACAGCCCACACAACTCTTGCAAAGGACATAGGATCCATATCTAGTTTTGTAGTGGCTCTAGGTGCTGTCAACATTGCTGTAATAAAACAACAAAGCAATTTGAAAGAAGAAATTGTTTATTTGGCTCACAGGTTATTTCCTCTTGTTAATGGAAGGCGATGCAGGAGTTGATGGCAGGAATGCAGAGGTGGAAACTCAAATGATACCACAGAACTCTGCTCACAGGTTTGCCCACCCTGCTTTGTTACATAACTGAGGACTATCTGCCCATGGGTGACTATGTCCACACTAATCTGGGCCCACTAACACTAATCGTTAAGCAAGGAAATACTCCTCTGACATACTCAGGGACATCTGATGGAGGCAATTCCTTAACTGAGTTACCCTCTCCCTAGTTGACACCAGCTTGTGACAAGCTGACAAAAACTGACCAGCATGGAAGTAAACTGTCAACTATCTCTCAACTGTCTGCAGCATTTTGTGTTTTCAGGAACAATGAAAAAGGTTCTGTTTTTCTGTATTTCAACCTGCATTTATCACTGTCAGATTGTCAGACTCTAACCATTCTTTCAAATGCCTCATTGGAGCCATCCCTAGCCCATCCTTTCTTTAGAAAATGCTATGTATTTAAATGTATTCCAAAAATTCTCTTTCACAATGTCCTTTGTGAGAATGTCAGAATGTACAGTTCTCAAGATTGTCATCTTTCTGTTTATTGCATCTCCTCTGGATAATTGATTCTTTTATGACTTATTGTTACTAGTCAGTTGTTTATGTGAAAAATTTTGACCCTGAATTAGAAGGCAGGCTTTCTCGAGAATGGGGCTGCATTTAGTTAACTCATAATCAGCCTCTCTTCATTTCTCCCAACACATTTCCTTATTCATTTCTCATTTTGACATTCTTTAAGCCACAAGCAATGCTATTTTGGTATTTTAAATATCCTTAATTAATTATTTCTATGCCAACTTCTGGGTCTAAGTAAATTGCATGTTCCAGGCCACAATGGAACTGTATTTTCTCATTTGTTTTCCTGTTTTTAAGAAAGTGGAAACTAGGGAGAGAAAAAGTAAGGCAACTCAAAGTTGCCCTGTCCACCATCAGATGTGCCACAGATCATTTACAAGTGCCATGGCATCCAAACAGGCAAATGTTCTGTGTTGGAGAAAGAAAGGTACTGTACAGAGTGGGAAAGACAGATTTGGAGACAAAACCAAACTTGTATAACTCAACGTTCTGCAAGAAAAACATCTAAGTAGCCAGTCACTATTCCTACTCCTCATGAGTGACCAGACTCCTATGATACAGGTCAGTTAAACATGGGCAAGTAGATAGTAACATTCAGACACTGGATAGACATGCATTCTTTCATGGAGCATATTTGAATGTAGTTTTAGAAGTCACTTCTTTATTTTGGTAATACATCAATTCATTAGCTCACATTTGTTCAGTGTGTGGGTGTTACCATTCAGTGTCCTTAATTCATTTACCAGCAGACAAGCTATAGTCTGTGCTTATCTTATTACAAGTTTCATGCATAAAAGCCTTTTTTCAGATGAATCTGTGTTCGTAATGACCAAGGATTATAAGATGTAGACTACGCCTTCCTTAACTGCGTTGGAGTCTCTTTTATTAACAACCACGTTTTTTTTTCTGTACCCTTTGCAATTCCTTTCACCATATTAAGCTAAACTAATAGGATAGAGGGTATGCATAATTTTCTTAAAATAATACTGTACTTAGTTTTGTATTTTTTTATTTTCTAAAACCTAAGTAATAATATGAAAATATATTACCTCTACAAAGAGAAAAGTATTTAACTAATTGGTTTCTTTGTAGTGTTTCTTATCATTATTTTCCCAAAAGGAGCTCTGTTCCTAATTTCAATGGCCATATGATTTGGTCTCATTCTTTTGATCAGAACTTCAAAGATGCAATGGTAAAATTCATGTTAAAAAGAACATCATCATGTATTACTGGATTTGCATTTGGTGTGTTTTGATAAATCCCACATTTATTCTCCCTTGTGGATGCATTTTTTTTTAGACACGGCTTCTACAGAAGTTACAATCAATGCTCACAACTTATTTCTAATCCTTTAGAACTGACAGATAGTTCTCACAGTTCACATTCCAAAGAAATACATTAATCCATTAGTTTATCTTTACCAAATTCAGAGATAACTTCTATTTTTATCTTATTTTTTATTTTTTTATTTTTTTATTCGATATATTCTTTGTTTACATTTTAAATGATTTCCCCCTTTCCTGTATCCCTCCTCACCTGAAAGTGAGGTGACCCAATCACAAAAGAACACACATGGTATGCACTCACTGATAAGCAGATATTAACACAGAGACCACTTCTTATTTTAGCTACGGTATATCCCATTATTCACTGCTCTTTGATGCTTGTATTCTCCAAACTCTCATGTTTGAAAGCCAGATATTTAGAAAAGAATCCCAAGTGTAGGCTTATTCGAGGGTGGGGAGGTGGGAGTGAGTGGGTAGGTAGGGGAACAGCCTCATAGAAGCAGGTGGGGGGTTGGGATAGGAGGTTTCAGTGGTGGTGGGGAACTGGGAAAGGGGATAACATCTGAAATGTAAATGAAGAAAATATCCAGTAAAAAATTTAAAAGAAAAAGAGAATAGTGGCAAAAAAAATTCCATCTATAGCCATAGTACCTTGAATCTCACTGTTTCTTCCTGATTTCTATAACTATCAGGGTTGGGTGTGCCTAGTTCTTAGGTGGAAATACAAAAATGATTTATGGTGAGCAATGTTGGTTTCATCCATCTAAAAGTTTAAGTTTAAAAGAAAAGCCTGTTATTTAAGGCAGTTTTGTTCTGTAGCACAGGCTAGTCTTGCATTTACTATGTATCACAGGCTGGTGTTGAAATCAAGGCAATTCTTTTGCCTTAATCTCTCAAGGCCCTAGATTTAAGTATGAAGAACCTGGCTATCTGAAATGCCTATAATAGTGTTAACTGAGATAACCCTGATAGCTTCAAGTTAAAATTATCTTTCTGAGCATGTTCTGATTCATTTGAATTCATTTTTATTAAGATCCTTTCTATACAAAAATTATATGAAAGAATTTCAGCAAAACTTGAATTCATTAATTATTTCATATATCAAATATTTTTGACAATGTAATAATTGGAAGTTTATGCTCTATGTGAAGTCTATGCTCTATGTTCTGTGTAAAAAAGCAAGTGAAGCCACAAATATTTAAATATTTCCCCGTCTTAGCAAAATGTATATACAAAAAAAGAATATGGGTCAATATAGAATTTACTCTCCTCTCATTCATCAAATGAGACTTGGCATTAAGCGCTAGAACTTCAGTGTACAGTGGACTTAATTTCTTCACTTTCCGATTTTACATCTTAGACATGGAGGAAGAAATTACACATCAAAATACAAACTAATTTTAATGTAAGTGCTAATGGAGAAATTCCATAAAACACATAAGAATTAATGTAATAGGTTCATAGTCTAGCCTAGGGCAAGAAGGGAATGAATAATACATATCTGTCTCCTGTCACTTTTGTGACATTTTAGAGTAGTTTATCTTTAATCATTGAGGTAGAAAGTGAATAAGAATTAGACTTTATGCATAATTATTTGGTGAAAAGCTGGTGGATTGTGTCAGTGTTTTTATGGATGCATGCTTTGATCTCATTCTTATTTAACCTTTGGTATGCTTATTTAATGTGTAAGTGTTTCCCTTTAAAGTACAAGTGTAGATTTTCAAGGATGGGAGTTTAGTGCTGTGGAGTTGCTTCAACAATGGTTTAGCAGCATCTTAGCAGTTCAGGAATGTGCTCTCGGTTTTCTCTCAGTTTTGTTTACCATTTTTGAAAAAAAATTGATATGGTTTTAATCATTACTAAGAAACATATAATTTAGATGAAAAACAGTTGATGGTTTCACAGATAGCTTTGTTATTCTCTCTTCTATTTTGGCCAGAATTCTTTTTTAATTTATTGAAGAAATGTCTGGGGACAAGAGAATGACCAGTTTTAGTAATTTTTTTTCATTTATCCTTGAAAAAATATATAACACGCTATTGGGCACAGTGTCAATTTAAGCATCAATTAGGTGTTTTGTTTTATTTTCACACTGTTAGCTTATGTTTCATATATTTTGAATAACTACACACAGATGAATTGCATTTGAGATCAACGATTTTAATATGTTGACCTTTATTACTATTAAATGAATTCATGTCACTTGATGCAACATGGGATCTCTGTATCTAATACTTAGGCAGTAGTATAATTTTTACTTTTTTGACATTATGAATCCACAAATAAAATGATCGCTTATAATTTAAAATTTGTCCCTGTTTTATTCTTGATCTGTAACTATGGAAGTTAGTTTAGCTTGGTGTAACACTGGCAAATTTGAAGGACCCATAGCAACTGCATGGATGGGGATCAAACAAGAGTGTTTGCCCAAGATAAAGTTGGTCAGGTCTTCAAAAGTACATACAACCTTATAGATTTCTCTTTGAGAATTTTCTATCAAGAAAAATTTATATAAAATTATGCTTTAGTAGAAGTGGTCAATCTTTCAGGAAATTATCCATATTCATCCATTCACTCACTAAACATTTGCCTCAGACTTGCTGTGTCCTCCTGTCTGCCAGGCACTGTGGAAAAATGGAGGCAAACAGCACCCTCCTTCACAAACCTGCTTCTTACTCTTACTTTGATTTTTTTTTAATTTTTTTTATTCGATATAATTTATTTACATTTCAAATGATTTCCCCTTTTCTAGCCCCCCCCCCACTCCCCGAAAGTCCCGTAAGCCCCCTTCTCTTCCCCTGTCCTCCCACCCACCCTTTCCCACTTCCCCGTTCTGGTTTTGCCGAATACTGTTTCACTGAGTCTTTCCAGAACCAGGGGCCACTCCTCCTTTCTTCTTGTACCTCATTTGATGTGTGGATTATGTTTTGGGTATTCCAGTTTTCTAGGTTAATATCCACTTATTAGTGAGTGCATACCATGATTCACCTTTTGAGTCTGGGTTACCTCACTGAGTATGATATTCTCTAGCTCCATCCATTTGCCTAACAATTTCATGAATTCGTTGTTTCTAATGGCTGAATAGTACTCCATTGTGTAGATATACCACATTTTTTGCATCCACTCTTCTGTTGAGGGATACCTGGGTTCTTTCCAGCATCTGGCAATTATAAATAGGGCTGCTATGAACATAGTAGAACATGTATCCTTATTACATGGTGGGGAGTCTTCTGGGTATATGCCCAGGAGTGGTATAGCAGGATCTTCTGGAAGTGAGGTGCCCAGTTTTCGGAGGAACCGCCAGACTGATTTCCAGAGTGGTTGTACCAATTTGCAACCCCACCAGCAGTGGAGGAGTGTTCCTCTTTCTCCACACCCTCTCCAACACCTGCTGTCTCCTGAATTTTTAATCTTAGCCATTCTGACTGGTGTAAGATGAAATCTTAGGGTTGTTTTGATTTGCATTTCCCTAATGACTAATGAAGTTGAGCATTTTTTAAGATGCTTCTCCGCCATCCGAAGTTCTTCAGGTGAGAATTCTTTGTTTAACTCTGTACCCCATTTTTTAATAGGGTTGTTTGGTTTTCTGGAGTCTAACTTCTTGAGTTCTTTATATATATTGGATATTAGCCCTCTATCTGATGTAGGATTGGTGAAGATCTTTTCCCAATTTGTTGGTTGCCGATTTGTCCTCTTGATGGTGTCCTTTGCCTTACAGAAACTTTGTAATTTTATGAGGTCCCATTTGTCAATTCTTGCTCTTAGAGCATACGCTATTGGTGTTCTGTTCAGAAACTTTCTCCCTGTACCGATGTCCTCAAGGGTCTTCCCCAGTTTCTTTTCTATTAGCTTCAGAGTGTCTGGCTTTATGTGGAGGTCCTTGATCCATTTGGATTTGAGCTTAGTACAAGGAGACAAGGATGGATCAATTCGCATTCTTCTGCATGCTGACCTCCAGTTGAACCAGCACCATTTGTTGAAAAGGCTATCTTTTTTCCATTGGATGTTTTCAGCCTCTTTGTCGAGGATCAAGTGGCCATAGGTGTGTGGGTTCATTTCTGGATCTTCAATCCTGTTCCATTGATCCTCCTGTCTGTCACTGTACCAATACCATGCAGTTTTTAACACTATTGCTCTGTAGTATTGCTTGAGGTCAGGGATACTGATTCCCCCAGATTTTCTTTTGTTGCTGAGAATAGTTTTAGCTATCCTGGGTTTTTTGTTGTTCCAGATGAATTTGATAATTGCTCTTTCTAACTCTGTGAAGAATTGAGTTGGGATTTTGATGGGTATTGCATTGAATCTGTATAGTGCTTTAGGCAAAATGGCCATTTTAACTATATTGATTCTACCGATCCATGAGCATGGGAGGTTTTCCCATTTTTTGAGGTCTTCTTCCATTTCCTTCTTCAGAGTCTTGAAGTTCTTGTCATACAGATCTTTCACATGTTTGGTAAGAGTCACCCCAAGATACTTTATACTGTTTGAGGCTATTGTGAAGGGGGTCATTTCCCTAATTTCTTTCTCAGCCTGCTTATCCTTTGAGTATAGGAAGGCCACTGATTTGCTTGAGTTGATTTTATAACCTGCCACTTTGCTGAAGTTGTTTATCAGCTGTAGGAGCTCTCTAGTGGAGTTCTTTGGGTCACTTAGGTAGACAATCATGTCGTCTGCAAATAATGATAGTTTGACTTCTTCCTTTCCAATTTGTATCCCTTTGACCTCCTTATGTTGTCGAATTGCCCGAGCTAGTACCTCAAGTACAATATTGAAAAGATAAGGAGAAAGGGGGCAGCCTTGTCTGGCCCCTGATTTGAGTGGGATTGCTTCAAGTTTCTCTCTATTTAGTTTGATGCTGGCTACCGGTTTGCTGTATATTGCTTTTACTATGTTTAGGTATGGGCCTTGAATTCCTGTTCTCTCCAAGACTTTAAGCATGAAGGGATGCTGAATTTTGTCAAATGCTTTTTCAGCATCCAATGAAATGACCATGTGGTTTTATTCTTTGAGTTTGTTTATGTAGTGGATTGTATTGATGGATTTTCGTATATTGAACCAACCCTGCATTCCCGGGATAAAGCCTACTTGATCATGGTGGATGATCGTTTTGATGTGTTCTTGGATTCGGTTGGCAAGAATTTTATTGAGTATTTTTGCATCGATGTTCATAAGGGAAATTGGTCTGAAGTTCTCTTTCTTTGTTGGATCTTTTTGTGGCTTTGGTATCAGCGTAATTGTGGCTTCGTAGAAGGTATTGGGTAGTGTTCCTTCTGTTTCTATTTTGTGGAATAGTTTGAAGAGTATTGGTGTTAACTCTTCTGTGAAGGTCTGGTAGAATTCTGCACTGAAGCCATCTGGTCCTGTGCTTTTTTTGGTTGGAAGACTTTCTATGACTCCTTCTATTTCTTTAGGCATTATGGGACTGTTTAGATGGTCTAGTTGGTCCTGATTTAATTTTGGTATTTGGTATCTGTCAAGGAAATTGTCCATTTCCTCCAGATTCTCCAGTTGTGTTGAGTACAGGCTCTTGTAGTAGGATCTGATGATTTTTTGGATTTCCTCAGTTTCCGTTGTTATATCTCCCTTTTCATTTCTAAGTTTGTTAATTTGGATACTTTCTCTGTGCCCTTTGGTCAGTCTGGCTAAGGGTTTATCTATCTTGTTGATTTTCTCAAAGAACCAGCTCCTGGTTTTGTTGATTTTTTGTATGGTTCTCTTTGTTTCTACTTGATTGATTTCGGCCCCGAGTTTGATGATTTCCTGCCTTCTACTCCTCCTGGGCGAAATAGCTTCTTTTTGTTCTATGGCTTTCAGGTGTGTCATTAAGCTGGTAATGTATGCTCTCTCCATTTTCTTTTTGGAGGCACTCAGGGCTATGAGTTTTCCTCTTAGCACTGCTTTCATTTTGTCCCATAGATTTGGGTATGTTGTGTTTTCCTTTTCATTGTGTTCTAAAAAGTCTTTAATTTCTTTCTTTATTTCTTCCTTGACCAAGGTATCATTGAGTAGAGTATTGTTCAGTTTCCATGTGTATGTGGGTTTTCTGTTGTTTCTGTTGCTATTGAAGACCACTTTTACTCCATAGTTATCAGATAGGAGGCATGGGATTAGTTCGATCTTCTTATATTTGTTGAGGTCTGTCTTGTGACCAATTATATGGTCGATTTTGGAGAAGGTACCATGAGGTGCTGAGAAAAAGTATATTCTTTTTTTTTAGGATAGAATGTTCTATATATATCTGTTAAATCTAATTGGTCCAAAGTTTCAATTAGTTTCATTGTGTCCCTGTTTAGTTTCTGTTTTCCTGATTGGTCCATTGAGGAAAGTGCAGTGTTGAAGTCACCCACAATTATTGTGTTAGGTGCAATGTGTGCTTTTAGTTTTAATAAAGTTTCTTTTACGAAAGAGGGTGCCCTTGCATTTGGGGCATAGATGTTCAGGATTGACAGTTCTTCTTTTTGTATTTTTCCTTTGACCAGCAAGAAGTGTCCCTCAGGGTCTCTTTTGATGACTTTGGGTTGAAAGTCAATTTTATCTGATATTAAAATGGCTACTCCAGCTTGTTTCCTGAGACCATTTGCTTGTAAAATTGTCTTCCAGCCTTTTACTCTAAGGTAGTGTTTGTCTTTGACCCTGAGGTGTGTTTCCTGTAAGCAGCAAAATGTAGGGTCCTGTTTACGTATCCATTCAGTTAGTCTGTGTCTTTTTATTGGGGCATTAAGTCCATTGATGTTAAGAGATATTAAGGAATAGTGATTGTTACTTCCTATCATTTTTGACGTTATTTTTTAAATTTGAATGCTTAACTTCTTTTGGGTTTGATGAAAAGGTTACTATCTTGCTTTTTCCAGGGTGAAGTTTCCCTCCTTGTATTGGTGTTGTCCTCCTATTATCCTTTTTAGGGCCGGGTTTGTGGATAGATATTGGGTAAACTTGGTTTTGTCATGAAATATCTTAGTTTCTCCATCTATGGTGATTGAGAGTTTTGCTGGATATAGTAGTTTTGGTTGGCATTTGTGTTCTCTTAGAGTGTGCATGAGATCTGCCCAGGACCTTCTAGCCTTCATAGTCTCAGGTGAAAAGTCTGCTGTGATTCTGATAGGTCTTCCTTTATATGTTACTTGGCCTTTTTCTCTTACTGCCTTTAGTATTCTTTCTTTGTTTAGAACATTTGGTGTTTTGATTATTATGTGACGGGAAGTATTTCTGTTCTGCTCCAGTCTGTTTGGAGTTCTGTAGGCTTCTTGTATATTCATGGGCATCTCTCTCTTTAGGTTAGGGAAGTTTTCTTCCATAATTTTATTGAAGATATTTGCTGGCCCTTTAAGTTGTAAATCTTCACTCTCATCTATGCCTATAATCCTTAGGTTTGGTCTTCTCATTGTGTCCTGGATTTCCTGGATATTTTGGGTTACAAGCTTTTTGCATTTTGCATTTTCTTTAACTGTTGAGTCCTTGGTTTCTATGGAATCTTCAGCATCTGAGATTCTTTCTTCTATCTCTTGTATTCTGTTGTTGATATTTGCATCTCTGTCCCCTGATTTCTTCCCAAGGCTTTCTATCTCCAAAGTTGTCTCCCTTTGAGTTTTCTTAGTTGTTTCTACTTCTGATTTTAGATCCTGGATGGTTTTGCTTAGCTCCTTCACTTGCATGTTTGTGTTTTCCTGTAATTCTTTAAGAGATTTTTGTGTTTCCTCTTTCATGAGCTCAGCCTGTTGACCAAAGTTCTCCTGTATTTCTTTAAGAGATTTTTGTGTTTCGTCTTTCATGACCTCAGCCTGTTGACCAAAGTTCTCCTGTATTTCTTTAAGTGTTTTTTGCATTTCCTCCTTGTTGGCTTTTGTATTCTCCTGGATTTCTTTCAATGATTTTTGTGTTTCCCTTGCAAGGGCTTCTAACTTTTGATCCATTTTCTCCTGAATTTCTTTAAGTATGTCCTTCATGTGTTCCTGTACCAGCATCATGACCAGTGATTTTAAATCCAAATCTTGTTTTACTGGTGTGATGGGGTATCCAGGACATGTTGGTAGAGGAGAATTGGGTTCAGATGTTGCCATATTGCCTTGATTTCTGTTAGTGACGTTCCTGCGTTTGCCTTTTGCCATCTAGTTCTCACTGGTGTTAGTTTTTCTTGTCAGTGCTGGACTCACCAGTGCAAGCTGCCCCTTCCCAGTTGGCCTCTGGTGCACAGCTTACCTCCTGCGCTGCTTGTAGACAGGGTGCTGCTGCCCAGGCTGTTCAGATCCCAAGGCAGGCACCCGAAGGCTCCTGCTGGGGCCCGCTGGATTCACTGGAGCACACTGACTTCTCTCAGCTGGCCGGCCGGAAACCCAGCTAGCCACTTGCAGGACTTGGAGATGTGGTGCTGCCGCCCAGGCTGATCTGGGCAGCAGAACTCCCAACCGGGTTGGTGCACACAAGGCTAGCCTAGCTGCTCAGGCCCTGAGTCTAGGCAAAAGCCTGGCAGGCCAATGTCGGTGCAAAGTTCCCCTCAGCTGTGGGTGTTAATTGGGTGTGTCAGGTGGCTAGGATGGTGGTGTGCGCGAGTTCCCTGAGAGTGCTGGGAAAGTCTGCTGGGCTAACAACCTCCTGGCTGGGTCAGCACACAGATTGCCCAACGAGCAGCCCAGGGCCTGGGGGCAGTCCAGGGCCTGACCGTCTGAGACCCCTGCTATGTCCTCCTTGGGCTATGCCTGTTAGCTGGTTTGGTTTTGCCTGCTAGGTCTCTCTGGCTTCCCATAGGCAAAATGGCGGTGGTACGCAAATGGCCCCGATAAACAGCCTCCTGGCCGGGTCGGCACACAGATGGCCCACTGAGCAGTCCTGGGCCTGGGGGCAGTCCAGGGCCTGACCGTCTGAGACCCCTGCTATGTCCGCCTTGGGCTATGCCTGTTAGCTGGGTTGGTTTTGCATGCTAGGTCTCTCTGGCTTCCCGTAGGCAAAATGGCGGTGGTGCGCGCCGGCCCAGGCAAACAAGCTCCTGGCTGGGTCGGCACACAGATGGCCCGCCGAGCAGCCCAGGACCTGGGGGCAGTCCGGGGCCTGACCGTCTGAGACCCCTGCTATGTCCGCCTCAGGCTATGCCTGTTAGCCGGTTTGGTTTTGCCTGCTAGGTCTCCCTGGCTTCCCTTAGGCAAAATGGTGGTGGTGCGCGCGCTGGCCCAGGAGGAAAAAAACCTCCTGGCCGGGTTTGTACCCTGGTGGACCCCCGATCAGCCCAGGGCCTGGGTGCAGGCCAACGCCCGTCGGGCTTAGACCCCCATGATGTTGGTCTCGGGTTATATTTGCGTACCTCAGTCTGATTTCTCTGGCGACTGAGAACCAATATGGAGCCCTGGTAACTGACTGGCGGGAGGCAGAGTTCTGATGTGGCTTCTGTGTGGTGAAAGGCACCGTAAATCCGCCGCTGCTTGCAGCCTGGCTGGCCAGCGATGGCCAGTGGTCGTGGGCGCCGGGTCTGCCTGGACCCTGTCTGCTTGGTTCTACTGCTGATGGCCCTTCCTCTGGACCAGCCGCTGCTGCTGCTGCTGCTGCTGCTGCTGCTGCTGCTGCTGCTGCCGCTGCCCCCTTACTTTGATTTTTTGAAAAATAAAGTTCAGCAATTCTGCAAGTTAAAACTGTCTTTTTCTTTTGATTTGGGGCATTTTTATTGTAATAGTTATTGTTAGAGTTTCTTTAAGCTTTCCTTTAGTATTTAGTTTCCAGTGACATTCCTATGTCATGAAGAACACATTCACTAACTTGTACCATGGTTTTTACTATATGAAGATTTTCAGTCATTAAGATGGCAAAACCACTCTGTGACAGAAAGTGTGGTATGAGCAGAGAGATGCTCACCAACTGATTTTGCTATTGGGGTGAACTTCACAGAACTGTGGGATAAAGAGAACAAACTTGGACTTGGGATCTACCTTTGCTCTATTATTTCTCTTAGGCTTTGAAGAAATTGAGATTCATACTTTTTCCTCACATGAATATGTTTTTATTATCATAGGTTTACTGCGAGGGATGAAGAAGATGACAGCAACGAACACAGGGAATGACAGGAATGTCTGAATAATGTAAATGTCTCTTCCTGTCAAAAGGTGCTAACATGGATTTTGCAGAAAGGATTAAGTTCTGAGTTTAGACCTGATAGTTTAACTATAATTATTAACAGTTAAGGTCAGATGTGCTAGATCAAAGGTAACTAATATATTTCAACCCACTTACTAATGATGATTGAAAAGGTTGTTCCAAAGTAAAGGATATAGAAGTACAGAATATGAAGACCCTTGAGGGGCCAATTTGGAAAGTAAAGGTCACGAGGAGAGGGAAGGAAGTCAATGTGAGGTATTTCAGCATGAGCAAAGCACACAGTCTTCATGTTTAATGTAAGGTAGGCATTTCCCAAGGAATAAGAGACTGCTCCCACCCAATTAACAAGGCTAAGTCCACCTGTCACCTAGAGTCTTGGCAGAAAATTCTCAAGGAGAAATCTATAAGATTGTATGTACTTTTGAGAACCTGACCAACTTTATCTTGGGCAAACACTCTTGTTTGACCCCCATCCATGCACTTGCTATGGGTCCTTCAAATTTGCCAGTGTTACACTAAGCTATTGATTTGCTCATCTGTTAAACAGTTGATCAGCAATAGAAGTATAAAATTCAGCACAGAGTTTTTCTTCCATCTTGGACAATTCACACTCCTTTCCTCAACATTGCTTATCAGAGTTAGCATTCCATGTACCCCAAGATCTTAAAAGCGTGGGTTCACTATTCTCTTGCTGTCCACATACTTTAATTTACAACATTATTTTAAATTTTATTCGATATATTTTTATTTACATTTCAAATGATTTCCCCTTTTCTGGTTTCCCACTCCCCGAAAGTCACATAAGCCCCCTTCCCTCCCTCTGTTCTCCCACCCATCCCTTCCTACTTCCCTGTTCTGGTTTTGTCTTATACTGCTATACTGGATCTTTCCAGAACTAGGGGCCACTCCTCCGTTCTTCTTGTACCTCATTTGAAGTGTGGATTATGTTTTGCATATTCTAGTTTTCCAAGCTAATATCCACTTATTAGTGAGTGCATACCATGATTGATCTTTTGAGACTGGGTTACCTCACTTAGTATGATGTTCTACAGCTCCATCTATTTGCCTAAGAATTTCATGAATTCATTGTTTCTAATGGCTGAATAGTACTCCATTGTGTAGATATACCACATTTTTTGCATCCATTCTTCTGTTGAGGGATACCTGTGTTCTTTCCAGCTTCTGGATATTATAAATAGGGCTGCTATGAACATAGTGGAGCATGTATCCTTATTACATGCTGGGGAATCCTCTGGGTATATGCCCAGGAGTGGTATAGCAGGATCTTTCAGAAGTGACATGCTCAGTTTTCTGAGGGACTGCCAGACTGATTTCCAGAGTGGTTGTACTAATTTGCAACCCCACCAGCAGTGGAGGAGTGTTCCTCTTTCTCCACATCTTCGCCAACATCTGCTGTCTCCTGTGCTTTTAATCTTAGCCATTCTGACTAGTGTAAGGTGAAATCTCAGGGTTGTTTTGATTTGCATTTCCCTGATGACTAATGAAGTTGAGCATTTTTTAAGATGTTTCTCCGCCATCCCAAGTTCTTCAGGTGAGAATTCTTTGTTTAACTCTGTACCCCATTTTTTAATAGGGTTATTTGGTTTTCTGGGGTCTAACTTCTTGTGTTCTTTGTATATATTGGATATTAGCCCTCTATCTTATGTAGGGTTGGTATACTGCTTTCTTTTGAACTTTCTGATTTCTAGCTACTGAGTGTTAGTTTCATCTACTTGAAATATGTAATAGCAAAATATGCTGACTGTTTATGCATAATTGAATTGTGTTTAATATGTCTAAGTAATAATAATTAAGTTAATTTTTAGTACTATATAAAAATCAAAGACATGTTAAAGCAGGTTATAACCTGATTTTTATTCAATTTTTATTTACCCATTTTCATATTTTAGTGAAATATTTTCATATTTGTGTATCCCTCAGCCCTAATCCAAATAAATTAGTGAGTCCAAGTTGAATTGGTTATGAACAACTGAATAGGGATGCACGAACTCATTATCATGAGAACAAAATATTAATACAAGGCCAGCCTTCCCTTGAGGCTATTCAAAGTGGTTGATGTACATGGGAAATGGAAAGTCAACTGTATGCCGAACTTCATGCTAATCATGTCTGGAGTTTTTGGTAGCATTCCATGTTACTGGTGAGCTGCATATGTGATGGATATGTAGTGTCATGTGATCACAATATGCATCTCATTGTCTAACACTATTCAGTGTCATTTGAGAACTCTGCTCTGAAAGCTGCTTTAGAGTCACTATGAACTATCAATGCATTCTCTGAAAACATGTCATCTAACAGCTTTGCATTTTTGTGTTTCCAATTTGATTATTTAAGTTGGGCATTTTTTCAGCAGCCATAACTTCCTGAAATGAAATTCTCTTGAACCCTTTAAAATCACCACTGGAGTTTCGCAACTTTGTATTCCCTCTCACAGTCTCTATAAAAGCAAACGTACTTCTCATAAATATGTTATGACTATTTGTTAATTGTTAATTTATTCTTTTTTGTTTGGCATTCCTAGAAATATCTTAATTTAGATTTAGAAAAGGCATAATCAAAAAAAAAATATACATTGTATTCTAATCCTGGTTTTCCTTTCTCCACTATCTTATAAAATACAGATTGATTATGATCTGTTTATCATACATGAAGTATTCTAGTTTTGTTATAGAAAAAAAAGTTCTGCCTGACACTACGTTAATCCTAGAAAGAGATTAAACTGTATATGCTGCTCAGTTTTCACATTTGTCCTCTTATTATACATAACTGACAAAATTACATTGTGAGTTCAGGTGCATTTT
This sequence comes from Apodemus sylvaticus, assembly GCF_947179515.1. Lineage (NCBI taxonomy): Eukaryota > Metazoa > Chordata > Mammalia > Rodentia > Muridae > Apodemus > Apodemus sylvaticus. The sequence continues at coordinate 54,538,965 of NC_067477.1, forward strand.
TGATGTTTATACATAAATTCAGTCATCATTTAATTTCTTGTTTCACTGCTGTGAAAAAGTAACAAACATAAACAACTTAAAGGAAGAAAACTTGGCTTTGGCTCCTACTTCAGATGCTTCTTCCCATGGAAGCTTGGCCTCAAGTTCTTGGGATGAACATCATAATAGCCAGAGCTTGTAGCAGAAAAGATTGCTTCCTCGTGGTAGATGTGAAGCACAGTGCCTCTCAAAGTTTCAATATCAATTTAATCATTTTACTAAAATAATTACTTATATTTTTTCATTAGAATTTATAACATTTTCATATATACAGTAATATTTGATTTGTTTTCAGAAATCATATTTCATTATCTCCCATCATTTTAAACCTGATGCATTTGTGTTTAGGAAAAGTTTATAATGTCATCATATCTTTATCTTCAGTTGTGATGTTGGGATTTTCTGATTTTTCTTTTATGTCTTTTCACCATTATTACCTTGAGTTCTCATAGTTTAATATTTATGATGTTAGAAAGTGTTAGCCTGTGCAATTACTATAATTAATACAAAAGAGGCCTTTGATGAAATTCAATATTACTCATTGTTAAAACTTATAAACAATGGGAATAGGGATATTTTATCAAATAGTAAAGCCTATTTATATTAAGTTGATGGTCAACATTGCAATGAGTTGGGGAAATCTGAAAACACTGAATCTAATATCAGGACACATGGTGTCTGTTTTCTAATTTTTTAAACACAATTTTTTATATCTTAGAGTTCATTGGGATTGCTTTTACATATTTTTTAGGAGATTATTATTATACTAGGTTTCGATACCACCCTACAAATGCCACTCAGTTCTAGCTGTCTTTCTCATTTTATTTCCCTTCATTCCATTTTCCCTTTACCTCCCCACCTGATCCATTTGTTCCTGTCCCCCTCAATGTTCAGTCCACCCATAAAATCTATTCTATTTCTCATTGGGCATCTATCATCACCAAACAAAGTCTCCAGAACTGAGACCGGATTATATCCAATTGAGTTGGCCAAAGAGGTCCCAAAGAAATCACATAGAACACAGCCCAGGCTGTTGGCAGGAGATTATATTGCTATCCAAAAAGTGACAGCATGGCTTATTACAGAAGACAGAATCTAGGGCTCTGGGTATGAGCCGTACTCATAAATGATGATTAAGAAGGACTTGTTCATCTAGTGTTCTCTGACTCTCATACTCCTGATTTTTCCATAGTATTCCTTGAACTGTGAGCAACTACACAACTGATTAAATATCCAGAGGTTAAGCTTACATAGAACCTCCATTTGTAACTTCTAGTGTTTGGTATGGGAAGATCTGCAGGCTACCAAAACAGAAACATAAATATCAAGCAAGCCACAATCTCCTTCATCTACAATGCTGTCTTGATTGTAGAACATGCTAGGTCTATCGCAACTCAATGCTTGTAGAGTTACCAATGTCTTATATGACTTATAGCCTATTTTACACATGACATTGCTTGGCTAACCAAGAACAAGAGATTAGATAGCGCAGAGACCTAGAGTAAAGTCACATACTATTATTTTTTTAAAAAAGGTAATGACAAAATTATTCTTAATGATATTCTACTATACTCATAGATCAATGCCTCTTCATTCAGCCATCATCAGAGAAACTTCTAGCTGCAGCAGATGGAAACAGATACATAAACCCACAGTATTACACACACACACACACACACACACACACACACACACATACATACACACACACACATAGATAGATAGATAGATAGATAGATAGATAGATAGATGGAGGGAGGGAGGGAGAGAGAGAAAGAGACTGAGAGGGAGAGGGAGATACATAGAGAGAACTAGAGACAGAGACAGAGACTGAGAGACAGAGAAGGGGCATACCTTGGAACGCAGAGCCCGAATTGGAATGTCCACATCCCATCCCTCCTCTCAGAGTTCAAGGAGTTGACTCTGTACCCCATTTTTTAATAGGGTTGTTTGGTTTTCTGGAGTCTAACTTCTTGAGTTCTTTATATATATTGGATATTAGCCCTCTATCTGATGTAGGATTGGTGAAGATCTTTTCCCAATTTGTTGGTTGCCGATTTGTCCTCTTGATGGTGTCCTTTGCCTTACAGAAACTTTGTAATTTTATGAGGTCCCATTTGTCAATTCTTGCTCTTAGAGCATACACTATTGGTGTTCTGTTCAGAAACTTTCTCCCTGTACCGATGTCCTCAAGGGTCTTTCCCAGTTTCTTTTCTATTAGCTTCAGAGTGTCTGGCTTTATGTGGAGGTCCTTGATCCATTTGGATTTGAGCTTAGTACAAGGAAACCAGGATGGATCAATTCGCATTCTTCTGCATGCTGACCTCCAGTTGAACCAGCACCATTTGTTGAAAAGGCTATCTTTTTTCCATTGGATGTTTTCAGCCTCTTTGTCGAGGATCAAGTGGCCATAGGTGTGTGGGTTCATTTCTGGATCTTCAATCCTGTTCCATTGATCCTCCTGCCTGTCACTGTACCAATACCATGCAGTTTTTAACACTATTGCTCTGTAGTATTGCTTGAGGTCAGGGATACTGATTCCCCCAGCTTTTCCTTTGTTGCTGAGAATAATTTTAGCTATCCTGGGTTTTTTGTTATTCCAGATGAACTTGATAATTGCTCTTTCTAACTCTGTGAAGAATTGAGTTGGGATTTTGATGGGTATTGCATTGAATCTGTATAGTGCTTTAGGCAAAATGGCCATTTTAACTATATTGATTCTACCGATCCATGAGCATGGGAGGTTTTCCCATTTTTTGAGGTCTTCTTCCATTTCCTTCTTCAGAGTCTTGAAGTTCTTGTCATACAGATCTTTCACATGTTTGGTAAGAGTCACCCCAAGATACTTTATACTGTTTGTGGCTATTGTGATGGGGGTCATTTCCCTAATTTCATTCTCAGCCTGCTTATCCTTTGAGTATAGGAAGGCCACTGATTTGCTTGAGTTGATTTTATAACCTGCCACTTTGCTGAAGTTGTTTATCAGCTGTAGGAGCTCTCTAGTGGAGTTCTTTGGGTCACTTAGGTAGACGATCATGTCGTCTGCAAATAATGATAGTTTGACTTCTTCCTTTCCAATTTGTATCCCTTTGACCTCCTTATGTTGTTGAATTGCCCGAGCTAGTACCTCAAGTACAATATTGAAAAGATAAGGAGAAAGGGGGCAGCCTTGTCTGGTCCCTGATTTTAGTGGCATTGCTTCAAGTTTCTCTCCATTTAGTTTGATGCTGGCTACCGGTTTGCTGTATACTGCTTTTACTATGTTTAGGTATGGGCCTTGAATTCCTGTTCTCTCCAAGACTTTAATCATGAAAGGATGCTGAATTTTGTCAAATGCTTTTTCAGCATCCAATGAAATGACCATGTGGTTTTATTCTTTGAGTTTGTTTATGTAGTGGATTGTATTGATGGATTTCTGTATATTGAACCAACCCTGCATTCCCGGGATAAAGCCTACTTGATCATGGTGGATGATCGTTTTGATGTGTTCTTGGATTCGGTTGGCAAGAATTTTATTGAGTATTTTTGCATCAATGTTCATAAGGGAAATTGGTCTGAAGTTCTCTTTCTTTGTTGGATCTTTTTGTGGCTTTGGTATCAGCGTAATTGTGGCTTCGTAGAAGGTATTGGGTAGTGTTCCTTCTGTTTCTATTTTGTGGAATAGTTTGAAGAGTATTGGTGTTAACTCTTCTGTGAAGGTCTGGTAGAATTCTGCACTGAAGCCATCTGGTCCTGTGCTTTTTTTGGTTGGAAGACTTTCTATGACTCCTTCTATTTCTTTAGGCATTATGGGACTGTTTAGATGGTCTAGTTGGTCCTGATTTAATTTTGGTATTTGGTATCTGTCAAGAAATGGTCCATTTCCTCTAGATTCTCCAGTTGTGTTGAGTACAGGCTCTTGTAGTAGGATCTGATGATTTTTTGGATTTCTTCAGTTTCCGTTGTTATATCTCCCTTTTCATTTCTAAGTTTGTTAATTTGGATACTTTCTCTGTGCCCTTTGGTCAGTCTGGCTAGGGGTTTATCTATCTTGTTGATTTTCTCAAAGAACCAGCTCCTGGTTTTGTTGATTTTTTGTATGGTTCTCTTTGTTTCTACTTGATTGATTTCGGCCCTGAGTTTGATGATTTCCTGCCTTCTACTCCTCCTGGGCGAAATAGCTTCTTTTTGTTCTAGGGCTTTCAGGTGTGTCATTAAGCTGGTAATGTATGCTCTCTCCATTTTCTTTTTGGAGGCACTCAGGGCTATGAGTTTTCCTCTTAGCACTGCTTTCATTGTGTCCCATAGATTTGGGTATGTTGTGTTTTCATTTTCATTGTGTTCTAAAAAGTCTTTAATTTCTTTCTTTATTTCTTCCTTGACCAAGGTATCATTGAGTAGAGTATTGTTCAGTTTCCACGTGTATGTGGGTTTTCTGTTGTTTCTGTTGCTATTGAAGATCACTTTTACTCCGTAGTGATCAGATAGGAGGCATGGGATTAGTTCTATCTATTTATATTTATTGAGGTCTGTCTTGTGACCAATTATATGGTGGATTTTGGAGAAGGTACCATGAGGTGCTGAGAAAAAGGTATATTCTTTTGTTTTAGGATAGAATGTTCTATATATATCTGTTAAATCTAATTGGTCCAAAGCTTCAATTAGTTTCATTGTGTCCCTGTTTAGTTTCTGTTTTCCTGATCGGTCCATTGAGGAAAGTGCAGTGTTGAAGTCACCCACAATTATTGTGTTAGGTGCAGTGTGTGCTTTTAGTTTTAATAAAGTTTCTTTTATGAAAGAGGGTGCCCTTGCATTTGGGGCATAGATGTTCAGGATTGACAGTTCTTCTTTTTGTATTTTTCCTTTGACCAGCAAGAAGTGTCCCTCAGGGTCTCTTTTGATGACTTTGGGTTGAAAGTCAATTTTATCTGATATTAAAATGGCTACTCCAGCTTGTTTCCTGAAACGATTTGCTTGTAAAATTGTCTTCCAGCCTTTTACTCTAAGGTAGTGTTTGTCTTTGACCCTGAGGTGTGTTTCCTGTAAGCAGCAAAATGTAGGGTCCTGTTTACGAATCCATTCAGTTAGTCTGTGTCTTTTTATTGGGACATTAAGTCCATTGATGTTAAGAGATATTAAGGAATAGTGATTGTTACTTCCTATCATTTTTGACGTTATTTTTTAAATTTGAATGCTTAACTTCTTTTGGGTTTGATGAAAGGTTACTATCTTGCTTTTTCCAGGGTGAAGTTTCCCTCCTTGTATTGGTGTTGTCCTCCTATTATCCTTTTTAGGGCTGGGTTTGTGGATAGATATTGGGTAAACTTGGTTTTGTCATGGAATATCTTAGTTTCTGCATCTATGGTGATTTGATTGAGAATTTTGCTGGGTATAATACTTTTGGCTGTCATTCATGTTCTCTTAGAGTCTGCATGAGATCCGCCCAGGACCTTCTAGCCTTCATAGTCTCAGGTGAAAAGTCTGCTGTGATTCTGATAGGTCTTCCTTTATATGTTACTTGGCCTTTTTCTCTTACTGCCTTTAGTATTCTTTCTTTGTTTAGAACATTTAGTGTTTTGATTATTATGTGATGGGAAGTATTTCTGTTCTGCTCCAGTCTGTTTGGAGTTCTGTAGGCTTCTTGTATATTCATGAGCCTATCTCTCTTTAGGTTAGGGAAGTTTTCTTCCATAATTTTATTAAAGATATTTGCTGGCCCTTTAAGTTGTAAATCTTCACTCTCATCTATGCCTATAATCCTTAGGTTTGGTCTTCTCATTGTGTCCTGGATTTCCTGGATATTTTGGGTTACAAGCTTTTTGCATTTTGCATTTTCTTTAACTGTTGAGTCCATGGTTTCTATGGAATCTTCAGCATCTGAGATTCTTTCTTCTATCTCTTGTATTCTGCTGTTGATATTTGCATCTCTGTCCCCTGATTTCTTCCCAAGGCTTTCTATTTCCAAAGTTGTCTCCCTTTGAGTTTTCTTAGTTGTTTCTACTTCTGATTTTAGATCCTGGATGGTTTTGCTTAGCTCCTTCACTTGCTTGTTTGTGCTTTCCTGTAATTCTTTAAGAGATTTTTGGGTTTCCTCTTTCATGACCTCAGCCTGTTGACCAAAGTTCTCCTGTATTTCTTTAAGAGATTTTTGTGTTTCGTCTTTCATGACCTCAGCCTGTTGACCAAAGTTCTCCTGTATTTCTTTAAGTGTTTTTTGCATTTCCTCCTTGTTGGCTTTTGTATTCTCCTGGATTTCTTTCAATGATTTTTGTGTTTCCCTTGCAAGGGCTTCTAACTTTTGATCCATTTTCTCCTGAATTTCTTTAAGTATGTCCTTCATGTGTTCCTGTACCAGCATCATGACCAGTGATTTTAAATCCAAATCTTGTTTTACTGGTGTGATGGGGTATCCAGGACATGTTGGTAGAGGAGAATTGGGTTCAGATGTTGCCATATTGCCTTGATTTCTGTTAGTGACGTTCCTGCATTTGCCTTTTGCCATCTAGTTCTCACTGGTGTTAGTTTGTCTTGTCAGTGCTGGACTCACCAGTGCAAGCTGCCCCTTCCCAGTTGGCCTTTGGTGCACAGCTTACCTCCTGCACTGCTTGTAGACAGGGTGCTGCTGCCCAGGCTGTTCAGATGCCAAAGCAGGCACCCGATGGCTCCCGCTGGGGCCCGCTGGATTCACTGGAGCACACTGACTTCTCCCAGCTCGCCGCCCGGAAGCCCAGCTAGCCTCTTGCAGGACTTGGAGATGTGGTGCTGCCGCCCAGGCTGATCTGGATCGGGAAGCGGAGAGAGTAGAGCTGAGGGCTTCCGCCTGAGGCCTTGCCCCAGATTGTGTCTTTGGACCAGATGGAGCCCATGTGCACCCCCAGGGAGTGCCGATGGTGTATGCTGCTGTGACCTCCCCTGTGTTCTGCTCACTCTGCTGTGCAGCCGATCTGCCAACTGGGCTGGCGCAAACAAGGTTAGCCTGACCACCCAGTCCCTGAATCCAGGCAAAAGCCTGGGAGGCCAAGGTCCGAGCATAGTTCCCCTAGGGCTATGACTGTTAATTGGGTCAGCCAGGTGACTAGGATGGTGGGCGTGCGCGCCAGCGTTCCCTGAAAGCACAGGGAGAGTCTGCTGTGGTAACAACCTCCTGGGCGGGTTGACTCACAGATGGCCCACCAAGCCGCCCAGTTCTTGGGGTCAGTCCTGTGACTTTTGGGGCCTAGACCCCCGCTTTGTTAGCCTCAGGCTATGCCTGTTACAGGTCTGCCCGCCAGAGCTCTCTGTCATCCTGCAGGCAAAATGGTGGCGTGCGCGCAGGCCTGGGCAAAAAACCTCCTGGCTAGGTTGGCACCCCGATGGCCTCCCGACCAGCCCAGGGCCTGGGTGCAGGCCAACGCCCGTCGGGCTCAGACCACCGCGGTGTTGGCCTCGGATTATGTTTGTGTACCTCAGTCTGTCCGATCCCTGGAGTCCGAACCCAAGATGGATGCACCTCTCCTGACTGGTGGGAGGCCGAGTTCTGAAGTGGCTTCCATGCAGGAAAGGCGTCGCACGACTGCAGCTGCTTGCTGCCCGTCTGGTCAGCAAAGGTCAGTGGTCATGGGCGCAGGGCCTAACTGGACCCTGTGTCGCCTTGGTTCCACTGCTGATGGCCCTTCAGCTGGACCAGCCACTGCTGCACTGTCGCCGCCGCCCTCATTTTGTGTTTCTATGGAACTGCTGAGTGTGTAAATGAGTGAGTCTCTGATTCTTGTGCCTTCTCTTGAGGCTCTTTTTCTTACATTGATTCACTTTTTTTCAACTTTCATGTGATGGCTTTTGTTTCTTTTTGTCTAATTATATTTATTTTGTTATGCTCTGTTGTTATTTCTTATTATGAGAGACTCTAATTAGCATATATTGTATGAGAAAGAATTTATTTTGGATAAAAATGGAAGTAACCACAATGTTTAAATAAAGCCAATAGGGCATGAGAATTATAAAGTTTCTCAGAAACAATAACTCATATGTTTTAAAACAAGAAAGGACAAATAAAAAGATAAGTCTATCTTCTTTATCCACCAACATAAAAAAGAAACAGAAAAATAAAGATATATAGAAATGAATAAAGAAAGAAAGAAAATAGGGGGGAAATAAAAAGAATAATCTTAGTTAGAGGAATTATGCAATAGAGAGCAAATAAAAGGGATGTCAATAAAAATCATAAAAATTACAAAACTGTCCTTGTATGTAAATAATTGGATCCTATTCTGATAGAATCTATTCTAACACTCTATATTTGATAAATATTTCACAAAGCAACAGGATACAAAATCAATAAACAAATATCAGTATCTTTTTTATATATATAAGTAACATACGTCGTGAAAACCACAAAACATATCCAATTCATAACAGCATCAACACTAAAATAAAGTCTTTAAGCATGATTTTAAGGAAAAAGTAAATGATCTCTCTAATGAGAGTATAAAGTGCTGAGCAGAGAAATTATAAAACGTTGCAGAAGATGGAAAGTCTCACATGTTAAAGGGTGTGTAGAACTCATATTACATAGTGACTATTATTATAAGTGAAACAATAACAATTGCAAACCCCATGAGGATTTCAATAGTAGTCTAGTCTTCCTAGAATTATGAAGACAACCATAAAATCCATAAGGAAAAACAAAAGGCCTGGAGCAGGCAAAATAACTTTGAGCAAGATGAACTAAACATGTGAGGAAACAATGCCTGCTTTCAAGCTAAAGAGTCGTAATAACAAAGATAGCACAACACTGTGACACAGGTGTTGTGTACACCAATGCAATAGAACAAGAGAGAGAGAAATAGGTCTGCATAATGATAAAATTTGATTCCTGAAATGTTTGTCCAAAACATACATTGGAAGAAACAGCTACCTCCTTAGCAAGCACTTCTGGGAAAACTACACATCCACATGTTGCTATCTATAGCAAAAGAAACAATTAAAAATTTGAAATTATCATCAACAGAACTAGTAACATTTTTAGACATTAATTAACCCTATTGGATATTAATATCCAGAATATTTTAATAACTCAAACAACTAACCACAAAGAACAAGTTATTCTACCAAAATGGGCAAATGAGCAGAAGAGATAACTTCTCAAAGACATTCAGATAGTTAATAAATTTGTGAAAAATGTTTAACTTCTATAGTCATTACTGACATGCAAATTGAAACTACACCATAGTTCCATCTCAGACCTGTCAGCATGACAATCACCAGGGAAAACACCTGGAACAAATTCTGGAATGGTGGATGGGGTATATCCAATAAAAACAAACCTTTGTGCAGTGCTGCCTGAAATGCTAGTTAGATCAGCCACAATAACACCAATGCCATGATTTCTAGATACAAAACATAAAACTAACTTTTGTTAAAACTATGCTGTTTTTGGCTGTTATTTTCAAAGGAGTATAAATTCCAACTTGGAATCCATCTCAAGGGGAGGCTCCAAGACCTCACACTATTACTGATGCTATGGTGTGCTTAGAGACAGGAGCATAGCATGGCTGTCTTCTGAGAGGCCCAACAAGGAACTGACTGAGAGAGAAGAAGATACTAGTATACAACTGGGGGTTGGAAGCTGGTGACCCCTGTGGTTGACTTGTGGAAAAGCTGTAAGAAGTCTAAGAGGAGGACAATCCCATAGGAAGATGAGCAGTCTCAACTAACCTGGACCCCTGAGATCTTTCAGACACTGAGGTACCAACCAGGCAGCATACAGGAGCTGGTCTAAGTTCCCTGCCTGGGGACTGCCTTTTCTTCTCAGTGAGAAAAGAAGCACCCTCCAAGTATTCCTCCCCTGATAGAATGTGCCACGATAAACCCAGGCAAACAGGGCCAAGCCACCATAGATTGAAACCTTAAAACAAGGAGTCCAAACGGTTTCCTTCTCTTTGTGTTATTATCTCAGCTCCTTTATCCTAAGAATTGAAAGCTAACTGACTTTAAGCATTTGCAAACTAGTATAGAATCAAATCACCTTAGTGAGATTTAATGTAAAGAAGTCTGACAATCACCACAAGATAATGGGAGAGCATGGGATAGAATACAATAATTTATACAATGCTCAAAAGTTACTCCACCTAGTTCCCTATGTAAACAGCTGACAGTGAATATTATTAGCCAAGTCCATGTAAAACAAAAACTAGTCATGGTAAAACCTCCTCAAAGTATGAAAAAATGGAGATAACACTGCTAAAGCTGAGGGAAACTGATAAAAATTATTTTTTTCACTTATAATTTAAGGTATTTTAATGCATATTATTAATAATACTAATATATAAATATTATAAATAATACAATAATATATTATATATAATAAACTATATATAAACTGTATATAGTTTATATATATATATATATATATATATATATATATATATATATATATATATATATATATATATATCTTGGCTTGGGGCACAAGAAAGTAAATACAGATTCCAGAGGCTGTAAGAGATGATATCACTGGTGTTCTGTTCAAGAACTTTTTCCCTGTGCCCATGTGTTCAAGATTCGTCCCCACTTTCTCTTCTATCAGCTTCAGTGTGTCTGGTTTTATGTGTAGATCCTTGATCCACTTGGACTTGAGCTTTGTACAAGGAGATAAGAATGGGTCAATTTGGATTTTTCTGCATGCAGATCTCCAGTTGATCCAGGACCATTTGTTAAAAATGCTGTCTTTTTTCCTCCGGATGTTTTTAGCTCCTTTGTCAAATATCAAGTGACCGTATGTGTGTGATTTTCTGGGTCTTCAATTCTATTCCATTGATCTTCCTGCCTGTCTTCATACCAATACCAAACAGTTTTTATCATGATTGCTCTGTAGTAGAGCTTGAGGTCAGGTCTGGTGATTCCCCCAGAATATCTTTTGTTGTGGAGAATAGTTTTGCTATCATGTGGTATATATACATAATGGAATACTATTCAGCTATTAAAAACAATGAATTTATGAAATTCTTAGGCAAATGGATGGAACTAGAAAGTGTCATCCTGAGTGAGGCAACCCAATCACAAAAGATCACACATGATAAAAATTATTCTTAATGATAAAATAATGTAAACTTATCTAGCAAGTGTAGAAAGAATCTCCTAATTAGTGTGTGGATACCTCACTTGAATATAAAAACCTATGACCTATAAGAAAGGGTAGAATAGAAAGTGGGATATCCAGTAGGCAGAAAGGATTCTAGGATAGAGTCAAAGACTCAGGGAAGATTCACTCTAGACAGGGAGGAGGACAGATGCATCAAAGTTGAGCAGAGGTAACCAGCCACATGGCAAAATTTAGATTACTGTAAATGGGATACTAAGTCTTAAGCAAGATGGAGAATGAGCCAAAACTTAAGCACATGGTGTTTGTAAATAAAATAATGCCCCAGAGTCATAATTTCTGGGAAAACAAGCATGGGCAGAATGTACAGCAACCGCCCTTCAATAATTGGGTGTACAGAAATTTTTCATAAAAATATGTCAGAATGTTATATGATTGTACAGATAAAACAGATAAAAGAATAAAATGTCTATTTTTTCAAAAAATATGTTAGTTTACAAAAATAATACTTTCTACATATTAGAAATTAGTATTTATAATTTTTTGATGTGATATCCAACAATAAATATCACCAAATATGTAGAAATGTATAAGTATTTAATGATGATTTTTGAGTTGAAGGTACTTTAATTAATAGTGGGCATATAATGTTTATATATTGAAAAACTGATGCTGAAATAATATGAGTATTTTTAAGAATTGATTTTATATTCCCTGTTATTCAAAATAAAAAGAAAAGTTGAGCAATTACTGAATTTATATGGGGTGTTAGTATTGTTAAAATATATAAATATGATGATTTGATACTGAACTTAAATTGGGTACTAAGTCAATAAAATGGGATAAATATAAATATGTTGATAATAAAATCAGATTGTAAACATTTGGAGATACAATATGCAGTATAAAATAAATTTATGTGTAAAAGACTTTTGACCTTACAGGTGGTCTAAAAAAAATTAGCTGTAGGCAAATTGCATATGAAGCTGTCATAAATATATTATGGTATTAAATGAAATATGTAGTGAGATAATTACTTTATGATCTTTAGGTTACTTTTGCACTCTAATAAAGCATTAGTCATAGCAGAAGCAATTTATAAATTCAAATGTCAATCCATTTAACAGTAGCAGCATTAAAATATAAAGAAAGAAAACAGAAGCACATAAACCAACTTGATGTTTATAGTTTATATGATTTTAATATATATGCTTAAAAAGTATTTTGAGAAGTTAGGCAAATCAATTGGAGTTTCCCAAAAGTAATATATAAGTGAACAAACATAAGAAGTGTATTTAGACTTACTGTCTTAGAGCAGCAGATGTAAAAGACTACACTGAATTATTCTGAGCTATTGACTAGATGATAGATAGATAGATAGATAGATAGTAGATGAAGTCAATAGATGATAGATTTTAAATGAGATAAATGATAAATGCAATAGATGATAGAAAGATAGTAGATGATAGATACATATAGTAGATAGATGAAATCAATAATTGTCAGACATTTTAAATTAGATAAGATAGATAGATAGATAGATAGATAGATAGATAGATAGATGCTTGATCATTTGTAATAATGCTTCAGGATTTGACAAAATCAAGTGCTAGAGAAGATGTCAACAGAGGGAAGTATTTCATTTTATGGCTTTGGAACCAGAAATTGAATTACTTATTTCTGGAATTTTTCTTAGCTACTGTCTTAAGAATGCTAGGAAATTAGCATTTCTACATGTTTTTCAATGTAAATTAAAGTTATGTGGGTTAATTTCTAAACTCAGAGAAACTTGGATATGCAAGAAAATAATTAGTATTCACTCTTTTTCATCATTAAGGTTAACAATTATCTTAATGCAGACTTATTTGTGTGCCTCAGGCAGCTTCATACAGACTGTCTTTCAGTTCCTTCCATTAATTCAATTAATCATTAATGGATGTCTCTCCTAATCCCTAGCTATATTGCCTGTAGGCTTTTTTGACCCCTTAGATTAATTTCTGCTGTAATAATCCAATTCAGAAATGTCAGATAATAGTTGCTATCTAGCTTTAGAAAATTGTGAGAATCACATTATATAAAGAATGATGTTAATATTTTTGAAAGAGACTGAGCCCAAAAATGCATTATATTTACTTTTGAAGCTTTTCTATAACCGTTTTCAAAGTAGAATAAAATGTTTCCTATAGATATGTTTGAATTATCACATTAAGCAATGATATAATGGCAGAGCAGCTAACAGGAAAAGGAAAGCTATGTCCCACACTTTCTACCAATATACATTATATGAACAATCTACCATTTCTAATAAAATAGATTTGGTAAATTTGACTAAAAAATAAATAGAAAAATCATGTGTTGTTGAATTAAGGAAGGTGGAAAGAAGCTGAGGAGAAGGGCAATCCTGTAGGAGCACCAGCAGTCTCAATTAATCTGGATCCATGAGATCTCTCAGACACTGGACTACCAAGCAGGCAGCATACACCAGATGATATGAGACTCCCAACACACATACAGTAGAGGAGCATATGAGAGATGATGCACCTAACTCTCAAGATTCTGGAGGCACGAGGGAGTTTAGAGATTAGGTGGGGTGCGGGATGAGGCCATACACTTGGAGACAGGGAGTGGGAAGGAGGTATGGGATGTGGGGGGAATAAAATATGGAGCCTAAAAATCAATTAATTAATTAATTAAAAAAAGAAAAGAAAAATCATGTGTGACTTGAGTACCATGGCACAACTATTTGTTGCAATTCCTTGAACTCAATGAGATAATGAAACACTCCATCTCACTATGGAGTTCAGAGACTATACACCAGCATGGAAAAGGTATTCAGCCCTTTGACCAATGACTAAATGGAAAGAAACTTGAAGCAATCCCACTAAAATCAGGGAATAGACAAGGCTGCCCCCTCTCTCCATATCTTTTCAATATAGTTCTTGAAGTACTAGCTAGACACATTAGATAACAGAAGGAGGTCAAAGGGCTACAAATTGGAAAGGAAGAAGTCAAACTATCACTATTTGCAGATGATATGATAGTATGCATAAGTGACCCTAAAAACTCTACTAAAGAACTCCTACAGCTGATAAACAACTTCAGCAAAGTAGCTGGCTACAAAATCAATGCAAGCAAATCAGTACCCTTTATATATTCAAAGGATAAGCAGACTGAGAAAGAAATTAGGGAAATGACTCCCTTTACAATAGCTACAAACAGCATAAAGTATCTTGGGGTGACTCTAACCAAAAAGTGAAAGACCTATATGCCAAGAACTTCAGATCTCTGAAGAAGGAAATCGAAGAAGATCTCAGAAAATGGAAAAATCTTCCAGGCTCGTGGATTGGCAGGATTAATATAGTTAAAATGGCCATCTTGACAAAGGCAATCTACAGATTCAATGCTATTCCCATAAAAATCCCAACCCAGTTCTTCATAGAGCTAGAAAGAGCAATTTGCAAATTCATCTGGAATAACAAAAAACCTAGGATAACTAAAACTATTCTCAAAAGTAAAAGAACTTCAGGGGGATTCAGTATCCCAGACTTTAAACTTTACTACAGGGCAATAGTGATAAACCCGGCATGGTATTGGTACAATGTCAGGCAAGCGGTTCAATGGAATAGGATTGAAGACCCAGAAATGAACCAACACACCTATGGTCACTTGATCTTCGACAAAGGAGCTGAAAGCATCCAGTGGAAAAAAGATGGTCTTTTCAACAAATGGTGCTGGTTCAACTGGAGGTCAGCATGCAGAAGAATGCGCATTGATCCATTCTTATCTCCTTGTACTAAGCTAAACTCCAAATGGATCAAGGACCTCCACATAATACCTGACACAATGAAACTAATCAAAAAGAAACTGGGGAAGACCCTGGAGGACATGTGCACAAGGGAAAAGTTCCTGAATAGAACACCAATAGCTTATGCTCTAAGATCAAGAATTGACAAATGGGACCTCATAAAACTACAACGTTTCTGTACGGCAAAGGACACTGTCAAAAGGACAAAACGTCAACCAGCAGACTGGGAAAGGATCTTCACCAACCCTAAATCCGAAAGAGGGCTAATATCTAATATATACAAAGAACTCAAGAAGGTAGAACCCAGAGAACCAAATAACCCCATTAAAAAGTGGGGTACGGAGATAAACAAAGAATTTTCACATGAAGAACTTTGGAGAGCTGAGAACCACCTTAAGAAATGTTCAACATCATTAATCATTAGGGAAATGCAAATCAAAACAACCCTGAGATTTCACCTCACACCAGTCAGAATGGCTAAGGTCAAAAACTCAGGAGACAGCAGGTGTTGGCCTGGTTGTGGAGAAAGAGGAACACTCCTCCACTGCTGGTGGGATTGCAAGATGGTGCAACCACTTTGGAAATCAGTCTGGCGGTTCCTCAGAAAACTGGGCATGACACTTCCTGAGGACCCTGTTATACCACTCCTGGGAATATATCCAGAGTATTCTTCAGCACGCAGTAAGGACACATGCTCCACTATGTTCATAGCAGCCCTATTTGTAATAGCCAGAAGCTCGAGGGAGCCCAGGTGTCTTTCAACGGAGGAACAGATACAAAAAAAATGTGGCATATATACACAATGGAGTACTATTCAGCCGTTAGAAACAATGAATTCATGAAATTCTTAGCCAAATGGATGGAGCTGCAGAACATCATACTAAGTGAGGTAACCCAGTCTCAAAAGATCAACCATGGTATGCACTCACTGATAAGTGGATATTAGCCTAGAAACTTTGAATACCCAAGACATAATCCACAAATTAAGTGATGTCTAAAAAGAATGGAGGATTGGTCCCTGGTTCTGGAAAGACTCAGTGCAAGAGTATAGGGGAATTCCAGAACAGGGAAATGGGAAGGGGTAGATGGAGGAACAGGGGGAGGGAAGAGGGCTTATGGGACTTGCAGGGAGTGAGGACCCAGAAAAGGGGAAATCATTTGAAATGTAAATAAAGAATACATCGAATAAAAATAAAGAAAGAAAGAAAGAAAGAAAGAAGGAAAGAAAGAAAGAAAGAAAGAAAGAAAGAAAGAAAGAAAGAAAGAAAGAAAGAAAGAAAGAAAGAAAAAAGAAAGAACAGTTGATAAAAGAGGATCTTGCAAGATGCCTGTCCATATGGCAGCCATGACTGTGCTGAAATATGAGTTTGCCACTAAGCAATGTTGACTTCAAGTCAACAAACTTTAACTGGGACAACATGCATGCTTTGAAAGCCACAGAATACAATAGAATTTACATGACACTAACATATTCATGAGGCTTGTACACCATATTTTAATTGTTAATTTTGCTAACACCTCAACACTTTGGGGCTTTTATGCTTAGGTGGGCAGTAGAGATCAAGCATTTCCACAGAGGCATCTCTGTACAATAGACAGAAGATAAATGTTGCTATTCATTTTAAATTTATATTTCTTCATTTAAAAAATTAATAAGTAAACAATGTGTATGCAAACAAAGTAACAAGCAGAGGATCTAACATGGATACAAGCATCTTAAAAATTCACCAATTATGATCATGTATGCAATAAATGCTCAATGTGGTTAGGAAGGCATGGAGCTTTAGTTGTCTCCTGAATTGGATTTACCTTCCTCTTTAGCATTATAAACTTAGCCAGGCACATTGGTTTCCAGAAAAGAAAAATTTCATTTCCAGGCCTTCTTACAGCAAGTAACACCTACAATTCTGTGTGTCATAAATGGAAGTGCAATACGGTGCCACCAGGGAAGCTGCAATCCTGAAACAGATGGTGGCTCTCAGCCATTGCACTAGTCTCTGGTATCAGGATGCTCGGGTGTGAATACTAATTTCTTCCTTGTCTTTGTCATCTGTGTATGTTACTGAACATCTCTAGAAGCCTCAGAATAGCTCACAGACATAGTGATAAAATGAGAATGTTTACATGCACTGCCTCCTAGTGCTGTGGCAAAACTCAAGGCAAATGTGTTGTCTTAGGTACAGAGTTCTCAAATCTCAAGTGCTCATTACCCTTAAGTATGATACTGCAAATGGATGCCTTCTTACTTCTGATGGATTTGGTATTTAAAAGACAATTTAGGAAGTGCAGCCTTTAGGGAGACGTGTGTTGTTATTATCCATAAAATGCTGTCATAGATTATGAGTTAAGTGACACAGACAAACTTTTCTGTTCCTCTGCCCCAGTTCCCTTGCCTTGCTGAAAATCTTCTGAAGGGAAAGATAACATAAGGCTTCAGGGTTGTGAGACTGAGGCTTTGAGGCCATGAGGCTGCAAGGCTCCTGGCTACATGATGTGTCTTCTGATTATGCAATCACCAGCACTGAAGTTAACCTCTCTAACTTAAGCAGAAGAATGCCTACGAAATGAATGCAAAGGTGTTTGAACTGTATTTGGAATCACAAACCCTTCAATAATGCATTTCCACTTGGGAAAAAATGAAATCTCTAGTCCTTCATCTGATATATACTTAAATTAAGTTTACACATTTTAAAACTTGAAGGCAAGGTGAAGGGATTTGGTCAGTGTAATGTTCTAAAATTGGACTGTTATAAATATTCTTATGAAAGTATATACATATATGCATATGTATACTTTGATTATATATATTCATTATATATATATACAGGATTTCTAAATATTCTTACGAAAGTATATACTTATATATGCATACTTTTATTATATGTACATATATATACATATATACATATACTACATACACTCATTTTATGTATACAGGCTTTCACTGTGCAGACAAGTCTGAGTGCAAACTCACAATGATCTTCTTACTTTAGCCAACTGTGTCCTGGAAGTACAGACATGCAGTACCATCCCAGAATGAACTTTTCTTGATGTGAAGCATTTTAGTGGGTTTTGTTTCTTCTTTGGCTCTGTCTTCTCTCTAGTGTATATGTGCAGGCATATGCATGCACAGGTCAGAAGCACACAGGGTGTCCTTGTTTGTCACTCTCCACCTATTTCCTTGTGACACTAGCACTGACCCTGAGGCTAATATGACAGGCAGCAAGCTCCAGATATCCCCCATCTGTCCCTAAAAGCACAGGGCTGTAGGCAACGGTGTCAGCAAATGTATCTTTTTACATGAGTGCCTGGAACATGAACACAGGCCCTCATGCTTTGATACCACATACTTTAACCTACTGAGACATCTCCTCAGTCCTGACCTTGTGATCTTCCCTGGGTTCTACCTCAAGATATAGAAGCATTGCATTTGCCTAACCATTTCTCTGTCATCATAGTTTCCATTTAACATCCATGTCAAATCCTTCATTTTAGAAATATTTCCCAATCTGCCTTGCTGAATGAAATAATGGAGGGTGAAGAATAAATGGGGCACTTTCAGAAATAAATGTCCAGTTAATATTTTGATTTCTTTCCCAACATCTCCTGTGTCTATTCTCATAGATCCAGTTTTCAGTATTGATCAGGAAAAGGAGAAAATCAAAATGACTATCTTCCCTCATCATGTCCCCTACATCACACCCAGAATAACTTCTCAGAGAGCCACTGTGCAGAGCTCAGGATGCAGCCATGGGTTGTGACGTCCTGCTCTTCATGCACCACTCCCTTTCATCTTCCATTTCAGTGGCTGAGTTCCTTTTCATGAACTCAAAAGAGAGTTTCCTCCATCATTCTCCTTTGTCTTGCTCATTAGCTCTGAAAACAACCCAGGGCCACTTTTATTAATATTCTTTGCTTCATGTTTGACATCATTAGTGCACATCACTGTTACATACATGAAGCTATGCATGCTGTGGCCATTGAAAGTCAATGGAACAGAGACTGAAGGAAAGGCCATCCAGAGACTCCCCAACCTAGGGATGCATCACATATACCGACATCACCCCCCCCCCCACTATTGTTGATGCCAAGAAGCACTTGCTGACAGGAGCCTGTTTTGGCTGTTCCCTGAGAGGTTCTACCAGCACCTGACTAATACAGATGCAGATACTCACAGCCAACCATCAGACTGAGCCCTGAAACCCCAATGGAAAAGCTGGGGGAAGAGCTGAAAGAGATTGCAACCCCATAGGAAGAACAATATCAACTAACCAGACCACTCAGAGACTAAACCACCAACCAAGGAGTACACATGGGGGGAGCCAGGACTCCAGATACACATGTAGCAGAGGATGCCTGATCTGATATCAATGGGAGGGGAGGCCCTTGGCACCGTGGAGTCTCCATACCCCAGCATAGGGAGATGCTAGAGGAGTGAGGCATTAGTGGAGTGGGTGAATGGGTAGAGGAACACTCTCTAGAGATAAAGGGGAGAGGAGAGAGGGGAGAGGGGGTTTGTATGGTGGGGTTGTGGAAGGGTAACTGTGAAGGGAGAAAAAGAAAAATTCTTTGACCCTCTGGGTATTTTTATCATCCATGTCCTTGTTTAGGAGACTGTTCTTTTCATTTAAATATCTTTAAATTTGTTAATGCTACCCTTTCGTTTTTTGTTTTGTGATTTAAAGAAAATTTTATTTTTTCACTTTTATTTTTTCCTATTACCCTCTTTTAAATTTTTTTATTTATTTACTTTATGTATATGAGTACTCTTGTCTTCATGCACTCAAAAAGAGGGCACCAGATCTCATTACAGGTGGTTGTGAGCCACCATGTGGTCGCTGGGAATTAAACTCAGGAACTCTGGAAGAGCAGCCAGAACTCTTAACCACTGAGCCATCTGTCTATCCCCTCTTTCCCCTTTTAACTACGTCTATCATTGTACTTAGTACTGGGATTTAACTTCTATACAAGTATTTAATGTGCTTGGAACACAGTTTCCAAGCCCATGCACTTACTTTCTCTCCCCTCCTTCCTCCCCCTCCTCCTGAAAAAATAGCTTTACTTCAACTGTCATCTCATAATACATATGATTTTATCTATAAATTAGTGAAGCCATATTTGTCTTTAGGAACCATATTTCATTTGCTGAGTCTCATAATCTCCTGTTGTCAAAATTTTCTTACAAACAACATAATTTCCTTCTCTTTAACTGCAGAAGATACCATTGTTTATGTTCAGCTTTCTTCTTTAACAATTTCTCTGTTAAGGGACGTGTAACCTACTTCCCTAACTTAGCTCTTCACGGCAGTGTTGCAGTATGCATTGACTGAGAAGCCTTCACATTTGTTTACTCACTTTTATTTCTATGAGGACTACACAAGGTTGTCCTAACATTAGAGTCTTGTATTCTATAGAAAAAAATCACTTTTTGTGTCATATCAAATTAGGATCATGACAGTTGATTTTTATACATATGAAATTCTTTCTTAATATATGTTCTAGGCATGCACTGGATAATTTTGACCAGGAAAAAAACTGCCTTCTCAACTTCTTATCTTGTCAGTCTGTATTCTTTCATAGATTTTGTTCCATCTGTCAGAGAAATCTGGTGTGTACCTTCCAAATATAACTACATGCCATGAACTCTGGCTTGCTTTATATCTTTTCCAAATGATTTAATGGTGTCTAAAATTGATATATAATCAAAATTTCCTATTTGAATGATGACTTTATAAGTATAATCATGTTATTCTCATGTGTCATGTTATAACATGTGAGTTAATGCACACGACTAAGAGGCAAAATATGTTAAATCAATAGCCCTGCTAATTAGTTTAGAATTTATTTTTTCTATAAGGACTAACAAAATAATATTGTTGGCTTTGTTCATATTACCCATGTTTTATATTTTAATAAAAATACTGGAAGAATCATCTTAAAGCCAATAATATCAATAATAAATTCAAATGTGTCCTTATTTTTTACTAAAATAATTTTTAATTGAGCAGTAGTATATCCTTCAAATTCCAAATCTGCTATTATAATGGAACAGTTGACACATTATCCTCCCGGATTGCACCATATTAGGTTAAATAATTACTCCTTTCATTATGTATATATTTTTCTTTTAGTATAAAAATCTGTCAAATTGACTTCTCCTAATAGGTTTTTATAATACAAGTATATTCTCAGGTTTAATTATCTTTATATTATTTGTGTATATTATACAAAACTGATCCAATTGTACAGTCTTCTATACAAAAGTACTGATTTTATATTTAGAAAACCATATCCAGGGATGTTTTTAACAACAAAAAAACTGGCAGTATATTAAGAATATACAAAGATTAATAGCCCACAGATTATGACAAAACATAAAATATGACCAAAACATTAGTTGTCCATATTTGAAGCTACAAGTCTTTAATATTGCTTACCTTTCGTGTCTCATGTGCTAAGGCTGATGACCTCTTTTTTGAACTACCCGACCTACTTTCTCTAAAGCCTTGCTCTTTTCTGAGTCACAGCCCCTTAACTTCTTGCCATTTTTTTCTTTTCTTCCTTTTAGTTTTTCTGAAAATAGATGTTTTACATTCAATATATCCAGATATGGCTTTCCCATTCTGTACTCTTCTCTGTCCTTGCCTGTATCCATTCCACCTGGAGCCACCCAATTTCAATCTCTTATAAGAAATCAAAAATAAAACAAAGTAAAGTAAAATACATTTAAACAAAAACAGATCAAAATATAATAAAATAATTGGGTGAAGCAAAGACACAAGAAACAGATATAGGCACAGAGACTAGGACACTCAGAATTCTATATAAAGCACAAAAACAGAAGCCATAGTAAATACAGAGAGGACTTGTAGGGTAATATATTTTTTTTAGACAAATTGAATTGCTTTACTTTAAAAATCAGAATTATAACTGAGATGTGTTAACAAATTAACCCAATAAAATCTACTACTCTGTTTTTGCCACAGCCCACCATCTCCTTTCATATATTTCCATGTATTTACAATTAAGTCCTTGTTTGAGAATTAAACCATTAATATTTTCTCAACCTTTACAAATAAATAAAATGGATAAATGTTATAACTAGAATGGATCATAAAGAGGGAAACCAGGAAAGGGGAAATCATTTGAAATGTAAATAAACAATATATCTTAATTAAAAAAAAAGAATCATTGCTATTGTAGGCCAGATGTAGTGGCACGCCCATTTAATCCCAGCACATGGGAAGCAGGACACAGAGCCAGAGCTCTGTGAATTCAAGACCAGTCTGGTATACTTAGAGACTATCTGAACAACCAGAGTTACATATTTAGACTGTCTCAAAAGCAAACAAAAACAAACAAATGAACAAAATATCAATGCTCTATGTGCTCTGGAGTGTATCTCAAGGATAGAATGCTTACCCAGCATGACCCAGCAGGTCCTGGGTTATAGCCACAGCACTACAGTATAAAACAATTTTTTTAAAGCCCCAACATGACAAATAAGACAAAGAACATCAAAGATGCCACTGAGTTGGTTTCCTTTAAACCATCTCTGGCTGAACACACTACATGCAAATAAGAGAGGTTTACTGCTCCTGCAACAGATGGGAGCGGGAGATGAGACCCACAGCCAGATATGCAGAGTTGAAATTGGAGGTCTCCATAAGTTCATTCCCCTTGGAACTCAGGGAACCCTATGGAGCAGAGGGGCAAAAATGTGTAGGAGGCCCCATAGATGGAGGACACCAGGAGAACACGGCCCTCTGAATCCACCGAATTATATGGACCCATATAGACTGAAGCAGCAGGCACAGGGTCCGCATGGGTTTGTATTCGATCCTCTAGGTACTTTATGTCTGCTTGCTCTGCTTTGGTGAGACTCTTAACATTGCTAGTGGTATGTCTCTGACTCTTTTGCTTGATTTTGGAAGACTTTTCTTTTCCTCCTGTCGGGTTGCCCATTGCATCTTGTATTGTCATCTGGAGGCCCTCTCCTTTCTAGCAAATGAAGGGAGCTTGGATCTTGGGGAGATGGGAGGTGCAGGAGAGCTGGGAGAAGTTGAGAGAAGGGAAACTGTGACAGGGATATACTGTATGAGAGAAGAATCCATTTAAAAAATAAGAGTGGTTTGTTTCCCCGGTGAAACTGTAGATAGCTTCTGGGTTAGGAATGCACACATTTGTTCCTTAGTTCTAGAACATCATATGATGCAGACCCCTGCAAGCCATGTTTATGCTGCCTCAGTCTCTGTGAGTTCATGTGAGCTTTGATGATGTTGCTTTAGAAGGCCTTAATTCCTTGGTGTCCTCCATCCCCCCTGGCTTTGACAATCTTTCTACCTCCTCTTTCACAGGTTCCCCGATTCCTGAAGAGAAAGATTTTATGAAGACATTCCTATTAGGGCTGATGAGGGTTCTCGTTTCCTGCATACTATCGGCTGTGAGTCTCTGTACTTGTTCCTATCTGCCTCAGAAGGAAGCTTTTCTGATCTTAGCAAGGCACTGATCAATGCATATGGCAGAAAGCCATTAGGAGTCCTTTCATTGCCACATTCCTTTAGTAGACCAGTGAAATTTAGCTCTTCCTACGTCTCTGGAGTTATTTAGTTTCCAGTTCTGTATCAACGATGGGTTCCATCTTTTGCAATGGGCATTAAATCAATGAAATATTTGCTTGATTGTTCTAAAAAACATTGTGCCAGCACTGCACTAGCATATCCTGCAGAGAGGACATCATTTTAGGTCAGAGGGTTTGTAGGTGTGAGCCTGTTTTTTTTTTTTTTGTTTGTTTGTTTGTTTGTTTTCACCATTGGTAGAGTACAGTGTATATTCTGTACCAAAGAGTCCAGAAGGTAGGCATGATGGCTACATAGGTAGGCACCACCTTAACTTCTCTGTGTTCAATGAGTTGTGTTGGGAGTTCTCTTCAATGATAAGGCCTTGCTCTCAGTATGCATAGAGAAACCTCTAGCCCTATAGCCTTGGAAACAGCATGGATTTGGGGAGTCCCATGGGAGCCCTTTGCCACATACTAGTTAGCTCTAACCCACTCCAGGTACTGGAAGCTTCAAACACAGGTTGGAGTTCTGTCTTCCTTTATTTGGCTAGTTTAGTTCACATTAATATTTGTATTTCCTTTAGGAAACTTCTACTGTATTAGGTTTCGAATTACCACTCGAAGTCCCTTAATTTTAACTGTTTTCCCATTTGTTTCCTCCCTCCCTTTCGTTTTCCTGACCTGTCTTTGATACACCCATTCCAGTCTCCCTGGCTCATCTATCCATAATAATCTATTCTATTTCCCTCTCCAAGGGAGCTCTGTTTCAGTCTCCCATCCTTATGTATATATAACCTCTATAATTCTAAGGACTGTAGTTTGCTTATTACTGAATTAACAACTAATAACCTAATTTAATATAAGTGACTATATATCATTTTTGTCTTTCTGAAACTGGGTTATCACACTCAGCATGATTTTTATTTCCTGGTTCTATCTGTTTACCTGCAAATTTATTTATTTTTGATGACTAAGTAATATACCATTGTGTAACTTACCATTTTTCTATCCATTCCTCTGTTGGGAGAAATCCAGTTTGTTTTCAGTTTCTGGTTATTATTAATAGAGCAGCCGTGAATAAGGTTGACTATTTCATGAGTTGTCCTTGATAGAGTAATTACCATGGCAGAAAATAATCTAGTTTATTTGATGCCCTTGATAATTATCCAGTAAATAGAGACTAGCGTAATCAATGAGGCTCGTGGGTTGTGAGACATTTAAGTTTGCTTTCATTGCACGAGAACTGTCTTAGATTGTCAAAGAGCTATAGTGTTTATCTAGTACTCATGATCTGGATTCAAAGTAAGAGATCATGTGGGGTCATCATACATTTCATCTTCCTTCCAGATGCTTATTATACATGCCTGGGTTGATACTGTCTTTTCCTCTCCTTTCTTTCTCAGCAAATTGAAATTTTTTGTCTCATTAGCTGAGTTTGCTTAGAGCACTAAAAAACCTGTTAGATTTTCTTCTGTATTTTCCACTTTCAGAAGAAAACATTTTGAATTAAATCTGTGATGTTTCTTGTCCCCTTTTAGTCATAAAAGTATTCCCATAGCGAGAACTTCCTCTCAGCCTTCAAATAAATTCCCAGGAAAATTATAGCACAGATAACTTTGTATCAATAGTAACTTTTAATGAGAATTTATTTCATAAAATATGTGTATATATTAATCATGAAAATAGGAAAGTAAAAAATCCAGGTAGCTTTAAAAAGCATGGTTAAAATTAGTGAAAAAAAATTAGATAGAAAGGATATTTAATCAACCAAGACACTTGAGAAAATGTTACTGTCACTTTGTAATTAGAAATGATTTTAATATGCAACTGCAAAAAATGTAATCAAAGTAGTTTAATGTGTCCTTTATTAATACCATAAAAATTAATGACTTCAAAGAAAATGATTATCTAACTTGCCTTTTCAAATACTTAAAATAAAGTATTTTTCTGCCTCCTCTAAATCCTACATAATATTAACCTGCTTCATTAAGGTTGGTAGATACAAAATACCTTTCCAGAAGAATAAGGTAAAATTGGGCTCAGTGTGAGATATTATTACAAAGATTTGTTTCTCAACAATATCAGAACATAAAGTATTTCTGTCAAATGAGAATAGTTTCCAGAGCTAACTTATGTCAGGAGTAAATTATTTCCTTCTATTTTATTAATTAAAACTTACTCATAAAGAACTTACAAATAAAACCCATCATGCACTGAGGAAATTAATCAGCCCCAAAGTCTATCCATCTCCGGGAGTATCCATACAATTAGAAAAGACGTTCTGAAATTGTTTGGAATCCCATTGAATTTTACACTTTCATTGTCAAATATATTTTTATATTTTATACACTGTTTCACCACCAAACCCCATGATATATATGACAGTTAAACTATGAAAACAATTAGCTTAATAATCTCTTCCATGACTCAAGTGACCATTATCTACATTCAGACCTTCCTTATTACCTAATATTTGTCTTTTTTGTTCTCTTTTCTACATGTTACACTCTATCAACTTGTACTTTTGTATACATGCAAGCACATACATTTAAGCATGTGTCATTATCTACATATGAGGAATAGCATGCATTTTTCTTTCTGAGACTGTATAATCTTAATATTGCATATTCTAAGTCTACCCGTTTTTCTACAAATTCTGTGATTTCTTTTACTATTACAGCTGCATAATATTCCATTTTATACACGTACCAAATTTTCCTTATCTATTTATCTATTAATAGAAATCTAGGTTGGTGAATTTCTTTGCTATCGTGAATAAAGGAGCAGTATAAAATGGTGTTTAATTATTTCTGTGGTTGGGTATAGTGTTCTCTGGTTATATGCCTGGGAGCAGAATAGCCAGGTCATATGGTAAGTTCAGTTTTTAATTTTTGAGATTTAAAGGTTGAGATAAAATAATTACTACACTGAATTCCATAATGCCTATGTTAATTTATACTCCCATCAACCATGAATGAGTGAGCCCCCCTCCATGGTCTTCTCCAACATCTGCTGTCTTATTTATTGATGATAACCATTTTTACCCAGATAAAGTGATATCTCGATGTACGTTTGAGATTATTTTTTCTGGTAGCTAGGAGTATTCAGTACTTTTAAAAGCAGTTACATCTCTCTCTCTCTCTCTCTCTCTCTCTCTCTCTCTCTCTCTCTCTCTCTCTCTCTCCTCTCCCTCTCCCTCTCTCTCTCTCCCTCCCTCTCTCTCCTCCTCTCTCTCTCTCTCTCTCTCTCTCTCTCTCTCTCTCTCTCTCTCTCTCTCTCTCTGTGTGTGTGTGTGTGCGCGCATGTATAACCATCTATTCAGTTCATTTTGCCCTTATTTTAATTGGCAGGTGTTTAATTTCTTGGTATTTATTTTTACAGTTCCTTAAAAATTCTGGGTGGTTATTTCCTTGTCTGAATTATTGCTGGACTATTTTCTCTGTTGTTTCCTTTTCTGGGCATAACTTTGGTCTATAATAATCCCATTTTTTAATGCACAGAGCTAGGCCCTGCTTTTTTGATGGTCTATTCAGTTAGTTCTAGTGCACTTTTATGTCTAGAAGGATTCTTTTTTATATTTTATTCAAGAAGAGTCTCTTTTTAAAATAAATAAATAATTTTATTTATTTATATTCTGAAAGTTGACCTCCTCCCTGTTTCCCCCTTCTTCTACTTCTTTACCCCATCTCCCCTCATCTCTGAGAAAGTGCTCCCCCTCCCCTAGTTACCCAACCCCACCTCACCCCCCCCACCAGCATCTCTCTTCCCTGGGGCATCAAGTTTCCACAGGATTAAGGGCATACTCTCCCCACTAAGGCCATACAAGGCAGGCCTCTGCTAGATACACATGGTCCTGAGGTCACAAACTAGCCCATGTATGCCTCTTGGTTTTGGTTTAGTCTTTTGGAGCTCTGAGGAGTCCAAGTTAGTTGATACTGTTGTTTTTCCTATGGGGTTGCAATCCCCTTCAGCTCCTTCAGTCCTTCCCCCTAACTCATCCATATTGGTCCCTGACCTCAATCTGCTGGTTGGCCCTAAGTATCTACATTTGTCTCAGTCAGTGGCAGGTAGAGGCTCTCAGAAACAGCCATCAAGCTTCTGTCTGCACATACCATATGGCCTTAGCAATAGTGTTAGGATTTGATGTGTGCACATGGGACGGATCCCAATGGGCCAGTCACTGGGTGGCCTTTCTTTCAGTCTCTGCTCGATTTTTGTCCTTCCATTTCCTTTAGACAGGAACAATTCAGGATTAAAAGTTTTGAAGATGGGTAGGTGACACCATGCTTCAACTGGGAACCATGTCTGTCTACTACTGGTGGTCTCTTTAAGCTCAATCTTTCTACTGTTCGGCATGTTGGCTAATGTCATACCTTTGAATCCTGGTAGCCTTCACATTCCAGTTCTCTGGGACTTCTAGAGGTTCCCTTTCCCCCTAACTCTCACTACTGCATATTTTGATTCATTCTTCCATTTCTCCCCATCCCTACTCCTACTCCTCCTTTTCCCCTCCCCACTCCCTTTTCCCAGGCAGTTTCTTCCCTCCATCTGTCTCCCATGATTATTGTGTTTCCCTTCTAAGTGGGTTTCTGGTATTCACACTAGAAGTTTCACTGTTTAAATCAAGTTATTTGATCCATTTTGAATTGATTTTTGTTGAAGGTGAAAGATAAGAATCTGATTTCATTCTTCAAGGAGAACTCCTATTTTTTGCCAGTACCTTTTGTTGAACAGATTATCTTTTTTTTTAAATAAATATTTTGCCCTTTTAAAAAAGTTAAGTACCCATAGGTCTACTATTTATTGCCAGGTTCTCTATCATATTCTTTAGTCTCTAAAATACCTTTCTATATCATTCCAGTATCAAACTTCCTTAATCAACATGAGACTAGTTATTGTGATACCTCTGCTGTGTTTTTCCTCCTCAGCATTGCTTTGGCTATTTATGGTCTTTGGGGAGTTCCATGTAAATCCTTTAAATGCTTTTTTTCTTAAGCTATGAAATATTGCGGTAGAATTATGATAGGTTTTGCCTTAAATCTGTAAATTAATTTTAGTATTTTAGTCATTTTCCTGGTATTAATTCTGTCAACCCTGGAGCATGGAATGCCTTTCTAATGTCTTGTATCTTTTAAAATTTCCTTTTGTTTTTCATTCTATCTTATTATTAATTAAGTTATTCATTTGCTTTATATCCAGCTCATAGTATTCCCTCTCTCTTTTCCTCTCTGTCTCTCCCTCTCATCACCCCTCTCTCTCCTTTTCCCCTATTCCTCAGAAAAGTGAAGGCCTCCCACATGTATCAACACTTGGCATATCAAGTGGCAGTAAGACTAGGCACATCCGAATCTTCTTCTGTTAAAACTAGACAAGACAACCCAGTTAGAAGAAATGGAACCAAAGGCAGACAGTGTACTCATGGACAGCTCCTGCTCCTGCTTTAGGAACCCCGAAGGAACACCCAGCTGCACACCAGTCACATATGAGAAGAGGGCCAGGTCTGTCCCATGTGTGCTCCCTAGATGGCAGTTCCTGCAAGTTCCTTTTCAAAAGCTTAAAGTTTTCATTGTAGGAATACATATTTTAAAGGTAATCAATGCTATCATTAATGTAATAGCTAATTAAATATTAAGAATATAATACATAATAAAATAACTATTTGACAGTTCACCCTTAACATTGTTGTAGTATTGACATTGCTGAATTAAGAATCATCTTCATTTCAAAACTATATTTGAAGCAGGTACACATAGTGGGAAGTATCTATAACCCTAGCACTCAGGATCCAGAGGCAAGAACCTGAGGATCTCTAGACCAAGCCCTTTGCTAGACAGCAATACGCAGTCATGAAAAAAAAAATCTCCAGGAATGTATTTATTGTAACATATCAGGTCCAGTTCTTTACAAAAATCTGCCGCACTGAATGATAATTTCATGTAATAATATAAATGCAAAGGTTTATTTTACTAAAATACAATTTACTTTAGAGTTTCAGTATTTTGAAGAATATTTCTTTCTTCAAGAAGTTAGAACTACTGTATTACTCTTCAAGTTGTTACACTTTGCTTGCTTCCGTCAAGATAATTGATCAGGAATGCTTCTTGTGAGTAATTAGGATGAATTAGAATAATTCAACATCAATACATATACAAAAGCTTATACATAAGGTGAAGGGGAAAGTTTTTCAACTGATTCAGGAGAGGTGTGATAAAAAATAATTGCTATTTTTCTTTGATTTGATTTGGTTAATAGTTTTATTTTTGTTTCTTGGAGTGTTTCACTGCATACTCAGGCTTGTCTGGAACTTGGTATGTAGCCCAGGCTAGTTTAGAACTCACAGTTCGGCCCAAGTGAGCCTCAGGATCATGGACTTTCTGTTCCATCCATCCAGATGTGAGCCACTTCTCCAGGATTGACTGACAGATGCTATTTCAGTTTTGTACATGCAGTGGGTATATAAAATCCATAAAGACAGGTCTGCTTTTCTGTTGGTCATGATGCACATTTCTGGAGAGTATTTTAAATGAGAGATTTGATTTTTATATTTGTTACCTGTAATTGCCATTACAAATAACAGAAATAAACCAGCTCTATGCCAACTCTAAAGTATACATGATGTGAGCACAGTCCCCTGTCCATGCATTGCTCCTTCTCCTTAGGGTGTAGCTCTCTAAGGGGAAGCCCACTTAGAAACAGGACACTTCTTAGATAAAGAGTTTATTTTTCAAGAAAGATTTACTAAAAACAAAATTATAATCATGAACTCAAAATTATCATGTCCTTTAAATTTATTATTGTTTTTACAATATGAAAATAATTGACCATATACACTGGGACTCAGTGATGAAATGGAAAAACTATGCTTCATGTTATTTTTATGACTGATTCATCCTATACATCACCACAGATCCAACTTTTTTAAGTGTTCTTAGCAGGCAAGATCTGGTTAAACTCAGATAAATTCTAAGACTGAATGGAAATAGTTTACATGGAGTATGTAATCTTGAGTTTGCCTATGTGTACTATGTGTGGCTTCAAGTACTCTTATAGGAAGGAATATATATATATATATATATATATATATATTCCTTCTGCTGCCGACCAAAAAGATATACTGAGTGAAAGAAACTTAGGGGACTAATGTGTTTAAACTTTCAGGTTTCAGTCCCTCATTGAAGAAGAATTCAAGAATTCAGGCATATACTGGGGAGAAACAAAACTTGTTGTCTCACAGACTTATGCTAAGCTGTTTTACCATATGTATGTATGTATATATACCAATGCCTAGGGAATGGTGCCTCCTATAGTGGCCTAGGTTGCCATGGTGGCCCAGTAAAGCCTGTAAAATGATATTTTACAGGCAGAGGCGAGAAAATGTCTCCTGGGAAGAATGGAACTCTCTCTTACATTCAGAAGATGAAAATCTCAATTGGCAATTCTGATGGCCGGGACATGGTATAACCAAGCAAATACAGATATGGAAAAATCCATCTTGTAGCCAAAATATTCTGCTTTGCTTTGCTCCAACCATTTATGTTATTATGGTAGAAAAGGCATTCCAGAGATTCCAGTCACAAGTTCTTTTTTGGTTTTTCTAGTCATTGACTTTCAGGGCAGGTGGATCCTGGGACTATGGCCCCAGACTAAGGCTATTTACATCTGAAAAATCCCTGTTATAAAAATGAATATTGGGAAAGGTGGAAAGAATTTTCATTTGAATTGGTGTTCCATAGCTACCTTCCCCCACAAGCAGTTCAGCCTTTTACTCTTGATTTTGCTTGTCGTGCAGATAGACTATCTCTACTCAGGCCCACCTGAATAGCAGGGGAAGTTTATGAGGAACTGCCTTTTGTGTTACAGGCCTCACCCAGGGAGTCCTTGAGCAAAACAAGCTTCTTAGATTATCCAGGTGTGAGTCAGGATACAGTTCATACTTAATACCCATGAAGACTCAATTTAATCTCAGAGAGAGACAGTAGATATTTTTTACTCAGAGAGACACTCAGAGGAGAAATGAGTTAGTTCATTTAGGCTGAGGGCTAGAGGCTGGAGCTGATCCAGCTAATCACCCAGGGCCTAGGGTGTCCCCAGGCTGAGGTTAGGTACTACGAGGTATTGATCACCAGGGGCCTCGGAAGGCCTATGGTGGCCCTGGGCATGGCACAGAGAAGAATGCAAACAGCAGACTAGGCAGAACGACTCTTGAAAGACAGCGCAAGCCAGGCAGCTTCCCAATATCTACAATGCCACCATTTTCGCCAGGAGGTTAGGCATGGGAATTATCCTTCTTTAGCTCCCAGACTGGTGCAGCATTGAGACCAAGATGAAGAAGCAGTTTAGCCGCATGGGCTCGGGACTTTGGGTAAACACCTTGTATTGCCCGAGAAAGCCTAGCTAGCCTTTTACAGATGCATGTGATGCTTAATTTGAGATGTTAACTTGACTGGACTTTGGGAGATACCCGAAAAATACATTCAGATTTCAAACCACCTCTGTGGTCATGTCAGGTATGTCACTCCTGCCAGACCTGTATCTTCCTGGACCAAAGAATCCTAGTTTTCCCATGGCAGACTTTGGTCTGTAACACTAGGTCCTTCTCTATCAATTAGCAATCCAGACATTCTCCTAAAAAATGTGCTTGAGGCCAATGTGGTCTGGGAATTCTGTCTACTGAGACTCATTTCTCAGAAGATGCTAGACTGACAAGTTGACAACTAAAGCTGACCAGGATACTAGGGATTTTGTAATTTGACACAGAACATCAAGTTCTATACATTCATGAAGAAAGATAAGGTTAAAGGAGAAGAAGGCCATTGTTACTTAACTATAAGAATTTACTTAGATTTCAGTAAGAAAATCACTGAGGTAATAAAAACCCATATAAATATACATGATGAGTTAATAAATATTAATACCATTGGCTGGGAAATATTGTCATGATTTTCAGAATTAAAAAAGCAAAGATATGCAATCACTTGTAAAATTTATAAGCCATGGTCTGCAAATTAAATCCATTGCATCTAACAGATTGAATCATTCAGATCTTAGATCTATAAATAGAAAAGTCTTACCTTAATGTGAAACTGAAAAGCAAGACATAAAGAGAAGTCTTAGTTTTGAGGATAAGTAATTTTAAAAACACAGACATCATCTAAAAATACTTATCTTATTTTAACTTTATCATGTTATATTTAAGTCTTAATTCACAAATTTTTGATTCAGTGAATGAAGTTTCTTTTTTATAGTTTGCATGAAATATAACTGGGCATTACTGGAGTCTGTAATTCAGATAATAGAGCAACTTGCTGTATAAGTAATTCATAATTCAGCAACTTGCTGTATAAGCCAGCTCAGTCAGTCAACAGGGCCTCAAGGGAGGGAGAAAAAAGAAGAAATCCAGCCTGTACTGAGGCTGAAGCCACTTAATTTCTCTCCAGCCTGCTTTTATATCATTCTAGGTATAGCCAAAAAACGTGGTCAGTTCTTAGATTAAAGACAAAGTAATCAAGTGAAGTAGTAAGCAAAACGATCACACAAGGAAATAATTCAGCAAAGTAGTAAACAAAGCCCCATGATCACTATTTCTAATATTCTTATCTAAGCCTTGTCCTAGCCCAGTGAAAAACCCCAAATTCCTAGAAGCACCAAAAGCTCTCAACAAACTCATTTTTATGGAAGAACCGTACTATTTTGAAGAACAACAACAAAATCCTGACTAGAGAGTTTCAAATAATGAAAAGAACGTGCATTCTTTTGGGTGAACTTAGTATGCAATTAGTAATTTTACTTTAAGGCATTTTCTGATTATCTTATTGGTGCTGTTTCTAGAAAGAGTCCAACAAACACTAAGGCAAGTATTACCTTCATTAATTTTATAGAAAATGAATAATAAAATTAAGGTCCAGTGATTAATAAATAGAGGTCCTGATCTGATGGGCATTTACAAAATAAACTGTTGATCTAATATACTGGCATTAAACACTGGAGGGGGAAGACAAGAAATAATAAAAATAACAAAACACTAATGACATAGATTTAAAAAATTAAAATTATTTGATCAGACATAATTCTCATGGAAAGATCCATAAATGACAAATCCAATTCAGAAAAACATACTAATAATAAATCCTTAAAGAAATTAGAATATGATTTTATAATTTATTTTGTGGAAAATTTGAAAATACAAGTGAAAATATAAAAAATCTAGAAAGAGATATTTTACCAAATGCAATTCAAGAAAAGAGATTTGTCTTATATATGTTTTTCTACATGTTATCTTCATCAAGGTTTAGGAAATTCAACTACTCATTACTTTCCTCTTATATAAGCTCAAATTAATCCCTAGCTTTAAAAATTCCATGGAAGAAAAATTATTTTTTTGTGATAATATCGGCAAACTTTGACATAAAGACTTTCTAAAGTGTTTCCAAAAACAAGAAAAAGTACCTGATCACATCTCTTATTGAATAGACTTCATAATGTTAGGTGATTCATCCAGGAATCTATGTTAACCAGATAAAGAAAACAGCATTATAAAAGAAATAATCAACCAGTTAAATGTTTAAAAAGAAAAAACTTTAGGAAAAAAAAAGGAAACCATCCTTAGAATAATATTGAATTTACTGTTAAATTTTCTGAAATATGTAAACTCATTATTATGTCAATGTTCTATTCATTTATTATTATTATTATTATTGTTATTTTGGTTTTTCGAGACAGGGTTCCTCTGTGTAGCCCTGGCTGTCCTGGAACACACTCTGTAGACCAGGGTAGCCTCGAACTCAGAAATCTGCCTGCCTCTGCGTCCCAAGTTCTGGGATTAAAGGCGTGCTCCACAACCGCCCGACTACATGTAAATGTTTTCTAAGGAGAGATGAAATGAAAGGATTTTATGAATTGATGTAATTTGTAATATCATGCCTTCAGATAATAAACAAGTGATTTGAAAGATACCTATAATAAGAACCAGAGAACATTGTTGAGACAAATCTTAGTTCTAAATAAATGGTATGCCATGTTCATGATCCTTGTTTTAAAATGTAGGAGCAATCTAGATTCATTCTGCAGGTTCATGTTGTCTCAAATAGAATTACATATTATATAATTATTATATTTTCTAGGAAGTTGAGATACTGATTCTGTATTTAAAATGGCAATAGAAAGACAAAGAAGAGACATGTTGGTCATGAGATAAATGAGAATAAATACAGAATGTTCATCCCAGGAAACATGAAGCCTGTAAACACGCACTACAGTTGAGAAGCACATTAACAGAGTAAAGATAAACAAACCCATCTATAAGAACAAATATACACATCCTAATTGTCTCTTAAGGAGGAATGCTTAATTAAGGACAGAAGTAGCATTAGAGTGCCATGGGTATCAGTTTTGATTTCAGTATTTGGCCCTGAGTTACCTGAAATTTAGGCATAAAACATATGCTTCATCTTTATATTATAATGATATCATAGTGATATAAAATGGATCATTATAATTGTTACACTAGTGAACTTTTTAGGTTCCTTTAACCCTGGAATGGAATATTTTTTAATTATTTTTTACAATATATAAGTCAATAAATGTATTTTCCCCATAAGTATAGGTATGTGTGTATACATTCATATATAATATGAATTGTTATGTTAATAATATATTAATTTTAATAATTAAAAAACAGGTTATGGAAGAATGATGATTACTATTTTGCCTCCAAAATTATTTTTCATTTACCAGATGTAACTGTCATCTCAGAGGCTTACCGCTGAATAAGGTCATCCTTTCTAGTTGTTTCTGATTTGGGGCTGACTGGTTCAACCCAGCTGTTCTGTCTCCAAGTCCTGTCCAAGCTGAATGATTCAATCTGGCTTCTCTTGGCTTCTCACTGAATTGCTGTGCTTGGCCTAGAACTAACTTTGGCAGTGTTTTCTAATTTTCTAGCTCCTTGAACTGCCTTTGCTGACCTTCACTGAACTACATGAACTCACAAAAGAACTCACACCCCTGCACTGTACTCACTTCCAACTGACTCAACTCTCTCATTGCCCTCTTCTTAAATAGTTCATCTCCTGAGATTTGGGCGTATCTGTCACATCTTTCTTTAATTTGTTATTTTGTTTGCATCTAAATTAGACATGGTTGTTTGGAACTGAAGACTTGTACTACAGGATTCCAGTTAGAGAGGTTAAGGCTGTGTCCCTTGCCAGAGCAGCCGTGTTGCTTGATTAAAATTGCTCTAGACTCACTTAAACTTGCTTTCTTATACCATCCAGGACCAATGCCCTTGGGGTCACACCAATCACAGTTGGCTGGGTATACTCACAACAATAATTAATTAACAAAACGTCCCTCAGGCTCCTCCATGTCCATAGCCCATTCTAGTGGGGATGTTTTCTCAACTGAGGTACCATTTTCTCAATTGACTCTCTAGCTTGTGGCTTGAAATAAATTGACCAGGGAAACATGTATCAATAAAAAGTTTAAAAGAGATTTGGTCTGAGATAAAGAACAGAACATGGATGTTTTAGGGAGAGACATGCAAAAGGTATTTAACCTCAGGCCAGTCCTGAGAAAGGGGATATAGTTTCACTCATCACCACTCTCCACTGTGACAATAAATGCCTCAGAACCGTGGATGCTTTCACCAGGATCCCTGTGAGGAACAATGGAATAGGCCTTCATCTAAAGAGCTAGTCTAATCTTCTGTGGAAGGACTCTCTGGTCTCCCAGCCTTCACCAAGCTAAAGGAGTCAAGGACTCTCTCCTCCCTGTGGGACCAAGCCCCTCTTTTTCCATTAGCTATGAGCTAGATCCAGCCTGCACAAGGGAGGGGGGAGCAACTCTTTTCTAAGCTCTGGGCATCTGGGGTGCCCAAGAGCCTAAGAAGCCAATAGCCCTGGCCTCTGTGCAGGCCCGGGACCGCCAAGCCTGCTTGAGCTTTCTGCAGGACCTCAGACTGTGCTCCCTGACACCCAGAGTGGTGTCCAGAGGCCTCACATAGCCCAACACCCACCCTGCAGCAGCGTGGGGAAGGCGCAAACCTCCTGTGTCTTGCCCCAACCAGCAGCCTGAACCCTGTGGCAGAGTGGACTCAGGACACCCCACCAAATCCCATAACCCAACTCTCAGGTAGCTCTTGGAAAGATTGGAGTAGCTGAGGAGGATTGTAACCCCATAGGAAGAACAACTTTGGCTGGCTGGACCACCCAGTACTCCCAGGGCCTAGACGACCAACCAAGGAGTGTACAGGGTGGGAACCATGGCTTCACATACATGTGTAGTAGAGGATGGTCTTGTCTAACATCAGTGGGAGGGGAGGACTTGGTCCTGTGGAAGTTTGATGCTCCAGCTTAGGAGGATGCTGGAGAGGCTGGGTAGGAGAGGGAGCACCCTCATAGAGGCAAATGGGAGGATGGAGAAGGCAGATGTGGGATGGGGTATTTGTGGAGAGGTAACCAGAAAGTGAAATATCATTTGAAATGTAAATGAATGGAATAATTAATAAAATAGAAAAAAACTATAAAGTATATTAATCTTCTACCATAACTCTACTGGCATGTATTATTTCTATTGTTTCTAATTTTTCTATTTCTTTCCTAGTACATGCAATGATTTCATGTGATTTATTTTCCTGTGTTAAAGTGCTTTCCTAAGGTCATCAGGTATAGAAGTGTGTCACAACTTGCTCACTCCAGCATTTCTCTAAATAGAAACTAATGTCTGTGTATTCTCTATTTGTCCCCCCTAAGGCACTAACTTATCTCTTCAAGGACACATTTACTGAAGTGTTGACTTAAATTAAATATTAATATTGACTTACTCCAGAAAAGGAAGTGAGGCCTAGTTTAAAAGAAATGGGAAACATTTCAAACATTTATACAACTTCCAGATTCTTAAAATAATGCATTTTAAATAGAAAATAGGAATTTACATAAAAATGTATGCTATTATTTGAAGTTACTGGATGTTAAGTTAAATTTGAATAGTATTTTTGTATATATTTGTATATTTGTATTAATTATTTTTAATTAAATGCAAACTTCAAAATATTTTATCATAACTAAATATTGTAGACTATAAAATATATAGTTATTTTATCCTCTTATCTTTTATTATTATTTTCTATATTCTTTTTTTAATTCAATATATTCTTTATTTATATTTCAA
The DNA here is from genome assembly GCF_947179515.1 of Apodemus sylvaticus. Lineage (NCBI taxonomy): Eukaryota > Metazoa > Chordata > Mammalia > Rodentia > Muridae > Apodemus > Apodemus sylvaticus. Next base: position 54,576,588 of record NC_067477.1, read on the forward strand.
GTGATTTTCCCTTTCCTGGATCCCCCCTACCTGAAAGTCCCATAAGCCCTCTTCCTTCCCCCTGTTTCTATATTCTTTATTCTTTGTTTACATTCCAAATGATTTTCCCTTCCCCAGTTGCCCCTTCCCCATAAGTCCGATAAGCCCTCTTCCCTCCACCCATTCCCCCTCCCAGTTCTCTGTCCTGGTACTCCCCTACAATGCTGCATCATGCCTTTGCAGGACCAGGGCTCTCTCCTTCCTTCTTCTTGGGAATGATTTGATATGTGAGTTGTGTCTTGGGTATTCAGAGCTTCTGGGCTAATATCCACTTATCAGTGACTGCAATCCATGTGTGTTCTTTTGCGAATGAGTTACCTTACTTGATTATATTTTCCAGTTCCAACCATTTGCCTAAGAATTTCATGAATTCATTCTTTTTAATTGCTGAGTAGTATTCCATTGTATAAATATACCACATTTTCTGTATCCATTCCCCCATTGAGGGACATCTGGGTTCTTTCCAGTTTCTGGCTATTATAAATAAGGTTGCTATGAACATAGTGGAGCATGTGTCCTTATTGCATGCCAGGATATCCTCTGGGTATATGCCCAGGAGTAGTATAGCAGGGTCCTCTGGAAGTGTTATGCCCAGTTTTCTGAGGAACCACCAGACTGATTTCCAGAGTGCTTGTAACAACTTGCATTCCCACCATCAGTGGAGGAGTTTTCTTCTTTCTCTGCATCCTCGCCAACACCTGCTGTCTCCTGAGTTTTTAATCTTAGACATTCTGTCTGGTGTGAGGTGAAATTTCAGGGTTGTTTAGATTTGCATTTCCCTAATGACTAATGATGTTGAACATTTCTTAAGGTGCTTCTCAGCCATTCGAAGTTCTTCAGGTAAAAATTCTTTGTTTAGCTCCGTAACCCATTTTTTAATAGGGTTATTTGTTACTCTGATCTTTTCACAATTGGTTGGTTGCTGTTTTGTCCTTTTAATAGTGTCCTTTGCCTTACAGAAACTTTGTAATTTTATGAGATCCCATTTGTCAATTGTTGATCTTAGAGCATAAGCTATTGGGGTTTTGTTGAGGAAATTTTCCCCTGTGCCCAGGTCCTCCAGGGTCTTCCCCAGTTTCTTTTCTATTAGTTTCAGTGTGTCTGGTTTTATGTGGAGGTCCTTGATCCACTTGGAGTTGAGTTTAATACAAGGAGATAAGAATGGATCAATTTGCATTCTTCTGCATGCTGACTTCCAGTTGAACCAGCACCATTTGTTGAAAAGGGTATCTTTTCCACTGGATGTTTTCTGCTCCTTTGTCAAAGATCAAGGGACCATAGCTGTGTGGGTTCATTTCTGCATCTTCATCCTATTCTATTGATCCACCTGCCTGTCACTGTACCAACACCATGCAGTTTTTAACACTATTGCTCTGCAGCATTGCTTGAGGTTTGGGATACTGATTCCCCCAAAAGTTATTTTACTGTTGAGAATAGTTTTAGCTATCCTGGTGTTTTTGTTATTCCAGATGAATTTGAGAATTGTTCTTTGTGATTTAGTGGGATTGCTTCAAGCTTCTCTCCATTTAGTTTGATGTTGGCTACCGGTTTGCTGTATATTGTTTTTACTATGGTTAGGTATGGGCCTTGAATTTCTGTTCTTTGCAAGAGTTTTAGCATGAAAGGATACTGAATTTTGTCAAATGCCTTTTCAGCATCTAATGAAATGGCCATGTGGTTTTTTTCTTTGAGTTTGTTTATGTAGTGGATTGCATTGATGGATTTCCTTATATTGAACCATCCCTGCATCCCTGGGATGAAGCCTACTTGATCATGGTGGATGATCATTTTGATGTGTTCTTTGATTCATTTGGCAAGAATTTTATTGAGTATTTTTTGCATCGATAATCATAAAGGAAATTGGCCTGAAAGTTCTCTTTCTTTTTTGGATCTTTGTGTGGTTTTGGTATCAGTGTAATTGTGGCTTCATAGAAAGAGTTGGGTAGTGTTTCTTCTGTTTTTATTTTGTGGAATAGTTTGAAGAGTATTGGTGGTAGGTCTTCTTTGAAGGTCTGATAGAATTCTGCACTAAAACCATCTGGTCCCATGCTTTTGTCATACAGATCTTTCTGAATGAGAATAGTTTTGGTTAGATGACTTGGTTGGTTAGAGTCACACCAAGATACTTTATATTGTTTGTGGCTATTGGGAAGGGTGTCATTTCCCTAATTTCTTTCTCAGCCTGCTTATCCTTTTAGTATAGGAAGGCTATTTGCAGCCTTTCTGGAAGACTTTCTTTTTTTAATATTTTTATTTTGTATATTCTTTGTTTACATTCCAAATGATTTCCCCTTTCCCAGATCCCCCTCCCCATATGTCCCATAAACCTTCTTCTCTCCATCCCTTCTCCAATCACCTCCCTCCTTTTTCTCTGTCCTTATATTCCCTTCCAATGCTAGATCAATTTGTTATGCAATTTGTGCCTTGGGTATTCAGGGCTTCTGGGATAATTAATATCCACTTATCAGAGATTGCATTCCATGTGTATTCTTTTGTGATTGGGTTACCTCACTTAGGATGATATTTTCCAGATCAAACCATTTGCCTAAAAATTTTGTGAATTCATTGTTTCTAATTGGTGAGTAGATTTCCATTGTGTAAATATACCACATTTTCTGTATCCATTCCTCCTTTGAGGGGCATCTGGGTTCTTTCCAGCTTCTGGCTATTATAAATAAGGCTGCTATGAACATAATGGAGCATGTGTCTTTATTGCATGCCGGGAATCCTTTGGATATATGCCCAGAAGAGGTATAGCAGGGTCCTCCGGAAGTCTCATGTCCAGTTTTCTGAGGAAACTCCAGACTGGTTTCCAAAGTGGTTGTACCATCTTACAGCCCCACCAGCAGTGGAGGAGTGTTCCTCTTTCTCCACATCCTTGCCAACACCTGCTGTCTCCTGAGTTTTTGACCTTAGCCATTCTCACTGGTATAAGGTGAAATCTCAGGGTTGTTTTGATCTGTATTTCCCTAATGACTAATGATGTTGAGCACTTCTTAAGGTGCCTCTCGGCCATCTGAATTTCTTCAGGTGAAAATTCTTTGTTTAGATCTATACCCCATTTTTTAATAGGGTTATTTGGTTCCCTGGGGTCTAACATCTTGAGTTCTTGTATATATTGGATATTAGCCCTCTATCAGATGTGGGGTTGGTGATTATCCTTTCCCAATTTGATGGTGGCCATTTTGTCCTTTTAACAGTGTCCTTTGCCTTACAGAAGCTTTGTAATTTTATGAGGTCCCATTTGTCAATTCTTGATCTTAGAGCATAAGATATTGGTGATCTGTTCAGGAACTTTTCCCCTGTGCCCATGTCCTCAAGGGTCTTCCCCAGTTTCTTTTCTATTAGTATCAGTGTGTCTGGTTTTACATGGAGGTCCTTGATCCACTTGGAGTGAAGTTTAGTACATGGAGATAAGAATGGATCAATTCACATTCTTCTGCATGCTGACCTCCAATTGATCCAGCACCATTTGTTGAAAAGGCTATCTTTTTTCCACTGGATGTTTTTGGCTCCTTTGTCGAAGATCAAGTGACCATAGGTGTGTGGATTCATTTCTGGATCTTCAATTCTATTCCATTGGTCCACTTGTCTGTCACTGTGCCAATACCATGCAGTTTTTAACACTATTGCTCTGTAGTATTGCTTGAAGTCAGGGATAATGATTCCCCCAGAATTTCTTTTGTTGTTGAGAATAGTTTTAGCTATCCTGGGTTTTTTGTTATTCCAGATGAATTTGAGAATTGCTTTTTCTAACTCTGTGAAGAACTGAGTTGGGATTTTGATGGGGATTGCATTGAATCTGTAGATTGCTTTTGGCAAGATGGCCATTTTAACTATATTAATTCTGCTGATCCACGAGCATGGCAGATTTTTCCATTTTCTGAGGTCTTCTTCGATTTCCTTCTTCAGAGACCTGAAGTTCTTGTCATATAGATCTTTCACTTGTTTGGTTAGAGTCACACCAAGATACTTTATATTGTTTGTGGCTATTTTGAAGGGTGTCATTTCCCTAACTTCTTTCTCAGCCTGCTTATCCTTTGAGTATAGGAAGGCAACTGATTTGCTTGAGTTGATTTTATAACCAGCCACTTTGCTGAAGTTGTTTATCATCTGTAGGAGTTCTCTGGTGGAGGTTTTCAGCTCACTTAAGTAGACTATCATGTCATCTGCAAATAGTGATTTGACTTCTTCCTTTCCAATTTGTATCCCCTTGATCTCCTTATGTTGTGTAATTGCTCTAGCTAGAACTTCAAGTACTATATTGAAAAGATATGGAGAGAGAGGACAGCCTTGTCTAGTACCTGATTTTAGTGGGATTGCTTCAAGTTTCTCTTCATTTAGTTTAATGTTGGCTACCGATTTGCTGTATATTGCTTTAACAATGTTTAGGTATGGGCCTTGAATTCCTGTTCTTTGCAAGAGTTTTATCATGAAAGGATGCTGGATTTTGTCAAATGCTTTTTCTGCATCTAATGAGATGATCATATGGTTTTTTTCTTTGAGTTTGTTTATGTAGTGGATTGCATTGATGGATTTCCTTATATTGAACCATCCCTGCATCACTGGCATGATGCCTACTTGATCATGGTGGATGATCATTTTGATGTGTTCTTTGATTCGTTTGGCAAGAATTTTATTGAGTATATTTGCATCGATAATCATAAAGGAAATTGGCCTGAAAGTTCTCTTACTTTTTTGGATCTTTGTGTGGTTTTGGTATCAGCATAATTGTGGCTTCATAGAATGAGTTGGGTAGAGTTCCTTCTGTTTCTATTTTGTGGAATAGTTTGAAGAGTATTGGTGTTAGGAATTCTATGAAGGTCTGATAGAACTCTGCACTGAAGCCATCTGGTCCCATGCTGTTTTTGGTTGGGAGACTTTCTATGACCCTTTTCATTTCTTCTGGTGTTATGGGACTATTTAATTGATCTATTTGATCCTGATTTAGTTTTGGTGTCAGATATCTGTCTAGGAAACTGTCCGTTTCCTCCAGATTCTTCAGTTGTGTTGAGTATAGGCTTTGGTAGTAGGATCTAATGATTTTTTGAATTTCCTCAGTTTCTGTTGTTATATCTCCCTTTTCATTTCTAAGTTTGTTAATCTGGATACTGTCTCTGTGCCCTCCGGTTAGTCTGGCTAAGGGTTTATCTATCTTGTTGATTTTCTCAAAGAACCAGCTCCTGGTTTTGTTGATTCTTTGTATGGTTCTCTTTGTTTGTACTTGGTTGATTTCGGCCCTGAGTTTGATGATTTCCTGCCTTCTACTCCTCCTGGCTGAAATAGCTTCTTTTTGTTCCAGGGCTTTCAGGTGTGTCATTAAGCTGTTAGTGTATGCTCTCTCCATTTTCTCTTTGGAGACACTCAGGGCTATGAGTTTTCCTCTTAGCACTGCTTTCATTGTGTCCCATAGATTTGGGTATGTTGTGTCTTCATTTTCATTATGTTCTAAAACGTCTTTATTTTCTTTCTTTATTTCTTCCTTGACCAAGGTATCATTGAGTAGAATATTGTTCAGTTTCCACATGTATGTGGGTTTTCTGTTGTTTTTGTTGCTATTGAAGACCACTTTTACTCCATAGTGATCTGATAGGAGGCATGGGATTAATTTGATCTTCTTATATTTGTTGAGGTCTGTCTTGTGACCAATTATATGGTCGATTTTGGAGAAGGTACCATGAGTTGCTGAGAAAAAGATATATTCTTTTGCTTTAGGATAGAATGTTCTATATATATATCTGTTAAATCTAATTGGTCCAAAGACTCAATTAATTTCATTGTGTCCCTGTTTAGTTTCTGTTTTCCTGATCGGTCCATTGAGGAATGTGCAGTGTTGAAGTCACCCACAATTAGTGTGTTAGGTGCAATGTGTGCTTTGAGCTTTAATAAAGTTTCTTTATGAATGAGGGTGCTCTTGCATTTAGAGCATAGATGTTCAGGATTGAGAGTTCTTCTTGTTGTATTTTTCCTTTGACCAGCAAGAAGTGTCCCTCAGAGTCTCTTTTGATGACTTTGGGTTGAAAGTCAATTTTATCTGATATTTGAATGGCTACTCCAGCTTGTTTCCTGAGACCATTTGCTTGTAAAATTGTCTTCGAGCCTGACCCCCAGAGGCCTCAGGACTGGAGCCTATGCTCCATGCCACAGGAGCAAGCTGTGTGCTCCCTGTCTGCCTCCAGTGCACACCAGGTCTCCTGCACTTCCTGGAGACCAAGTGCTGTGGCCCAGGCTGTTCAGATCCCAAAGCAGACACCTGAAGGCTCCTGCCGGGCCCCGCTGGATTCACACTAACTCCTCCGGTTGGAAGACTTTCTATGATCCTTTCTATTTCTTTAAAGATTATGGGACTGTTTAGATGTTCTACTTGATCCTGGTTTAATTTTGGTATTTGGTATATGTATAGGAAATTGTCCATTTCCTCCAAATTTTTCCAGTTGTGTTGAGTATAGTCTTTTGTAGTAGGATCTGATGGTTTTTTGAATTTCCTCAGTTTCTGTTGGTATATCTTCCTTTTTATTTCTATGATTTGGATACTGTCTCTGTGCACTTTGGTTAGTCTGGCTAAGGGTTTCTTTATCTTGTTGATTTTTTCATAGAACCAACTCCTGATTTTGTTGATTCTTTGTATGGTTCCCTTTATCTCTACTTGATTGTTTTCAGCCCTGAGTTTGATGATTTCCTGTCTTCTACTCCTCCTGGGTGAATTAGCTTCTTTTTGTTCTAGGGATTTCAGATGTGCAGTTAAGCTGCTAGTGTATGCTCTCTCCATTTTCTTTTTGGAGGCACTCAGGGCTATGAGTTTTCCTCTTAGCACTGCTTTCATTGTGTACCATACATTTGGGTATGTTGTACCTTCATTTTCATTAAATTCTAGTAAGTCTTTGATTTCTTTATTTCTTCCTCGACCAATGTATCATTGAGTAGAGTATTGTTCAGCTTCCATGTGTATATGGGCTTTCTGATGTTTTTGTTGCTATTGAAGACCACTTTTACTCCATAGTGATCTAATAGGAGGCATGAGACTAGTTGGATTTTCTTATTGTTGTTTAGGTCTGTCTTGTGACCAATTATATGGTCAATTTTTGAGAGGGTACCATGAGGTGCTGAGAAAAAGGTATGTATATTCTTTTGCTTTTGGATGAAATCTATCTATTTATGTATGTATCTATCTATGTGTATATATATATATATATATATATACATACATATATATATATGTGTGTATGTATGTATATATACATATACATATATATATATATGTATATATATATTTGTTATATCCTATTGGTTCAAAGCTTCAATTAGTTTCTCTGTGCCCCTGTTGAGGAGAGTCGAGTGTTGAAGTCACCCCCAATTATTGTGTTAGGTGCAATGTGTGCTTTGAGCTTTAGTAAAGTTTTTTTTAGTAATGAGGTTGCCCTTGCATTTGGAGGACAGATGTTCAGAATTGCGAGTTGTTCTCGGTGGCTTTTTCCTTTGACCAGCAAGTGTCCTTCCGTGTCTCTTTTGATGCCTTTAGGTTGAAAGTCAATTTTATCTGATATTAGAATGGCTACTCCAGCTTGTTTCCTGAGACCATTTGCTTGTAAAATTCTTTTCCACCCTTTTACTCTGAGGTAGTGTTTGTCTTTGACACTGAGGTGTCTTTCCTGTATGCACCAAAATGTAGGGTCCTGTTTATATATCCAGTCTGTTAGTCTATGTCTTTTTTATCATAACTAAATATTGTAGACTATGAAATATAGTTATCATTTTATTCTCTTATCTTTTAATATAATTACCATATCATGTGCTCCCATATAAATTTAAGTATTGCACTTCATATTTTTCTAGTATGAAACATTATTTCACAGAAATAAATACCAATATTGTAACTTTACCAATATACCTGGTAGAATGTTCTAAAGTAACCGCTGGTATAAAAATAATTACATATGTAGTAGAGGATGCTCTAAAAGAAAGTCTTATTTAGCTAAAAAATTAATGTTGAATGAACAGCATACTTAAAATTATAAAAAATAGAATTATTGCTAATTTGGTGAATGCAAGTTCTATATTAATTTTATAGAAGAAATCAGTGAAAATATAGCCAGAAACAAATCTTAGAAAAATTTTGTAAAAATGGTAGCCTAAAATGAAGAACAACTTTCTTGAGTAGATATTTGTTCTACAACCAGGATCTATGGCAGACAGAATTTAAAATATGGATTTTCATCAAACAGGGGTCATTATACTATCTATACACCTGTCAAAACATATTACTATAGCCCATGCATATATAGATGCCTCACATACAAATTTAAATAAAATGAAAGAGTTCTGCCAAAACTCTGTGATTTATATTAACTTCTATCTGCAAGTCAGAATACAGAGTAACTTCTTACTTTTAGGCCATCATATCAGAACTGTGAGTAACCACAGTGTAAGGACTTTACAATACAAAAAGACATCTGTTAATGTGGTATATATACACAATGGAGTACTATTCAGCCATTAGAAACAGTGAACTCATGAAATTCTTAGGCAAATGGATGGAGCTGGAGAATATCATACTAAGTGAGGTAACCCAGACTCAAAAGATGAATCATGGTATGCACTCACTAATAAGTGGATATTAACCTAGAAAACTGGAATACCCAAAACATAATCCACACATCAAATGAGGTACAAGAAGAATGGAGGAGTGGCCCCTTGTTCTGGAAAGACTCAGTGAAGCAGTATAGGGCAAAACCAGAACGGGGAAGTGGGAAGTGGTGGGTGGGAGGACAGGGGGAGAGAAGGGGGCTTATGGGACTTTCGGGGAGTGGGGGGCTAGAAAAGGGGAAACCATTGGAAATGTAAATAAAAAAATATACCGAATAAAAAAAAAGACATCTGTTTAAAGGGAGGAGAATTGTGGAAAGACCTAAAATTCCTTTGCTACTAATAAATAGTTTTGTACCAATTTTATATAAAGTGATCTGTCATACAGTTAGAAGTACTTTCTGCTACACCACATTTAATTCCTTAACACAAAGACTTTATTGAATAGGCATTATTTGGCATACTCTGTAATTGTGTAGTTTTGTACAGTGCACTTTTCTGAAGATCATCATCACAAAGCTAAATTGTGCACACGTTATGGCACTGAATAAGCAACCTGATTTGAAAGATGCCCATAGGCCATGAAAGTAATGGCTGCTCATTCCCAGTAGGTACCCATATTGTTATGTAAAAATATGGTTGAACTGATTAGTGAAAGGAGCCAGCTAATTTCATGAGAGTCTGTAGAATATCAGTAGTTAATGCACTTTTTTTATAGACACCACTCATTACATAACTTTTCTAAATCAACAATCTTCTGTTTCAATACAAGCTATATATTGCAAAATATATACACATTCACTGTGCTATTACAAAGAAAAATAAAATTGATCTCTTCTCAATTGTGCTTAGAAGAATAAAAATAAAGCTGCTCCAAACCAGTTTTTATTACCAAAACAATCTTTCTGTGTCACTACAAATGAGACTTTGATCTTTTCTGAGTTTTAAAGATTCAAATAATTGGAGTTTGTGACATCTTTCTTCCTCCATAAACATGTTCTTCCTATTTATTGGAAAACTTTGATTGTGGGCATGTATCACCACGCCTGGCTTTGCACAATGCTAACAAACTTGAAAATCAAGAGAATGGACTTAAGACAGGTGGGTATTTATGTTTGATTGTGCAGCTGGACAGCTGCTTATGTAGAGACTCCATTCTCATCCACATAATTCCATGTCTGTGCAGATCAGAACTAATAAAATCTAATTGAAATTTCATTAGAATTTTCCATGTTTATAATCATTATGTGTGGGATGAGCTTGTTTTAATGATTTTCAGTGTCTATGATTTTTATTTGGCTGGTATTAAGAGACAAAACAGGATCTTGTACAAAAGCATTTTACTGGCTAATTTTTTTTAGAGAGCATACATTCAAGTCTTTGTTGTTAAATTATTTTCCTTAACATGTCTGGCAAATTTTTAAATATTAATTTTACCTTTAGATTCCCTTTACAGCTTTCTTTTTTAGCCTCCATAATTTAAATCCTCTGTGAAATATTTTAGCTCCTTTACTGCCTATGATGTATATATACTCATGCTTAACTCCTCTCATTCTTCTATGATTTTGTTTAATCACATATGAAACATCATATGGGCTATATTTATATAAATAAACCCTGCTATGTGTCTGAAGCACTTTTATTCTTTCTTCTTTTGAGATTATTGTTTTTCTCTTCTTTATCTTCCTCTGAAATCTCATATTTGCCATCTTTCTCTCTTACAAATTTATGGCATCTATTTCCATTAATGGTTGTTATGTGTGTGTGTGTATGTGTGTGTGTGTGTCTGTATGCACACGTGTGCATGCATGTGTCCTTATGAATATATACATATATACTCCTAAAAACAAACTTCTCAGTATAAAGTGAGATTGTGTTTTCTAGTAATGTTCAAAGCCATAACCATAAAGACTCATCAACATGATGATAATCATAACTGAACAGAGACAGAAACAGACTTGACAGTGTGGTAGGTGAAGCCTGAACTCTACACAAAGAACTAAAACCAACCCAGGAATAATGAGAGCTGGCAAACAGGCTTTCCCTGCGGAGGTTACAATTGCTTGTCAGATACCAAATGGCCAACCCTCATCCTATGTCCTAGTCTCTTTCTTCTGCTTTTTTCTTTCATTTCTACTATTCTAACTTGAATCTAAACTATTCATTATTTCTTTTAAACTGTGACAATAGATACTCACTAAATGTGGTAAAAAACATTTGAACAATCTTTACCATGATAAGCATATTTAAGAACACAATTTATTAATGTTCAGCCCCATTCCCATTTTGAAGCTTATTTACACCAATTGTTTTATTTTTAAGTATGTAATACTATACTCACAAATAAAACAAAACATAACTCTCCAACAGCTTCTGGTAACTAGCATACTGCTTTTATTTTCTGTGACTTGGACAACAACTTTCCATAATTGAGCTACTTAAAATCATGGATCTTTTGTAAACTTACTTGTAGAATTTATTGAAACTTGCTGAAATGTGATCTTTGTGAATTACTATTCTATATGGTTCTTTATTTTTTCAAGACAGGGTTTCTCTGTGTATCCCTGGCTGTCCTGGAACTCGCTCTGTAGACCAGGCTGGCTTCAAACTCAGAAATCTGCCTGCCTCTTCCTCTCAAGTGCTGACATCAAAGACGTGCACCACCACTGCTTAGCTTAATTTATGATTGTTTATTCATACTCTCAATTGTACCTTTAAGTCTAGTATATCCCTGTTATGTAATTATGCATTTTAAATAAAATAATTATAACTGTCTTATTAAATTATTATTTTTGAGGGTGAGCATGAGAAAGAGAGAGAGAGAGAGAGAGAGAGAGAGAGAGAGAGAGAGAGAGAGAGACACCTTCTTATGAGAGTTGAGGTGGGTTGAATATGCTTGACCCAGGAGGTGGCACTGTTAGGAAGTGTGACATTGTTGGAGAAAGTGTGTCACTATTAGGGTTGGGATTTGAAGCCCTCCTCCTAGAAGCCTGAAAACAGTCTTTTCCTGTTTGCCTTCTGAACAAGATATAGAACTATTAGGTCCTCCAGCACCACGCTTGCTGGTATGCTGCTAAGCTTCCTGCCATGATGACAATGGACTGAACCTCAGAACCTGTAGGCCAGTCCCAATTAAATGTCCTTTATAAGAACTGCCTTGGTCATGGTGTCTCTCCACAGCAAAGGAAACCCTAACTAGGGCAGAGGTCAGAGGAAAAGTTCCTGGAACGTAAATCAGATACATCCTTCAACCATGGGTTCATGTCGGCAGGTCCATATATTGAGCACAAGCTCGCTTCCCTGTTGTACCATTTAACCTGCTCATAATTTTCTGATGTCTACAAAGCAAGTTTAGCTAGAGCACTCTAACCAATGATGTCAATTCAAGAAACACAGTGACTGAAGCTGGAAAAAGGATGTTATATATAATTATGCAACAGTAAAGTGTTAAATGGAAAGTCAAGGCAGAAAGCTGCAGTTAGTGAAATGTAGGGGAGCTACCCTGAGATAGCAGTTATGGTACTACTACTACTACTACTACTACTACTAAAAGCAGGAAGGATTTTAGAAATTGGTATGGATGGAATAAACAAAGAGGCATCTGATGTTTACAATTGTGAGACTTAGGACTGGGAGACTGTTGAGGGCAAAACACATTTCCATAGAGAACAAGTACTTCAATGTTCTGGCCCAGGAATAAGACAAAATCTACCCAATCATCATTTTTTTTTCAAACTCTGAATATTTGCTACAAGTTACTGTACTTCTCTGTTGTTGCAGCTTAGAGCGTCCCTCAAGAAGGTGTTCATGTGCTATATACTTAGTCTCCCTTATTCAGTATTAAGAAGATGGAAACTTAATCCAAATGGTGCATCTTAGCTGTGAAGGCTTTGGGAGGTGATTAGTATTAGAATAAGTCCTCAGGGTGGAGCTTAACCTTCCATTAATTATTGATGGCTTCATAAGCAGCAACAGAGAGATCAGAAGAAGCACACACAAATGCTTCTATATTTGGCCCTGTCATCTCACCATTCTGGGACTTTCTCAGCCAGGAGGCTGTTACTAAATAAAGGTCTTCATTGATTGTGCACTTTTATGCCTATGAACAAGAATAAACTTCTTTTTCCTTAAAATAACTTAGTCCATGTTTTATATTATTTGGCTATAGAATACAGAATAATACATCTGACATCACCTCTTGGAATTAAGATAAATTTACCTTTTAGACCTACACTGCTTGTATTATACTACAAGTAAAGCAATGCCTATAAAACAGTATGCAGCCATAGTAATCATAAGAGAGTGTTTTTATTCTGTGTGAACAAGGCCTAGGTTCAGAACCCAACTTGTTTGCCAAGTGAAGCATTGAGGACACTTTACTCTGGTGTTTGTTATTGTTTGTATGCACATAAGGAAAAATGTTGCATTTTAATTTTCCAGAAATCATCTCTTTTCATGAACAAGAAAAATGGTTGATATTTCTCATTTTAAACACAAGAGTCAAATTATAATATATTACGTTTTTCTCTAGCTTTAATAATGTGCTAACTATTTTGATCATGTAGATGAGGATTATGAGAGCACTGACCTCGTGGAAGAGTTTTACTCTCTGATTGTGACTCTTCATTTCTATTACTTTTCAATATACTAAGATAGGACGTACTGTTCATACACGGGAGGAAAAAGTCAATATTCTTTTCTAGGTCATATTAAATACATGATTGTACACGAAGAGAGTTTTGTCCTGACTACTTCATAAAGATGTCTTTTACCTTTCGAAATGCCAGACTCTGACAGCTATAGACTCCTCACTTTGTTCAACAAGCTCGACTCTGTGAAAATACCAAGTGTATACAAGGGTCTGACCTTTCCACAAATCTTGGCTTCTGTTGCATATTTTAACTCTCTGTGGCCAAACCCCTCTCCTAGGATTTTTATGATATATTATCATAAATGAAATAGTTACTTTATAAATCATCACATAATGTTACATTCTATGTGTATCAGGGTAAGCGGTAGAGACTGGAGTGTGCTGACAGATATAGCATCATTTACTCATCAGCCACACAGTAGAAGGTGTTTTTCTTTTCTAGGATGCTTCTCATTCTTATCAGCAGTAGTTGTGCACAAGAACAAATCAACCAAATTCAGGGCCTTACGTTTGTGTCATTTTTCCACAAGGCCTGCTAAGTATGGATTCCTTTAGAGAAATCAATGCTCTTTGTCTGCTTTCCAGTTCCTTGTTAGCAAAATGAGGAGTTTTGAGCAATAGCATTTGTGTTTCCATGCACTGGTGCACACCGTGCTGCAGAGTCTCTGTGTGGGTGGCATTATTCCCATTGATGTGCAAATTATTTCCTTAGGAAGAGATATCATAGATATCATAATTGTCTGTGACCTGCAAAAATACTGCCATGCATAACCAGATGCGTAATAGTTTTGGTATAAAAAAAAAAAAATTTGCAGGAAGACGGGCATGATAAGCAAATCCCATTGCGGGCTACTGAGATGACTGGGCTGTAAATTTGTTGTGCCTGCTAGCATGGCAACCCAGTTTGATTCCCCAACCTCAAGAGGAAAGGGAGAATGAGCTTTTGTAAAATTTTCCATGACCTATATTCAAAGAGTGGCAATGCTTCTCTGCACTCACACACAAACACCTCATACACTGAAGTACACATCAATAATAGCAAATAAAATGTTTTTTTTTTTAACAAAACAAGTTGTGAAGATTTTTTGGAGGTGAAATTCTTTTTTAATTGAGAAGCATTGTCAGTGTGTGTTTTCACATCTTGGCCCATATGCCTTAACAGTATCATTTGTTCAGTTGCTTTTCTTTTTCCACTGCTGCTATACCACCATTATCAATTCTGTTATGATTGGCATTTAGGCTGATTATTTCCTTCCTAATTTGCTTCCCTACAGATATTGTTTTGGCTTTTCAAGTTGGGTTATCTGAATAATACCATCATTTGAAAATAGAAATAATAAGGAAAAAAAGAATTTGATTTTGACTTACTTTTCTAATACCATTTGAAGGAGCATTTCTCTACTTTCTAATGCAGGATACAATTTATGCCATTAAAAGTGTAAACCCAACTTTGGGAGAAAAACAAATTATGTGTTTTTTTAAATTGGATTTAAATGCACCTCATTGTTAGGGGGAAAATTAAAATGGGACAAATAGAACAAAAACACAGCCAGTGTCCCAGAATAATGGCAGAAAATTGTCATAAAATGTAATCAGTCTTTTAAAGTACTTTCAAGTTTATTCTTGAAGATTTAATACTTTAAATTGTAGCAACAAGTGAATTACTCGAGTGACAATAATAGCAGTATAGTCTCTATGAACCTAAAAACATAAAACCCTCACGACTGAAGTCATAGTAACCACCTGATGCTCCTCCCACCCCTCATTTGCCCTTCATGCTGGGCATTCCACTCTTAGCGGACAGAATGACTTGATGCAGGTTCTGATCACACAGTGATTTCCAATAAGAAGAGCTCTATCAGTAACTAGAACACAATCTGTGAGTATGTGTGTTTTCTGCACATGCAAAACTTCTTCCCCGATAGTCCACCTAATTTACCCTTACTGAAGAAGGGTCTCTTTCTAATCTCACTGATTGGCAATTTGGCTGCCAAACACATCCCAGGGATCCTCCTGTCTCTGTCCATTTATTGTGAGATAATAGACACCATCATGCCTGCCTTTTGATATGGGTATGGGATCTAATACAGGTCTTCAAGGGTGTATAAAGTACTTTAATGATTACACACTTCTTGTGCTCTACAGGCAAACTTGGAGTTAATAAATGCTTAAGATATAATTAAATAACTAGTTTGATTTCCTGTAACCTTGTGATAGAGATATTTTACACACACACACCTACACACACACACACAAACACACACACACACTCTGCAGGCACATATATAAGTACAAAGAATAAAACATAACTATATAATGAATGTGGCAGTCAGAATATTCCATACTCCCAGATCTACCACATATCTTAATCCTCAGAATAGAAGATATGTCACAGGGCAAGAGAGAGGAGAACAGATGCAGTTGGTGTTACTTTAGCAAAAAAAAAAAAAAAAGGATTGTTCTGGACCAGCTGCTGAACATACTATATTAACAGAGCCAAGTGGGAGAGGGTTGATTGGGGTACATGGGGAGGGAGATGGGTTATGAGACTTTGGGGGGGGGGAGAACCAGGAAAGGGGACAACATTTGAAATGTAAATAAAGAATATATCTAATTAAAAAACAGTCAAAATATGAAATAAAAAGGTGTACTCATATAAGAACATGAGAGATAGCACGACAAGAAAAATTCAACTAGCCTTTACTGGCTATGAAGATGAACAAAGAAACTTATGTTAAGAGCTGAGGGAAGCATCTAGAAGGTAAAACAGCCATGGATTCTCCCAATATACTCACTACATATCTGCATGCATGTATGTGTGTGCACATGTGCGTGGTATCTGAAGAAGCCAGAAGAGTTCATCTGGTCCCCTGAATCTGTGCACCATCAATTTTGAGAACTGGGAATGGAACTCAGATCTTCTCAAGAGTGGCAAGTGCTATTAACTGCTGACGTATTTCCTGAGCCCCTAAATTTTAAAGTAATATTTCTGATTTTTAGTCATTTAACTTATTAAATAATTTATATTTCTGGTACTGAAATTTGAAGCCCTATCCTTGGGAATGCTAGGCAAATATATATATATTCATTCATTCCTACTTCAAATGTCTTTAATACTTGGTTATTTTATGGATTAATTAATAAATATTTAGCAATAATACCATTATCACAAATGAAGCACAAACTACATTAGATGTTCTTACATTATTGGTGACAGACAACATCAGATTCATAAATATTAAAATCTTTAATATGAGTTTGGTATATTAGAAATAATTTCAATAAATTTAAATATCACAGATATTTCAAAGTTATATTCTGAGCTCACTGCTTTCTTTCTTTTCAAATATATAATGAATTCAGATATTTATGTATATAAACCTGTATTAATCAACTAATTTTTGTCAATTATTTTCAGATATTTATGTTATTGCTTTTAATAAGTAGGGATGTTAAGGCAATGAGTCTAATTATTCTTTTCATTTATATAATTATTCTATATACTATATATAATATATTTCATTCTTATAATTATTCAATGCATTTCTTTATATACAGAAAAACATTTACATGTAAAATAAATACACAACTTCTTTTTCAGTCATCCTCTTATGAGAAATGTTTATGCTAGCAAATTTTAAACTATGAAACAGCCAGTCCCTTAATGTATTTATGCTACTATAAATTCACTTGCATCAGACAAACTCAAGGAAAAGTGAACATTTTGTGCAGTGAGCTACACAAAGTCATACAGATGAGCGAAGTTACCTAATGATAAATTTATATTAAATATGAAATTACTTTAACAGAGTAGAAAAGAATCCCAAACAGTGCAAAATTCTGGTAAGCCTACTGTTTTGAAGCCTATTTATATTATGCTTGATGGAAAGATATTTTGCAGTTAGAAGCATGTCAAACAGTGAAGTGTGGTATATTGATACGCTCACCACTCATGAATCAGGAAGGAGTGTGGAACTCATCAAATCCACACGGACTCAGCAAAAATTTCACAATATATTGAATAACCCATTAAAATACATGTGCTCTTCATTTGTCAGAAAATTAGTGACATCAGATATGTACACTACGACTTATGCCCTTTGAATTTTATGTTTTAGCTTTATCTGTAGTTATAATGAAAAACATTAGAGTCTTTCCCTGTTTGGTCTTTTTTCTTTTATATACTAAAATTGCCTGGGTTTGTAGATGACTTGAAAACTTGTATTTCTCCATTAGTCTTCTCATTTATGAACAAAAGACATCAGTATTTTTTGTTTTTATATAAATACAGCTTTTATTTTCTCAGGTGAAGTGATGAGATGAGAGTTATACACAAGGGGCACTAATACATGACTTGGAAGAGGCCAGAGCATTTTTGTTTGTTTGTTTTGTTTTGTTTTGTTTTGTTTTTTTTTGTTTTGTTTTGTTTTGTTTTGTTTCTCTGTTCTATTCCTAGGACCAGGCCTGGAAGTTCCTAGCCTCTGTACAGTGTAATCTTCCAAGATGACTGATTGTATCCTGATTCCCCCAGCTTCTGACTGAATTGTTCTGCCTTGCCTTATATTTATTTTGGCAATGTGTTAAATATTTCTCATTCTCCGGCTCATTCTATCTTCACCTCTGTACAGTTTGTTCTTTCTGCAACCAATCTTTCTAAAACTGACCTAGTAAAACTGTCGTATACACAGACCATAGACCACGCACCCCAAACCACACACCACCACTTTCTTGCTGCTCTTAAGTAGCCTCTCTTTCCTGTGCTGTTCTCCTGTTAGTTGGGCTTATCCTATCAATGACATATTCTGTCAAATCTTTCTCTAATTCATCACTTTGTCTGCCCAATTATAAGTCACTTTCAAATGAAACTGATTTCTTCTACAAAAATAACCTTACCTTTGTTATTAGGCATAATAGGTATGCAATAAGGTCATGTCTGTATACCAGTCAGATCATCCCTTAATCCAAGGCCTGTCTCCATTCTGGCTGAATCTTAGCTTTGGATGTGATCCCTTGCCAGCGCAGCCATGTTTCTGGATTAAAATTCCTCTACATTCTTAATACTATCCAAGTTGTATTCCTTCTGACATTGCTGCTGAGGCCCAGCTTCAGCGCAGGGAACATCCTGAGAAAGAAGGGAATGGGAATAGTGCTGACTCAGCAATGACTCAGAGTTCGTAGTTGATGCAAGCTGCTAGTTCAGGTACTGTCTGCTCCCTGACAATTCTCAGTATGTAACTGTTCTTGAGCTTAATTCCTTTTCCTTCTCATTCTTTTGCTTTCTCCCTTCTCATGCTGTTGCCTTCTGCCTACCAGAGATCCTGAACCCAGTCTTTTATTTACTAAAGCTACATCTTCAAGGCTTTAATCATTGTTAATAATTTAAAAAATCTTAAATTTACATAAACTCTATGAGTCCAGGATCAATAGTTCCAATGCTGTTTCCTTAGAACTAAACACAAAGCAAAAGCACAACTCCTTATAGGTTCACACAGCCTGTTCTTCATGAATAACTGGGTGTAGCTCTTGAAATTTCCTGGTACAGCAGACAGCAGTCATTAATAACTATTTTCATATAAAAACAGAGGATGACAGACTACTAATTTTAAAATAATTCTGTACAATGTTTTGAATTTATGTAAGTAAAATGGTTAGTTTCTCTAATATCTTTCCATACATTATTATTTCCAATTCTTCAAACAGCTAGAAAAAGAGTATTAACTTTTTATATACTTCTATATCATCTTTTAATTCCCTAGTCTTCATTTCATCATCCTAGTAATTCCATAGCTTCATGTGCTCTCCTTCTAATACTATTTATTCCTGAACCATATATAATTTCCTATTTTTCCCATCTATACATTTTCTTCCTGGGACCACTTTAACTCATGATGTCCCCAAGTTCACCCTAGCTATTTCTACAGAGGTGCATGTAGACTTTTATGGCCTTTGTGGTCATGTTTTCTAGATCCAATCCCATGGTTCTAAAGGCCCGTTCCTCACCCTCCATAGCCTTGTGACCATTTCCATTCCTCGTTTCTGAAAACTGCAGTCATTTCAATTACTGTGGTGTGATTAGCTCTAAGTAATGGTGGCAAAGTATATTCCCCAAAAAGAAAGACTGAAAAGGCAGTAACAAAGATAGCAGATCAGGTTTGGATAATAGCAACCATCAGCACATGTAGGGATCATGGGGATCAATAGCCTGGTGATTCTCCAGGGACAGGAATGGTGTCGTCCCCCCCCTTATCCACCCCTATCAGACCCAGCACATTGCTACAGTTTTGTCTTTATTGAAAATCTAAACATAATTACTATAAGCTGGTTTTACATGAAACATGGGACAGAGGGTATATCAGATTGTTTCCTGTGAGCAAGCACCAGTCAAATTTATCCAACTAGTCCTCACTGAATGAGCTGCAACTCAAATCTATAAACATAATTCTGAAATAGAATCTTATAAAAATAAGAAATGAACATGGTCTTTCTACATGCTGGTAGACATAGCTAAGCCAAACCTCATCTATTGAAATACTATAATACATTAACAACTGACTATCACAGACTAGTTTTTTTGTACTTGAGTGTATTTGAAATTATTTACTTAAAGTGTGCTTAAATTTTTGAAGACAAAAAAACATTTTCATCTTGCATGAAGTAAAAATGAACTGTAAGGATGGAGGTATCACAGTTGAATTATAGTGTAGGTTGCTAAAGGAAATGGTCCTTCATTGTTTATGTGGGTCTACAAATTAATGGACATAAGACAATAGTGATGTAAACATAGAAGAATAAAAATAATGAACTGTCTTTATTGATCTCTTTTCTTTGTGCTCTTATTTCAAAACTTAAAAGCTCTATGGGCAGTATATATTCATGTGGTATCTACACAGAGCACAAATATACCATTGTATGATTATTTATTACCAATGAGAAATTTTACACTCTGTGGAAATCAAAATACCCTTCAATTTCATGATAACATAATACAAAATTTTACTTATATTTTGGCTTTAAAATAATACTGAGACTTTCAAATGCTAACATGTACTTTAGAAAGGACAAGTATGGATTGTTTCAAAAAATATCAGAACTTTTTTCTTGAAAAGATGTTATCAGACATCAACTCTCCTTATGCAACACGAACAACATACCAAAGTATATTATCAAAAAAATTCACTGGGAGAAACAGTATTTTTTTTCTTACAAAGCATGAATCAGAGGTTGCTCACAGAAGGTCAGGTGACTCCAAAATATTCATCCCTCCAAATCTTTACACCAGCATGATAATGACTTCCCATAGCTGAACAGATGGAGTCTTCTCTTCAGGTAAATTTTAAGTCTATAAACACTAGACTACCAGCCTTTCATCTATCATGCTACAGGCAATGTAACCTCTGAGAATGAAGCCAAAAATTAAGATGAACTAAAAACTCATGCAATAGGCATCTTTGTACAGAGCATCAGACATTTTATACTCTGATGCTTAAGAAAGGTCTCATGAGTTCAAGGTGTATAAAGTCACAAGGAAAAGTTGAATGTGATATAAATGTGTTTTTCCATAGAGGTATATGAACAAATAATAATAGTGAGTTGTAATGAATAATCTGAAGTAAACTCACTCCTATTCTCTACACCTAAGGGGAAGGGAGACACAAGAGCTCATTCCAAAAACAATTCCATGTTTTTGAAGAAACTGATGTTGCAATGGCTCCTGTCTTATTGGAGTTTTCCCACAAGCACTCAGAAATACTCTGGCATGTCTTTATTTTTGGATTGTGTTATGTCACTAAACACTAAATCTTATGCAATTGGGGTAGAATTACATGCAAATGATGCAGAAGTGTGGGAGGGAGTGGCTAGAATCTCAGGTGAAGGTCCAATGAAATTTCCTCACACCTCTATCTATGAGGAACGATCAACTGTCAACTGGCACAATCTCCAATGTCCCTTCCAAGTAGTACTACTTGCTCTAAAGACTGTAGTTGTTCTGCTGAGGATATTACTGTACAACACGAGGAATCAATAAAAATATTTCTTTTGGGCACAGACAGGCTATAAACAATTACATAAAGCAATATATTTTATTATTCTTTAATCTTTTTTTACAGACCAATTGTAATCTTCCTCCTAGTCCACCCTTCAGCAGTTTCTCATGTGTTTCCAGGGCTAGGCACATCTTCTCTCACTGAGGCCAGATTAGGCAATGCTCTGCTGTATATGTGTCTGGGAATTCAGATCATCTAGTATATGCTGCCTGGTTGGCATCAGTAATAGTGTCAGACCTTGGAGCCTCCCCTTGAGCTGGATCCCAATTTGGGCCAGTCACTGTACCTCCCAAATTTATCTCAGTCTCTTCTTCATTTTTCCCTGCATTTCTTTTAGACAGGGACAATTATGGGTCAGAGTTTTAGACTGTGAGATGACCACCCCATCCCTCTACTTGATGCCCTCTCTTTCTATGGGAGGTGGACTCTACGAGTTTCTTTTTCACCATTGTTGGCCAATTTATCTAAGATCCTTCTCTCCCTGAGTCCTTAGAGGCTCTCACTTCCCAAGTCTCTGGTACTTTCTAGAGGGATCCTACCTCCTACTTCTGGAGGTTGCCTGTTTCTCTTCTTTCTGCTGGCCCACAGGTCTTCACCCCTGTTATTTTAAAACTGCAAGATTTTTGACTGTCTTTAAGTAGGTGGTATTTTAAAGTTCAATTATTACAATATTAGTGAAGCAAAGCCAGCTAGGCACTTTTAGACTCTTATAGTGACTATTCCTCAAATATGAACTTGAATTATTATCTTCAAATTGGGAACAACTACTTGCTAATGAATTGAGAATATTCTTATTTGCAAGTTTCAGGAAATACTATGATGCTAATCCTCAACACAGCCAAAGTATTGAAGTAAAAAGCCCTGACATATTGAATCAAGACAGATGGCAAACACTAATTTCCTTGGAAATTGTGTTCTGTCACATTTTGAAACATGATGTTTTCAGAAATTATCCACATTCTGAACAACACTGGAAAAGGATCAAATGTTGTATTACTGTTCCAATGTTCCATGCCTCAAATGTTCCTTAGTCCAGGTTAGTGCAAAGAAGTGGAGTGTTAAAATAATAATATATTATTTAAATTGGCTCATCAACCTTATCTGAGAAAGAGCAGGGTTCAGCAATTGAAAGGATACACAAGCCTTTGTGTATTGACATAAAGACCACAGTATAAAAGGCAGGTCTGTTGCTTCTTGATGTATCCCAGTTTCATTTCTCAAATGCACAGAATAGACTTTGTTCCCAGATCATAAAGCAAATAGGTAAGCTTGTGTGTAACTTCCTGTTTTCAACATTCTTGAGCAAATGCTTAATGTGTTTTAGTATTGTTCTCTTTACTGGCTATGCAGCCCAATAAGGATATTAGGGTGATTAAAGCATGAACTCATCTCTAAGCAATGTAGAAAACTCTAGAGAGGTCTCAAATTAAACTGTCCTTGACAAAACTCAATTCATCACATCGTTAGAATGACCAGAACTGTGTTTGCAGATATCCCTTGGGATTATCTCAGAAGTGATGCTGTAAGACAATATTAATTTATACACAACTAATAATATACCAATTTTATTAGCAGAGAAACAGAGAATTTGTATTGATAATCATTTATCTTAAGTTTAATTTTATGAGACACCATTGGATTCTATCACGTGACATTGATCTTTTCCTCTCTGGACAAAATGTACTCTCTCAGAAAAGTTGTATGATGTGCTGTGTAGAATCAAATGCACTGCATTATAGCTTCTTTTGCAGAGAGATCACAGGCTCTTTTGCATGCCTATCCTCACTGAGAGCAGTGACATTATTTTGAGATCCCACACTGGACTTTTACCACCACTTTCTATTATATGTTATAAATATAATGACATAAGAACACAATGATCTTAAAAACCAGTAGTTGTAGCTTGATCTATGCAAAGTCAGTGACAGACACTAGCAAATTTATTTTGGGTCAGTTCACCTAAATCCTTCATGCCTGCAAAATGAGCTACTAATAGTAGGATGGAATAAGAATTATCAAAAATAAAAAAGCAACAACAACAAAAATCCCAACAACAACAAAACCCAAACAAACAATCTGAAAAAAATGGATAATTCTTATGAGAGTTAAAGTAATAGGAAAAATCTCAGCTTACAATATCATTGAACTCTGTGTAATGCTTATTATAGTCTCAAGTATGGAATAAAATCACATTTACCTTATAAAATATAGTTTGATGGGGAAGGATCCACAAATATCATAGTTCTTTGGCAAATATAGAATTCTTAATAAATATTGTAAAAAACAAATGACAAACAAAATACTGTATTTTAAGGAAATAAAACATTTCCTCATAATAAGCAATAATTTCTTTATGAAAACAAAAACAACAAAAAAATACCAACTCCCTCCCCCAAAAAAAAACTCTTTCTAAATCTTATGCCTTTGGTTCTCACTTCATTTTTGTTGACTTTTTCCAAATATCACTATGTACTTCCAACATAAAGCCATTTGTTCCTCACCTTTAAAAACTGGAGGCCTTGTTTGTTCTTGATCTCTGCTTCAGAGGCAAAGAAAATAAATGTTTTTACTGAGGCTAAATTTTTTTCTTTTTTGAGGGGGGGCATCACTGAGAGTTCACAATGTTCCTTGAACAGAAACTTAAAAAAATAAGTATTGTCCCTCTAAGATTAGGAAAAAAAAATTAGCTGGTTAAATGAAAGCTCTATTGCTTTCTCAGTTTTTGCTTCAGGGTTCAGGTCAAATGCCTCCCTTACATTTGAGGAAATCCTGTAATGGCGCTGCCTGGTGGAGCCATTTCTACATTCACGAGGTCACAGCCTCAAATAGAGTAGTTCTCAGTTTGATATTTTAGCAAAAGTTGGAATTACTAGTGTGAAGTATCAATTTTAATTGAGGTTACATTGTTAGAGAATGGATAGATTTCTGACCATTTGCTCAGTATATGACATCTCTCTCAAGCCACGTATAATACAAAGAAAAAGAACCCAAAATACATTTTCACTAGTCAAAACTTTTTCCTCTTAGGATCCAGCATCCAGGTTGCCATCTCCACTGAAATAGTTTTACTTCTTGCCATTTCTTCCCATTACCAGTTTCAACTATTAATTGTACTTTCTAATGAGTGTTAAGTGTTGCATAGATTTAGAAAGAACCCAAATTTCTTTCAACTAATCCACAATGCAAAGTTTATAAAGAATAAAAAAAAAATCACTTTACAATCAAAATTAGGATATGCTTGCCTATATTTTCAGCTGTATGATCTTTGTTGACTGTGATAAATTCACAATTTCTATTACCATTGCTACTACATTTTTAAAATATTTTTATTTTCTATATTCTTTTTTTACATTCCAAATGATTTCCCATTTCCCGGATCCCCCCTCCCTATATGTCCCATAAACCTTCTTCTCTCCATCCATTCTCCAATCACCCCCCTCCTTTTTCTCTGTCCTTATATTCCCTTCCAATGCTAGATCAATCCTTTCCAGGATCAGGACCCTCTCCATACTTCTTTATGGGAGTCATTTGTTATGCAATTTGTGCCTTGGGTATTTAGGGCTTCTGGGCTAATTAATATCCACTTATCAGAGATTGCATTCAATGTGTATGCTTTTGTGATTGGGTTACCTCACTTACGATGATATTTTCCAGATCAAACCATTTGCCTAAAAATTTTGTGAATTCATTGTTTCTAATTGCTGAGTAGTATCCCGAAGCAGACACCTGAAGGCTCCCGCTGGGGCCTGCTGGATTCACCAGAGCACACTGACACCTCCCAGCCGGCCTCCCAGAAGCCCCTCTTGCCTCTTGCAGGACCTGGCGATGTGGTGTTGCGCCCAGGCTGATCTGGATCCCAAAGTGGAGAGATCTGAGGGCTCCCAACAGAGGCCTCAGGACTGGAACCTAAGCTCCCTGCCACCGGATCAAGCTGTGTGCTCTCCCAGACTGCCTCTGGGTGCATACCAGGTCTCCCGCGCTTCCTGGAGACTGAGTGCTGTGGCCCAGGCTGTTCAGATCCCAAAGCAGACACATGAAGGCTCCTTCCAGGGCCTGCTGGGTTCACCAGAGCACACTGACTTCTCCCAGCTGGCCGCCTGGAAACCCCCACTTCTAAATTTTTAAATACTATATTTATTAACTATTTTAAAAAATTCCTTCAAAATATTTTAAGAATATTTAACTCTACTTATCAACTACTACCAGATCTACCCACATCCATACCCACCCAATTTTCTGTTCTCTCTTTTCTATTGACTGCTCAAATACCCTTGAATGTGGGGTTGCCCTGGAGCAAGGTCTGCTTAAGAAAGTCGCATCCTATTGATCCATCCTTGTCTCCTTGTACTAAGCTCAAATCCAAATGGAACAAGGACCTCCACATAAAGCCAGACACTCTGAAGCTAATAGAAAAGAAATTGGGGAAGACCCTTGAGGACATCGGTACAGGGAGAAAGTTTCTGAACAGAACACCAATAGCGTATGCTCTAAGAGCAAGAATTGACAAATGGGACCTCATAAAATTACAAAGTTTCTGTAAGGCAAAGGACACCATCAAGAGGACAAATCGGCAACCAACAAATTGGGAAAAGATCTTCACCAATCCTACATCAGATAGAGGGCTAATATCCAATATATATAAAGAACTCAAGAAGTTAGACTCCAGAAAACCAAACAACCCTATTAAAAAATGGGGTACAGAGTTAAACAAAGAATTCTCATCTGAAGAACTTCGGATGGCGGAGAAACATCTTAAAAAATGCTCAACTTCATTAGTCATTAGGGAAATGCAAATCAAAACAACCCTAAGATTTCATCTTACACCAGTCAGAATGGCTAAGATTAAAAATTCAGGAGACAGCAGGTGTTGGAGAGGGTGTGGAGAAAGAGGAACACTCCTCCACTGCTGGTGGGGTTGCAAATTGGTACAACCATTCTGGAAATCAGTCTGGCGGTTCCTCCGAAAACTGGGTACCTTTCTTCCAGAAGATCCTGCTATACCACTCCTGGGCATATACCCAGAAGACTCCCCACCATGTAATAAGGATACATGTTCTACTACGTTCATAGCAGCCCTATTTGTAATTGCCAGATGCTGGAAAGAACCCAGGTATCCCTCAACAGAAGAGTGGATGCAAAAAATGTGGTATATCTACACAATGGAGTACTATTCAGCCATTAGAAACAATGAATTTATGAAATTCTTAGGCAAATGGATGGAGCTAGAGAATATCATACTAAGTGAGATAACCCAGACTCAAAAGGTGAATCATGGTATGCACTCACTAATAAGTGGATATTAACCTAGAAAACTGGAATACCCAAATCAAAATCCACACATCAAATGAGGTACAAGAAGAAAGGAGGAGTGGCCCCTGGTTCTGGAAAGACTCAGTGAAACAGTATTCAGCAAAACCAGAACGGGGAAGTGGGAAGGGGTGGGTGGGAGGACAGGGGAAGAGAAGGGGGTTTGCGGGACTTTCGGGGAGTGGGGGGGCTAGAAAAGGGGAAATCATTTGAAATGTAAATAAATTATATCGAATAAAAAAAAATTAAAAAAAAAAAAAGAAAGTCGCATCCTTAAGTAAAATCCAGTGTATCTCAGCATCTATCAATGACCTTAATCAAAAGACAGAGAGGACCCACACTTGTAAGATCAGAGATTAAAATAAAAAGATTACAACAGATACTAAGGAAATTCAGAAAGTTATAAGGATATACTTTAAAATCTTTATCTCACTAAACTGGAAAAAGTGACTATATATATCTTCATATATTCTATATGTAGAATATATATGTGAATATATATACATATTCTACTAACATTCAACCAAGGTGATGGAAATAATTTAAATATTACCCCCATATAACCAATGATGTAGGCCAGGCATAAAAATGCCCCACCCAAATTCTATGGCCAGATGGACAGAGTAGGATTCAGAAGTCTACAGGAACTTTCAAAGAAAAATTAACACCTATATTTCAAATTAAAACACATATATTTTATTAAAACACATAAAGAAGTGTCATTTCAAATTTTATGAAGTATCATTCTGATACCAAAACAAGACAAACATAGATACCAAAACGTACACAAAGAAGAAAATTATCTTTATTCTCTAAGTAACAAAGACACAAAATGTCTAATGAACATAGACACAAAGAATCTCAGTAAGATATTTGCAAACAATATTGAATAATATATCAAAATATTGTCCACCATGATCCTTTGAGCTTTATATTCTCATCATGTAGAAAGATTTGGAGGTGGGAGGCAGGCTATAGGTACTGGGTATGAGATACCTCATTGAGACTATTTTAGTTTGTATGATATCTTAAATCAGGAAAATGTACAGAATTTAATTTTGAGAGGAAAAAACTATCCAGGAACATCAAACCACAAGGAAAACTTAGGCTAGCACAAAGCTCATATTCCTGAGATTGTTCCACAGCAAAATTCAAACATAGCAGCTGAGAAAAGACAAAGTATTATGATGAATAGATATTTTCTCCATTTACAATTCTTAAAATTATTGTACTATAAAGGTCATGTTTTCAAGCTAACATCTTCTACTTCTCATATTTAATACGTTTTCAGAAATTTTGCTAGGCATTTTGAAAAATTCCTTTAAATACGTAAAGAATGGAGAGAATTAGAGAGACAAGAATCTGTGTAGTTATAATACTTAGTGTTTACAATTATATGCAATACAAAATAATATTAGCATTAGATTGCTCACTCATTTGAGGACCCATAACTGGGTAGTTCCTAATGAGCGGCAACAGTCAGTTCCCTGATGTAATGTTCCCCCCCAAAAAATGCTTTCCTGTTTGTATGGGGCTCCTCCAGTAAGAGGAAAAAAGCATGTGTTCTACAGACAAAACAACAACAACAACAAAAACAAAAAACCCAAAAAACAGTTATTGATTATATTTTTAAACTGCTAAAGTATTGCTATTTAAGTAGAACCTAAAAGTGGTTTTAATTATCAGGACAGCTAAAAATGTAAGATTAAAAATGTAAGATTAGATATTAGATATTTGAAATGCCTTCTATTTCACTTTTAAAATGTATGGTACCACTTACAGAAGATTCAGAAAATTAGAGTGTCAGCTGGTGTGGTGGCTCAGGCTTAGAAACTGTTACCTGAGAGGCTTATGCTGGAGAATCACCTCTAGTTCAAAAGGAACCTGACTTAGGTCAGATTGAGATACAGCGTGAGTCCATGTCTCAAATTAGGTAAACAAGCGAGAGAGGGGTTGGGGAAGAGAGCAGACAGGGGAGAAATGGCATAACTGAGGTTTCTTTTGAACAGGTTAAAAGTCCAACATAATATCCTATTCTCAGGGGAACCTTTGACACTCATGCTTCTTATAATATTCATGATAATTTTTTTAACACTCAAAAATGATCAAGTATTGGTAATTTCATAGTATATTAGTATGGTAGCATCACAATTTCTTAATAATAAAAAAGGTACATGAGGAAATGACATTTTAAAATTTAATGTCATTACAATTACATTTTAACATAAGTTTTCAAAGTATAAAATGTATAAACTGTGTATCTTGTTGAAATTGATTTGGACAGAGCAACACTAAAGTAGGGCCTGAGTTCTGCTCTCGCAGCATACTCCCATCTATTACGCATGCTCTGTCTGGATTTGAGTATTTTACTATGAGCAGCAATGGCTTCTAAGTAGCCACCCCGCCCCCCCCCCCCACACACTTTCACCATTTCAATTTCAATCTTGGCCAGCTGACAGCTTTCACATTAGTAAGTAAAATCGAAACTCAAAATGAGACCAGAAACCAATATTATGGTTTTAAATGACATTCTATCATACTTAGACCCTAATTCTTAAAACTATGGCTGAATAAATAGGCTACTCTTTATATACCATTAGCTAGTCTAAACTACAGTGTAATATTTTTTAATTAACATGTAACATGAAACAGGCCTTTGAAAGTTAAGAACCACAAAACAATAAAAGAAGTAAACCCTTTTGTGGAAAAGCTTCAATTCCCATGTTAACATCTCATTCACAGTCTAATTGTAACCCAATTAGGAAAATTAAGATAAGTAGAAACAGCTGGAACAGAAGGCACTTGGAGTGAAGTGTACCCTCTGCACTCATTATTTGATGGAGATCATTACCCAACTCTGCACACAGTGCATGATATTTAATGTGATTGCACTAATTTATATCTGAAAAGAAAAAGCGTGCTTTATGTAAAGAAATGGAATGACCTATTATCTCAGATTCTTTAAAGCCTATTGTCTGATGATTCAAGCATAAGCATGAGACAAGCCTAAGGAACTTTGTGAATTCTCTTTCAGTATCTCTTCTATTGATTTTAACATTATAACCATACAATGAGCACAAAAATATTGTTGTCCCTGGCAACAACATTATGATGTGCTGATTTATATGCCATCATGACAAAGAGAATATGAGCTTGGTTTTAATTTTCTATCTGTAACAGAATAAATGTAATTTTGCAGCTCAAGTAAACCTGAAACTGAAGAGTGCTGCATTGTTCAGGAAAACAAACTATGAAATTAAAAGTAATGATTTAATCTTTCAAGACCTACTGTCCTGTGGGCAAATGATGTAATGGTGTTTAAGCCATAGAGCTGAGTAAAGCATTAAAAAAATGTTTCATATAAAACAGGCTTTACCTGGCACCCATGTTTGTTCAGTAACTGTTAGCTATCTAGAGGTACTAAGACATAGCACTCTGATTGTTATGTACTCTTTACTGCAAGGCACATCAAATAACATTGTCCTTAATGGGACATCCAGCATGGTTGTGAATGGTTCCAGAAGTGTTGATGTATAATTATATTAACGAATCTATGAAAACAAGCACGAAGAAAGTGTGATACTCTAGTGTATGAGTATTACAATATTCCAAGGAACAGACGATGGAAATTAGAATATGAGATGAAAGATTGGTAAAAGTGATTTTTTAAAATATTTTTATTTTCTATATTCTTTGTTTACATTCAAAATGATTTCCCCTTTCCCAGATCCCCCCTCCCCATATGTCCCATAAACCTTCTTCTCTCCATCCCTTTTCCAATCACCTCCCTCCTTTTTCTCTGTCCTTATATTCCCCTCCAATGCTATATCAATCCTTTCCAGGATCAGGACCCTCTCCATACTTCTTAATGGGAGTCATTTGTTATGCGATTTGTGCCTTGGGTAGGTAAAAATGATTTTTAAACATTCTTAAAGTATTTCTATTTTAGAGAGCAAACAAAAGTTGTGACATTTTCTTGATTGATAGCATGTTTATTTGTTATCTATACTAGCTGTATATTGACATTATAGCAATAAGGAAAATATTATTCAATAGAATACAAACTGTTTGAAAATTACAATATCTAAAAACACATGCATGTATACATGTGTGTGTGTACATATGCAGGTGGGTGTGCATGCAGAGACATACTCACTATACATAGAGAGAGAAAGTGGAGTCTAGGGTTAAATACTGAACATTTGGGTTGTCTGCATAATAATTCTAGTTCTTTTGCTAAACTTGATATTTTAAAACAAACTATCAATTACCATGGAGGAAATATCACTTTAAAGAATTGGCTAGTGATTCACTCAGCTCACTGATAACTTCTGTCATTTTGTTAAATCTGATAACCATGGAGAAGAAGGCTGCTGGGACCAGATATCCAAGCTCTGCTTTGGTTTACTTCAGAATGATAGGCACTTAGTGGCACAGTCATTTGAGAGCTGGAGAGAATTAACAGATCCTTGAAGAATCAGTTACCAACTAAAATATTGTAATACCAGGAAAAAAGGAAAAAGATCCAAAATATGTGCTCACTAGTACATTTGTAATTTGTATGTCCACAGGATAAGTGGGCCAACAGTCTGCTTCTGATACAGACAGTCTCAGATGCATAACAATAAAAATAATGTATTCATGAATACAGTCAGATTTGCATTAACATAGCCAAAGGTAAAATTTCACTCCTTATGTTTATGCTTCCAGACAATCTGAAAGTTATTATTATTTTTTTGAATTTTTATTTCTAATATCCGTAGGGTACATGCATATATAGAAATGTTCAGCTACATGAAAATCACATTGAAAAAAATATGAATATATTTCATAACTAACAAAAATAAAAAATAAAATGTCTAACCAGATAAGCCTGAAGAGTTTTAATTTATACTCTGAAAGTCTAATAATTTATGGAATATTTTCATAATAACTATTAAATCATCAAGCAGTCAACAGTAATTGACTGTTGTTATTAAGACTGATAAATAGATTACATTGTAAATTTTCTTGTGAATATTGTCTATTAAGTAATCTTTATACTTCAAGAAAACAATGATACAGTAATAACATATAATATATATTATATTAATATATAATATATATAATAATAGCATATAATATAATATCAATGTTGGGTCTTAAGGAATGAAAGGAGTTGAAGATAACGTTAGAGAATTTTAAGGTCATCATTGCTTATTTAAGAACAAGAATGCATCAACTGAAACTATGTCAACTATCAAGACAAAATACAGAACCTCTGGTAATTTTTTGATAGTAATCCAAAGTTTCATTTGTTGAAATGTGTGCTCACTATTTATATTCATAAAACTTAGCTGCAGGGATTGAGAAATGGCGTGTGGTCGAGCTGCTTTTCAAGAAGACATGGAATGAGCCTTGGAACCAAGGCATTTGGTTTACAACTGCCTGTGACTACAGTGCCAGGGAATTTGACATCCTCCTCTAGTCTCTGTAGGCACCAACATGTATGTGGCATACACTTGCATGTACATCATCAGACACACACATACACACTCTCTCACTCTCTCTCCCAGAGAGAGAGAGAGAAAGAGAGAGAAATACATATAAACAAAAACCAGAAAATCTTTTGTGCAAATATCACTATTCAAATGAATATTTTAAAGTATGTTAGCCTTCTATTATTTTGTGAATGGTATAATTAGTATTACTAAAGATCTTTTTGGCTAAATATTAACCTTCTTGTTCACTTTTGAAATCACACATAGATTATAAAAGATGCCAAAGTCACCCTTTAAAGGTTTTCTAAGAGGGCAACATCTGATTTGTGTATATTTACAGACTGCAGAGGACACAAGCTTCAGAAAGCATTTGGGAAGCAAGCATCTGCAAGCCCTCAAAGAACAGTCTCTCTCAATAGACTCCAATCCTTTATACTGAAATGTCCCTATTTACCTCCTGCCACATTCCCTCAAGACTCTCTCCAGTTCTGTTCATTGCTCTCAATAGCACACACACACACACACACACACACGTTTTTGATAATAATCCAGTGATGGTTTTATTAAATATTAAATGTGTCATTAATGCTGAGCACTTTGTGGGGAATTGTAATGCTGCCTATATCTTTCCTTGTAACATCTCTACTGAGAACATTGTTCACCTTATTGCTCTATTTCACTTTAGATTGTCCTGTAAACTCAGTTGTTATCTTCATTCATGTATAAAGGGACAGTTATGTTACACTGCAGTAACAACCCCAAGTCATACCAAAATTATATACTTTCCTGTGGCACATGCTTGATGTAAGCAGGTGGTGATTCATCTAACTTCATTCTTCACAGGGTGACCACAGCAGGTAGCAGCGAAGACACAAATAACTGTGAATCTAGTCTTCCAGAGTCCATTCAACATGCTATCTCTGAAGAAAATTCACTTGGGAGAGTCAATTCAAGATACCTAACTCTAACTTTTAGAAATGGCTTATTGAGTTGTAGTTCTACAACGTGGAACAACTATGGGTTAGGGAAGCAAGTTCTTTGTAACAGTCACTATTGTTATGAAGAATGTGTAGAGCTGTTGTCTTCACTTCTACGTTTCATCATTATGTGCCTTTCAGAGTCTGTATACCTTGTATACATTGTATAATTGCCTAATCCATACTTAATAATCATGATATTTCTAATTATAAAGAAAGGCTACCTATTATCACTATTCTTGAAGAGGACTAGGAATCAATCCACCAAACATTAAATAATTAACCAATACATCTATAACTTGCATAACTATACAGTGCTTGGAATATTAGGGATTTGAAATGAGTTGTCCTTATTTACTTATTTTGAGAAAAATATTCATTAAAATAATGATCTCTTGTGCATCCTCTTCTGCCCTGGTCCAGAAGGGTGATGTGGCTGGACAAGCACCAGCCTCATTATGTCTGCCATTTTCAATTTTCAGAGGTTGTTGACTGTAATCTTGCTGCTTATAAGTATGTGTGCTTATATCCAATCCCTGATACCGAGTATCCTGGACAGAAATAAAATTGGACTATTGGGAATAATTTGGAAGTGTGCCCTAATTGATGAACACAGGAGTCCTTATATCACCATATGCTATATATATTGGATTTCAGCATCCTCTTCATACAATGCTTTGGTAACTACCAGCATGTGATTGCCATCAGACTGTAAACAAGGACTTACTTCCAGAAAATAGTGGGAAAAATAGTTAAGCTATTTATCTCTGAACACAGAATGAGATACATTTTGAGATGCTGTTCTCTTTTTTTATGTTATGGGATCAAGGAGCTGTATAAATAATTAAGATTTAACAGTTTAATACACAGGAATGTGATTGTAAAACAAATAATGATCTTTTATAGTTAGCCAAAGGAACAGCATTGAACACATGGAACAAAAGTCAGTACAGGGGGAGGCATGGCCTGGCTAATTTGCCTCTGTTTTTAATATAGAAATGTAGTCAGACAAGGTGAAAAACGGTCATAACACTGAGGAGTAAGGCAAAATTCTCACTGTAAATCATGGCCTAAATGAGATCTTGGACACAATTTCCATTTATTTTAGATTATGGCAAAGGAAAGCAATTACACTTTCTACAAAAGTGGAAAACACTCTTCTGTGTTCATATATAGGAGACTAAAGTGTTAATGACAGCTGATTATTTATCTGAGGAGTGGAACCACATGCATGCTGGGAAGGATTCCCAAGGCAAATGACAACTCTGTGATAGCAAAGGATTCCTCAAGGGAAGAACGATACTGTGCCCTAGTTTGTGTTCCCTTCTCTAATGCTTGCTGCCCTTTTCAGATGCTCTACCAGTCACTCTCAAATATGACTGTGTGTAACTACAGAGAGCATCTCCTGTGTGCTGGTGCTCGGACAAGGGTGTCTCTAGTACTATGAAACGTGGTGGTTTTAGACTTTGGAATCTACTTTTTCACAGATAATTTTATGTTCTAATATTAGACATTAATTTCACTAATGATCCTAATATCCATAAACTTTCACCTATCTAATCCTTCTGTTTACTTTCTTCAAATATCTCAGAAATGCTCAAAGGTCATCAAAGATAGACTTTCTTTTTTTTTCACAAAACCTTTTTTTTAAATATTTTTATTTTCTATATTCTTTGTTTACATTCCAAGTGATTTCCCCTTTCCCGGATCCCCCCTCCCCGTATGTCCCATAAACCTTCTTTTCTCCATCCCTTCTCCAATCACCTCCCTCCTTTTTCTCTGTCCTTATATTCCCTTCCAATGCTAGATCAATCCTTTCCAGGATCAGGACCCTCTCCATACTTCTTCATGGGAGCCATTTGTTATGCAATTTGTGCCTTGGGTATTCAGGGCTTCTGGGATAATTAATATCCACTTATCAGAGATTTCATTCCATGTGTATTCTTTTGTGATTGGGTTACCTCGCTTAGGATGATATTTTCCAGATCAAACCATTTGCCTAAAAATTTTGTGAATTCATTGTTTCTAATTGCTGAGTAGTATTCCATTGTATAAATATACCACATTTTCTGTATCCATTCCTCCTTTGAGGGGCATCTGGATTCTTTCCATCTTCTGGCTATTATAAATAAGGCTGCTATGAACATAGTGGAGCATGTGTCTTTATTGCATGCCGGGGAATCCTTTGGGTATATGCCCAGGAGAGGTATAGCAGGGTCCTCTGGAAGTCTCATGACCAGTTTTCTGAGGAACCTCCAGACTGATTTCCACAGTGGTTGTACCAAAAGATAGAATTTCAAGAGAGAGATAAATGAGAAAGCTATAACAAAGCCAAGTTATACTTCCACTAATTTAACAAAGAATAAATCCTCCTTTAATAAAATTAAAGATTATTTTGAAATTAAAGTGTTTTTTTATAATTCTTTTTAGGTTTGCAATAATTGACCAAATAATGCAAATTTGCCATACTACTTCTTTTCTAGTGTATTTTTTCTGTAATTAAGATTTGCATTGGATAATTTTATCAAATTAATGGACTACTGTTGTATGATATTGCTCCCAGGAACATGCTAAATTCACTCCAGATAAGAAGCTGAAAACAAGCCAAAAAGGTAACCACTATGGCCCTACTTGGTGAACCAGTATGTTGTGTTGTGTTGTGGTTCGTTCCAGTAATATGCAAAAAGTTATTTACAGGAGCAGAAATGAATCAAAGAGAGCTCCATTATCCAAGCCCATTCTAACATAAAAACAGGAAACCTGGAGCTCACTATATAAGTTCCACGCAGGTTGGAGAGTGTCCTTTCCAGATAGCCTGGTGGTTTTTGAGTGTATTCCAAAGAGCTCAGCTGGTCTTTGCTTCTTCTAAGCCACTTATCGGTTCTGAGAGTGTCTCTCATCACTACCTACTCCTTAGATAATGTTTGGGGAGGGAGGGGTCTAGTGAATCTGGTAAGTTTCAAGGACTTCTCGAAGACATTCAGTTGTTTACTTCCAGGGCTTATTTATGGATGCTCCCTGAAAGATGGAATGTTTACCTCCCTTTTAGCATCCTGTGTCTCAATGACCTTCTTCAGAATATTCTGTGGAGTTTACTTCCTCTTTATCACTCCATCTCTTAAGGAGATTCCTCTAAGGTTGGAAGGTTTTAATCACAGAGAAAATTTAACTATTGTTGGATAAATTATTACTGATGAAAAACTAGCTTAAATTAGTTTTCACTGGGAAATTTGGTTTTTGACACTACCAGCTAATATGTGTCTACCATTACATTATTTTATGCAATGAGTTCAAAGGCCAATCAGTACCTTAACACCACATATCCATCATCTCTATACTCACCATGAAACCCTGAAAATCAATGCTCAATTCAACTATACCATTTATCTTTTCTTGGAAGTCTTACTCGTATAAAATGTCATTTTTGTAAAGCATGTGTCGGATGACTTAGTAAATATGGCAACAACTCAGTCCAATTTTGTACATGTCTGAAGAATGTCATAAGAATAGACATTAGAAAATATATAATAGAGATTATAGAAGACAGTGTGCCACAATAGCTGTGCACTTTGATCATACCCAACCCATATTACTTTGACTGACTCCCTCCTTCCTTTTTGGATCCATATTCTTTTGTCTGGTAGCACCTTTCTATTTCAATGTTATATCTTTATTATAAAATTTTCTTCTTACACCTGTCTTGTTTTGCATAACCTGAGTTAGGATGGAAATGTTGTTGATGGGCATTCTAATCTGATTATTTTTCTGCATCTGGAAAAGCTTCCTTGTTAACCTTCCCAGGATCACGTACTATTCTGAAGTTTTATTTACACAAGTGTTTTATAGATCTCATCCTACAGATATTATGATAATGTTATTTTCTCATTGTCTTTTATTTTTATAGAACAAATATATACTATTTTACTACCATTGTAAGATAAGAAAACTGACCTTCAAGTTTTCATTCATTTTGGCTTAATCACAAGGCTTACGTAGCAACATAGTTCATTATTTTTCATAGTAATGGCTATGTGAAACTTACATAAATATACACGACTATCCCTTTAACTGTGAATAAAGATCATAGTTAAAGAAAGATGCTACACCCTAACTGTTGAAATTCTAGTTTATAAAATACCTCTTAATATATTTGTTAATGGAAGGCCAAAGCACTTAATGTCTTGGAATTTAAGTAGATAAGCATACCTGATCAATAAAACATAATAACTATATTTTTATGCTTATGTGTGCTTGGATACAAAAGCTTGACTTGAGTGGCAACATGGACAGAGGATAGGAATCTAAATAATGCAAGGATAATAAGATATATTAAGATTTGTTAAGGCAGTAATGGCTCTGTAATTCAAAAAACACTATGTAAAACTGAAATAAGGAGCTCCTTGTTCAAAACTATTAAAATCATTTGCATTCATGGGGCTGTTCCTGAAACTAAATATGATATCTTTTAATATAAAGATCTTTGATAATCAAAATATCACATTTCCATAACTCTGATATCATTTATGAGCAATGATAAATGGAATATTTTGGTGAGAAGATATAAAGAGGTCATTAAAATTGCTAGAATATTTTTCAGAATCCATCACAGAGAAAAACTTAGAAAAGCCTTATTTGAAGTGGAAAGCCTAGTCTGACACTATAGAATCACTCCGATGGCAAGAAATCTTAGCTTAACTATGGCAATGCCCATAAGTATGGCTAAATCACAAGATAATATGCCATATTTAAAAGACAAAATACAGAACAATCATGGCAGATTCAGTGTTATTCACCAGATGAATTGATTTCAATTTTTCTATTTAATCAAAGAGGAAATAGACACAACTAGGGGATAGTGTGCTATCTCCATCTAATTAAAAATTAGAGCAATCAGTTGTATATATGCTATGAATCAAAAAAATAGACATCTAAAACATTATCTAGGAAGGTTTTGGTGTCTGTTTTGAGATATCTCTAAGAGATTTGTGCCACAACAGGAGCATAAACCTGAGGATAAAATCAGTGGGAAAAATAACATGAAAGTAAAAAATAGAGCAGAAACATTTATAGCATAAGGTATAAAAAAACAAGAATATATGAGGGTGCAAAACAGGGTCTTCAGCCCATTGAGTGTGTTTCATGAAAATAAACTGTTAGAACATGATAGTATACCATAGGGCCAGGTAAGCCAGAAACAGGTCAGCCTGCAACAAAAATATCTATTTATTCAACTGTACCTATTCAATCAAATCATGTATTTAATATAGAAAATATTTTTAGTCAGTTATTTTTGAAAACACTAAGAGGTATAGAGATACTGTATACACCTGAATTGAGCTTACCAGAATTTCCAAAGTAAGAAATAATTTTTGACTCAACAAACCTGAGTTTTAATTTGAGGCTTATTTTCCTCTCTTGCATTTTTCACTGGTCTTATCTTTGTTTTAAAAATATTACCACAATTATCCCATTTATACAAGTTGTTTTATGTTAACTTTATAGATCTTTAATCACATTCTCTTCTTCTTTTTTTCTTTATTGATATATTTTTATTTACATTTCAAATGATTTCCCCTTTTCTGGGTCCCCACTCCCTACAAGTCCCATAAGTCCTCATCCCTCCCCCTGTTACTCCGTCTACACCTTCCCACTTCCCTGTTTTGGAATTCCCCTATACTCCTGCACTGAGTCTTTCCAGAACCAGGGGCCACTCCTCCATTCTTTTTGGACCTCATTTAATATGTGGATTATGTCTTGGGTATTCAAAGTTTCTAGACAAATATCCACTTATCAGTGAGTGTATACCATGATTGATCTTTTGAGACTGTGTTACCTCACTTCATATGATGTTCTCCAGCTCCATCCATTTGTCTAGGAATTTCATGAATTCATTGTTTCTAATGGCTGAATAGTACTCCATTGTGTAAATATACCACATTTTTTGTATCCATTCCTCCATTGAGGGATACCTGGGTTTTTTCCAGCTTCTGGCTACTACAATTAGGGCTGCTATGAACATAGTGAAACATGTGTCCTTATTGCATGCTGAAGAATCCTCTGGGTATATGCCCAGGAGTGGTATAGTAGGGTCCTCAGGAAGTGTCATGCCCAGTTCTCTGAGGAACCGCCAGATTGATTTCCAAAGTGGTTGCACTATCTTGCAATCCCACCAGCAGTAGAGGAGTGTTCCTCTTTCTCCACAACCTCACCAATACCTGCTGTGTCCTGAGTTTTTGACCTTAGCCATTCTGACTGGTGTGAGGTGAAATCTCAAGGTTGTTTTGATTTGCATTTCCCTAATGATTAATGATGTTGAACATTTCTTAAGGTGTTTCTCAGCTCTCCGATGTTCTTCATGTGAAAAGTCTTTGTTTAGCTCCGTATCACACTTTTAAAGGGGGTTATTTGGTTCTCTGGGTTCTACCTTCTTCAGTTCTTTGTATATATTAGATATTAGCCCTCTGTTGGATTTAGGGTTGGTGAAGATCCTTTCCCAATCTGTTGGTTGACATTTTGTCCTTTTGACAGTGTCCTTTGCCTTACAGAAACTTTGTAGTTTTATGAGGTCCCATTTGTCAATTCTTGATCTTATAGCATAAGCTATTGATGTTCTATTCAGGAACTTTTCCCCTGTGCCCATGTCCTCAAGGGTCTTTCCCAGTTTCTTTTCTATTAGTTTCAGTGTGTCAGGTTTT
Organism: Apodemus sylvaticus; assembly: GCF_947179515.1. NCBI lineage: Eukaryota > Metazoa > Chordata > Mammalia > Rodentia > Muridae > Apodemus > Apodemus sylvaticus. The sequence goes on from NC_067477.1 coordinate 54,616,365, forward strand.
ATGTGGAGGTCCTTGATCCATTTGGAGTTGAGCTTAGTACAAGGAGATAAGAATGGATCAATTCACATTCTTCTGCATGCTGACCTCCAATTGAACCAGCACTATTTGTTGAAATGGTGTTGGTTCATTTTTGGGTCTTCAATCCTATTCCATTGATCTGCTTGCCTGATATTGTACCAATACCATGCAGATTTTATCACTATTGCTCTGTAGTAAAGTTTGAGGTCTGGGATACTGAATCCCCCTGAAGTTCTTTTACTGTTGAGAATAGTTTTAGCTATCCTGGGGTTTTTTTCCTTTTTTTATTCGATATATTTTTTATCTACATTTCAAATGATTTCCCCTTTTCTAGCCCCCCACTCCCCGAAAGTCCCGCAAGCCCCCTTATCTCCCCCTGTCCTCCCACCCACCCCTTCCCACTTCCCCATTCTGGTTTTGCCGAATACTGCTTCACTGAGCCTTTCCAGAACAAGGGGCCACTCTTCCTTTCTTCTTGTACCTCATTTGATGTGTGACTCAAAAGGTGAATCATGGTATGCACTCACTAATAAGTGGATATTAACCTAGAAAACTGGAATATCCTGGGTTTTTTATTATTCCAGATGAGTTTGAGAATTGCTCTTTCCAGCTCTATGAAAAACTGGGTTGGGATTTTTATGGGGATAGCATTGAATCTGTAGATTGCCTTTGGCAATATGGCCATTTTAACTATATTAATCCTGCCAATACATGAGCATGGGAGATTTTTCCATTTTCTGAGATCTTCTTCGATTTCCTTCTTCAGAGATCTGAAGTTCTTGTCATATAGGTCTTTCACTTGTTTGGTTAGAATCACCCAAAGATACTTTTTGCTGTTTGTGGCTATTGTGAAGGGAGTCATTTCCCTAATTTCTTTATCAGTCTGCTTATCCTTTGAGTATATAAAGGCTACTGATTGGCTTGCATTGATTTTGTAGCCAGCCACTTTGCTGAAGTTGTTTATCAGCTGTAGTAGTTCTCTAGTAGAGTTCTTTTGGTCACTTAAGTATACTATCATATCATCTGCAAATAGTGATAGTTTGATTTCTTCTTTTCCAATTTGTATCCCTTTGACTTCCTTATATTGTCTAATTGCTCTAGATAGTACTTTAAGAACTATATTGAAAAGATATGGAGAGTGGGGCAGCCTTGTCTATTCCCTGATTTTAGTGGGATTGCTTCAAGTTTCTCTCCATTTAGTTTGATGTTGGCTACCGGTTTGCTGTATATTGCTTTTACTATGTTTAGATATTGGCCTTGAATTCCTGTCCTTTCCAAGACTTTTAGCATGAAAGGATGCTGAATTTTGTCAAATGTTTTTTCAGCATCTAATGAAATGACCATATGTTTTTTTTCTTTGAGTTTGTTCATGTAGTGGATTGCATTGATGTATTTCCTTATATTGAATCATCCCTGCATCCCTGGGATGAAGCCTACTTGATCATGGTGGATGATCGTTTTGATGTGTTCTTGGATTCAGTTGGCAAGAATTTTATTGGGTATTTTTGCATCCATATTCATAAGGGAAATTGGCCTGAAATTCTCTTTCTTAGTTGGATCTTTGTGTGGTTTTGGTATCAGCGTAATAGTGGCTTCATAGAAGGAATTGGGTAGTGTTCCTTCTGTTTCTATTTGGTGGAATAGTTTGAAGAGTATTGGTGTTAAGTCTTATCTTTTTCTAAGCATTTACATTTTTTTCTTTAGGTAATTATGAAACATGAGAGCCAGTGGATGGTTTTTGAATCTAACAAATAGTAGGTTCTTAGTCTGCATAAACAAGTGTAGATAAAAGTCGAAATCCCATTCAGAATAGTCAAGATCCCTGTTGTTATAACATCTAACATTTATTAGAAAGCAGAAATGAATATTATTACATGTCCTGAAATAAATGACTTAGCAAGATGATATGATGGAGTAAAACAATTGTAAAGAAAAGAACTTCTAATGCTTGGTTATGTTGTATGTCATGCCATAATGTGTCCTTGTAGCCATTTAAACCATCTCAAAGATTGGAATGGTAAGGACATGGTTTATCTACACAGATGTATAAACAGGATCCTTCTATTCTAAACATATCTTGACACAATATGTCTAGGACTGAAAAATGTGTCAGATAAAATGTTCACTTATCCTTTAGCTTAATTCATAGAAGTATGTGATCAAGCCAAGCAATTGTCATTGTTAAGCAAAGTATAACAGAGGTTGTGTGTCATGAAGTTGCAAGATGGAATAAAGTGAGGGGTGAGAAAGAATCCACAGTCCCTGATAGATCCCTGAAGGTCTTTCCTTCCTCTCTCCTGTGGAAATCTGTGTGTCTCTGTAGTTTGGTTCACAGTAAGTACTAATGACAGTCACTTATAGAGTGAGTGAGATATATATATAATCAAATTAAAGCTTCAGAAATAATTATATCTTATAGTCAAAATTCTCAGTAGGACTTTCTTTGGGTATAAGTTGTTAAAACTATTAAACAGCTTGGAAAGGTAAGTATTAGTACTTTACTTCTTCATTTCAAAGTTGACTTTGTTGTGTAGTATAATTCTCAATCCAAGGGACACAGAATCAGCCAGCTGTCAAAGGGATTAACTGTGTGCCACAAACAAGTTGCTAAAATAAGCAAATCACATATTTTATTAAACATTTTAAAGCACATTTAAAAGGCCAGGGTTAGGACAGTTTCTATTGTGTAGCATAAATGCTTTTTTTTTTTTTTTTTTTTTTTTTTTTGCTTTGGTGAACTCATCAGTCTCCTTGATTAATGTTTACTGAGTTTTCCACAAAGTGTGCGCCCCTACACCTGGCATTGAACTTAATCTTTTCTTTCAGCTGATGAATCAGCACCCTCAAATGAAAGGGTGACCTAAAATGTGAATACTCCACAGGAGAAAAATCTGCTTTCAGCTAAGATAATTCATTCTCCTTTTCAATATTTTTGTCCTTAAGGAGAAGGCAATCAGGCATTGTCTTTGCCTTGCCCCACTCCACAAAATGCTGTGTTCGCACTCTTCCCACTGTCATCACTCTCCTTTATCTTACTCCTGCTGGCCTTTCTTGGGAGCTATAAACACAAATTTCTTGCAAAGAATAGGATTGATTCTATCTGATGTTTTAAGAGAGAAAACAACTGAGACCCACAGTGTATTTGGTACTTTATTAATTATCAATTCACAATCTATAAATTGTTAACCTTTTTTTCCATGTTTTTCCATTCTGGGAAAAATTTGTTTCTCACAATCATTTACTCTTTTTCTTCTTTCTTTGTTTAGTTTTTCTGATAAGACAAGCCTTGGAATTAGTTCTTTTTTCTAACGTTTTCCATAGATTCAACTGACAAAAAGCTTTGAAACTTAGAATACAAAAGGGAATGCAGGAATACTGTGCAGAGAGTATAAGTAGGGTTCCCATTACAAAAGGGAAGTTCCTTTACAAACTAAAAGTGGAACTACAGTTCGATTCCGCAACCCTAATACTAACATGATTTCAAAAAATGTGAAACTGGCTTATTGGTGAGACATATGTACTCCTGTATTCTTTGCAGATCTCTTCACAATAGCCAAGACAGGAAAGTAACTAGTGTTTCATCCACTAAGTGGAAAAGTGGAACTAGTGGAGAAAGGGAGTATACTCTGTATGTCAAGGTATACTATCAAAAGAAATGAAATTCTGTCATTTATAGAAACATGGTAGAGCTAGATAGAGATCATAATACTAATAGGAAAAAGTCTCTCTCTCACACACAAATAGATACCATATAATCTCACCCATACTTGGGATTGGCAAAAATTGATCTTGCAGAAGTTGAGAGTAGAATTGGTAGAGGCTATGGGAAGTAGGGAGTGGTTGGGGAAATTATTAGAGGAGACTTGAGAGCAGGAAGCATTGATGTGCTGTTCCCTGGCAGGATGATTTTTCATAATAATGTTCTGTGTTTCTGTCTTGATTTTGAATTGCTCAGTAGAAGTCCCCATAATAGAGAGGAGTTACAGAATCTCATCACTAAATAACCTGACTTGGTAAGGTTATCTTTATTTGAATAAAATGTTACCATTTTCCTGTAGTAGATCAGAGAAAGAGTAAAACTACTAGCTATAAAAATCAACTAATTATATATATATATATATATATATACACATAAATCAGACATAGTCCATATATAATCTTTCTAATGATGACTATTAACAAGTGTATTTATCATCTATTAAAATAAAAGTTTCATATTCAGGTCAAACTTTAAGTTCATAAATATGTTTTCCTTCATTTAGGGTAATCAAAAATTGAGGCATGAATAAGAATGCATAATGTAGTTGTCTGTAGTCCCTGGACTTTCCTTTTCTGACTGAATTAAAACAATGCTTCCACTTCATTAGTAGTAAAACTAGTCATGCAGTATGACATGTATAATAAGGAATATGGTCCATATTGTTATGGACCATAGTGTATTATGTGCACTTTTGGGAATATTATTTCCAAGGCAAATGAATATAAAGACTCCCTAAAGTATAAATCTTACTTTCAATATTTTTCCTGATCACTATATAATGAGAAATGCATTGAAATTGGAGGTGACAGAAAAAATATAGTAAAATATTTTAAATGGATAAAAATTGACATAGTCTTCATTGATAGTTTCCTGCCTATATCAAACTTTGAATCTGTCACAATTTGCTCTTCTGAGTAGGATCAAAACCAAAAGTTAAATCAAATCAGCTAAGAGGACATGAAATGATCACTCTTTTCTTTTCAGATTTTTTTTTCTTGGAGCCTAAATAGTCAAAAATGTCTGGAGTTAGTAATGGGAATATGGGTCCTTTTAATGAAGGAGTTCATTAATTAACCTAGCTTAAGATAAGAAGCTGAATGTGATGTCATACCCCATCATTATGTTACTTTTAAATCAAGTTCTAAGAGCTTGCTTCTGTCTCACATTTTATTTTTTATTCTTTAATCTTTTTTTTTACAGCCCAGTCTTTATTCCCCTCCTCTGTCTGCTTTTTGACTATTCCACATCACATACCTCCTTCCCCCCATCTCTAAGAGGATGCTCCCATCCCCCCAACCTCCCAACCTCACCCCACCAGACCTCTGCACTTCCTGGGGCCTGAAGTCTCTTGAGGGTTAGGTGTATCTTCTCTCACTGGGTGAGACCCCACAGTCCTCTGTTGTACATGTGTTGGCAGGCTCTTATCAGCTGGTGTTTGCTGCCCAGTTGGTAGCTCAGTGTCTGAGCTACCTTGGAGGTCCAGGTTAGTTGAGACTGCTGGTCTTTCTATAGGGTCCCCCTCCTCTAAATTCAAATTCCAAGGCATTCTGCTCTCTGTCTGCCCTGATTGTTTCCAAACACTATCAGTCTTTCTGGAGTTTCCTTTGGCCCATTCTCCCATGGGCCTTGGTTATGAGTTCTTTCACCTCTGTTCCTAGGAGCTTTTTCACTGACTAGCTGTTCTACTTGCTTCTCAGATATTCATGTTTGACTTCAAACCATGATGTGTAAAAAATAGCCATCATGTCTTAAGGTGCATTTTTCTGTGAAGAATTTCCTAGAGAGTAAATTTTGCTCCAAGGACATTAGATCCTTAAGTCTGCCATTTTCATTATTTATTCTGGAATTTCAATGAATTTAAAACAGCATCATCAACCCATGTTGTATCTTTCTACCACGACTTGTTGTATGGGAAATAAAATTGAATTAAGAAGGGTCTAATGAAACACTCTAAGATGTGGCTTACTTTGAAACACGCACTCTTTTGGAATAGTGCAGTAATTGCCTTACTCTGTTACCCTTTACCACACTTTGGAAGATGGCCCTGCCCCTGTCCTGCTATGTCATGCCCAGAAGAAATGTTAGGATGCACTATGAAGAGGCAGCAATATACTCAGCTGCTGATGACACTGTAGAAAGCACTCATTCATCAACAACCAAAGTACATAAATGCTAATCTGTATCTCACACCATAGAAAGAACTACAGAATTATAAATCCATTGGTTTATGAAAACAAGCTCCTTTTGTGTTTTTTCCTCAGGCAGACATTTATTCAAGTGTTGAATCAAAGCTTATGGCACACATCTGTAAATACAATTATGGCACAAGAAATGTTTGGGAACCTTGTTGTATCCTGAGTTTGAACATGCAAGCCCAGGAACACACACACACACACACACACACACACACACACACCAATGAAAAGAAGAAAAGGTCATCTTCTCCCATAGTTGCAGGTGGAAATTTCCAAAGAAAAGCCAGGTGTCATTTACAGATAGGAACTAGGGACTCACCTGGAGGAAGTGTGCCCCTGGGACTGAAGAGCACACACTTCATAAAGAAATCATTAATAACTCCACCTCCTCTCAAAGAGGCTGTTTTACTGTTTTAAAGTGAGCAGGTAAAGCATGGACACATATATTTGAAAAGCTGAACACTTAAAAATAAGACTGTTTTTAAAAAGTAAAACAATTAAAGTGATAGGAGGCACAGTTGTTTACACAATGCAGGGACTCTACTCATCTCTCTCCTTCTAATCACCACAAGAGAAGAGAGCAAGCGGCAGGTATTCATGGTGATTAATTACACACATGCCTCCCCAGAGTCATATCGTGGTGATAGATGTCTGCATAGTGCTGAAGTCCTCTAATTAGGGCTGACTGAATATGGTAGATTAAAATTCTAAACATTAGGCTTTGGGGAAAAACTCCAGCCCCCATTCAATTTTCATTAGCTTAGAGTCACTTCATATATTCAAGTCATCTGAGACATATTTATAGGCTCTTTGTGAAGTTGAGATACATCCCAGGAATGCTGAAATCTGACAATGATTGTTTAAATCCTAAAGCAGAACGGATGTTTTTTTTCATCAACGCCTTCTGTGCAGGGGCCTTACCTTCATAACATTAATTAAAATAATTGAGAGAAAACAGACGGGATGCCTTCTAAATTATCAAATTTGTTTACTCCATTCCTTAGTTTAATGCTTTACCTCAGTTTTCCCTAAATTACAGATTGATACCTTGCTTAGGTTTTTGTTTAACTTACTCTTTTAAAGCCAAATTCCCATTTATTAAAATGTTAGCATTATTTCATGAAGAAAAACAACCCATGTGAGCTTTTATTTTATCTACTATTTATTTCCAATATTTTCTTAAGGGGATGGTTTTATTTTGGTATATAAGGTGTATTAATAAAAAAATACAACAGGGGTGCTTGTTAAAAATTATGGAAACAATTTTAGCAAGACCCTCAGGGATGTAATAATGTATACATGTAATCCAACTACTAACAATTAACTATTTTAGATACCAAAGAAAGTTATTGGTTTTGTTACAGTGGGAGATAAGGACTCTGGTGGTAGGGTTTTCTGTTTTTCCAGACAGACTTAAAAGAAGACTTATTGCTGAAATAAGTGCAGCAAGGCTGCAGTAATGGGTGGGCAGGACATACCAGGTGAGGGTATCTTCATCTGGAATCTGTTCTCACCTCTCCAAAACCCCTTCTGGCAGAACTATTCTTTGCCACTACTCTTCCTAGAAAATGTAGACAGAGCCAAAAGCAAAGATTCCTGTTACAAACCTAATTCTGAACTTGAAGACTTATCACTTACCTGTCAGGTAAAATCTTAATGAAAAACTTCCTGGGCAAATAGAAATTTGAAAGCAAGAAAATGAAATCAAGCTTTGAGCATGTAACAAAATAAAATAAGTAGCTTTTCAATTTGGTGCTAGGTGACTCTGTTGTACTGGCTGCTTTGCAATGGTTGGTATTTTTCAGATTGTTTTCAGCTCTCTGCTTCACTTGGGGTTGTATTGGGGCACGAGTGAATTTTTCACACTGCTGTCTTTCAAACTTCTTGACATTATGACTGAGAAAAACACAGTGTAGGAAGTTTTGTCTGTCTATTTTCTCATCCTGATGTCTTTAGGTTAAGAAACACCAAGTGCCATTCATGTTCTAATTATAACCTGTGTTTGGCATGTACAAGCATACATTTGTTGACTCTAGTCTCAACGTGATGAGGCCAAAAACCAGCACCACACAACTCTAGTCTATCTAGGACCTCCACATAAAACCATATACACTGAAACTAAAAGAAGGGAATGTGGGTAAAACTCTTGAACACATAGGCACAGGGGAAATTTTCCTGAACAGAACACCAGTGGCTTATGCTCTAATATCAACAATCGACAAACGGGACCTCATAAAATTGCAAATCTTCTGTAAGGCAAAGGACACTGTCAATAGGACAAAAAGGCAACCAACAGATTGGGGAAAGATCTGGAAAAAAACAATCCTATATTGAATAGAGGGCTAATATCCAATATATACAAATAACTCAAGCAAGGTAGACTCCAGAGAATCAAATAACCCTATTTAAAAACTGGGGCAGAGAACTAAACAAAGAATTCTCAACTGAGAAATACCGAATGGCTGAGAAGCACCTAAAGAAATGTTCAACATTTTTAGTCATGAGGGAAATGCAAATCAAAACAACCCTGAGATCCTACCTCACACCAGTCAAAAGGGCTAAGAAAAAAAACTCAGGTGACAGCAGATCCTGACGAGGATGTCAAGAAAGAGGAACACTCCTCATTGTTGGTGGTATTGCAAACTGGTACAACAACTCTGGAAATCAATCTGGAGGTTCCTCAGAAAATTGTACATAGCTATACAATCCTGGGCATATACCCAAAAGATGCTCCAACATATAACAAGGACACATGCTCCACTATGTTCATAGCAGCCTTATTTATAATGGCCATAAGCTGGAAAGAACCCAGATGTCCTTCAACAAAGGAATGGATACAGAAAATGGGGTACATTTACACAACTCAGTTGTTAAAAACAAAATGATCGTTTTTACTATATTAATCCTGCCAATCCATGAGCATGGGAGATCCTTCCATCTTCTGAGGTCTTCGTCGATATATTTCTTCAAAGGCTTAAAATTTTTATCAGACAGATCTTTCACTTGCTTGATTAGAGTCACAACAAGGTACTTTATATTATTTGTTAGTATTGTGAAGAGTGTCTGTTTCCTAATTTCTTTCCCAGTCTATGAATCCTTTGAGTAGATGAAGGCTACTGATTTGTTTGAGTTAATTTTATATCCAGCCACTTTGCTGATGGAATTCTCTGGTGTAAATTTTGGGGTCACCTGAGTATACTATCATATCATCTGCAAATAGTTATATTTTTACTTCTTCATTTCCAATTTGTATCCTTTTGACTTTTTTTTGTTGTTGTCTAATTGCTCTGACAAGGACTCAAAGTACTATATTGGGAGGCCTTGTCTAGTTCGTAATTTTAGTGGGATTGTTTCAAGTTTCTCTTCATTTAGTTTGATGTTGCCTACTGGTCTGCTGTATATTGCTTTTACTGTGTTTACATATATGCCTTGAATACCTGATCTTTCCAAGACCATGAAGGAGTGCTGAATTTTGTCAAATGATTTTGTAATATCTAATGAAATGATCATGTGGATTTTTTTGAGTTTGTTTATATAGTGGATTACATTGTTTGATTTCTGTATATTGAAACATCGGTGTATCTGTGGAAGCCTACTTTATCATGATGGATGACGTTCTTGGATTCAGTTTGCAAGAATTTTATTGAGTATTTTTACATCAATATTCATAAGAGAAATTGTTGGGTCTTCATGTAGTTTAAATATAAGTATAATTGTGACTTCATAGAATGAATTAGATAAATGGAATTAGATGTTCCTTCTATTTCTATTTTGTGGAATAGCTTGAAAAGTATTGGTATTAGGTCTTCTTTGAAGGTCTGTTTTAGAATTCTGAACTAAACCAATCTGGTCCTGAGCTTTTTTAGTTGGGAGGCTTTTAATGACATTTTTCCATTTTCTGAGATCTTCTTCGATTTCCTTCTTCAGAGATCTGAAGTTCTTGTCATACAGGTCTTTCACTTGTTTGGTTAGAGTCACCCCAAGATACTTTATGCTGTTTGTAGCTATTGTGAAGGGGGTCATTTCCCTAATTTCTTTCTCAGTCTGCTTATTCTTTGAATATATAAAGGCTACTGATTTGCTTTCATTGATTTTGTAGCCAGACATAATCCACAAATTAAATGATGTCCATAAAGAATAGAGGAGTGGCCCCTGGTTCTGGAAAGACTCAGTGCAAGAGTATAGGGGACTTCCAGAACAGGGAAGTGGGAAGGGGTGAATGGAAGAATAGGGGGACGGAAGAGGGCTTATGGGACTTGCGGGGAGTGGGGACCCAGAAAAGGGGAAATCATTTGCAATGTAAATAAAAAAATAAAATAAAATAAAAAAAGAAAATGCATAATTATAAAAAATAAAAAATGTATTCAGAAAAAAATGATGCTTCAAAGGGAAATGCCACATACATTTATTGTTTAAAGTTTATTATGTTTTGCACTAAATGTGTTGGATTCCCCCATATGAATTCTCTTTGTGAATTATCTAAAGTATTCTGACCATTATCTATATGTATGCTTTCAATAAAAGTGAACAGTTTTGATTTCTCAATGTTGTAACCCTAGAAATTAGATTATCTCTGTTCTCCACATTTTTCTATGTTGTTGTTAATATTTGGCAGATCCAGTTATCCATTTATTTAAAGCCTTTTCTAAAGTAGTTTCACAAATAATATATACCTTATTGTAAAAAAAAAATCTTTGTCTTTTTATTTATTTTATTTATTCTTTTAATATTCTTTCTTTGTTTAGTACATTGTGCGTTTTGACTATTATGTGACAGGAAGAATTTCTTTTCTGGTCTAGTCTATTTGGAGTTGGGTAGGCATCTCTAGCTTAAGGAAATTTTCTTCTATAATTTTGTGAATATATTTACTGGCCATTTAAGTTGGGAATTTTTGCTCTCTTCTGTACCTGATATCCTTAGGTTTGGTCTTCTCATTGTGTCCTGGATTTTCTGGATGTTTTGGGTTACGAGCTTTTTTGCATTTTGTATTTTCTTTGACTATTGCATCAATGTTTTCTATGTTATCTTCTGCACCTGAGATTCTCTCTTCTATCTCTTGTATCCCGTTGGTGATGCTTGCATCTATGACTCCTGATTTCTTTCCTAGTTTTTCTATCTCCAGGGTTGTCTCCCTTTGTGATTTCTTTTTTGCTTCTATTTGCATTTTCTTAAAAAATATATTTATTTATTATATGTAGGTACACTGTAGCTGTCTTTAGACACCCCAGAAGAGGGCATCAGATCTCATTACAGATGGTTGTGAGCCACCATGTGGTTGCTGGGATTTGAACTCAAGACCTTTGGAAGAGCAGTCGGTGCTCTTAACCACTGAGCCATCTCTCCAGCCCCCCTATTTGCATTTTTTGATGCTGGATGATTTTGTACAATTCCTTTACCTATGTGGTTGGTTTCCTGTAATACTTTAAGGGATTTTTGTGTTTTCTCTTTAAGGGCTTCTATCTGCTTACCTGTATTTTCCTGTATTTCTTTAAGAGAGTTATTTATGTTTTTCTTAAAGTCTTCTATCATCATCAAGAGATTTGATTTTTTAAATCTGAATCTTGCTTTTCTGATGTGATGGGGTCTCCAAGAATTGCTGTAGTGGAAGAAATGGGTTCTGCTGATGGCAAGTAGCCTTGGTTTCTATTGCTTATGTTCCTGTGCTTGCCTCTCACCATCTGGTTATCTCTAGTGCAACCTGCCCTTGCTGTCTCTGACTGGAGCCTGTACTTCCTGTGATCCTGTTTGTGTCAGAACTCTTCAGAGTCTAGCTGTCTCTTGTGATCCTGTGATCCTAAAATCCTGGTGTGACCAAGCCTCTGAGATCTGATTGTGTCAGCTCTCTTGGGAATCAAGCTGTCTCTAGATGTTGTAGGGGTGGGTGGGGATCCAGAGTCCTGGGTTTGCTCCAGGCACAGGGACATGGAAGCCATGCCTCTGACTAGTCTGGGCTTTGTGTTTTCCTGGTTTTTATGGTTCCAGTTATGCTGGGTGTTGGCAAAGATGTGAACTCAACTGTGATCTTGAGTGTGTCAGAGCTCCAGAGCTCCAATACTCCTGGGTGTGTCTGATCTCCAGGTAGTTGAGCTTCCATTGTGATCCTGAGCATTTCAGAGCACCTGGGAGTCAGGTTCTCTCTGTGTGTTGTATGAGCCTGCACCCCAGGTCTGCTCAGGGTGCAGGTTCAGACAGGAAGGAATCCAAACCACTGGCTGGGCAAGGGTTGAGAAGGTCCTGCATCCCTGGATGCTGGGGGATCTAGTTACTCCAGGTGTTGGAGCAGATGTTGTAGCCTCCCTTGTGATCCTGGCATTTCAGAGCACCTGGGAGTTGACCTACCTCTGGGTGTTGTAGGAGTGGGTACAGAGCCAGTACCCCAGGTCTGCTCAGGGCACATGCTCAGACCACTTGATCTACTTGAAGTTGAGCTTAGTACAAGGAGATAGGATTGGATTGATTTGCATTCTTCTGCTTGCTGACCTCCAGTTGAACCAGCACCGTTTGTTGAAAAGGCTATCTTTTTTCCACTGGATGGTTTTAGTTCCTTTGTAGAAGATGAAGTGACCATAGGTGCGTGGGTTCATGTCTGGGTCTTCAATTCTTTTCCACTGATCCACCTGCTTGTCACTGTACCAATACCATGCAGTTTTTAACATTATTACTCTGTAGTACTGAATGAGGTCCTGTATACTAATTCCCTCAGAAGTTCTTTTACTGTTGAGAATAGTTTTAGCTATCCTGGTTTTTTTGTTGTTCCAGATGAATTTGAGAATTGCTCTTTCTAACTCTATAAAGAACTGAGTTGGGATTTTGATGGGGATTGCATTGAATCTGTATGTTGTTTTTGGCAAGATGGTCAGTTTAACAATATTAATCCTGCCAATCCATGAGCATGGAAGATTTTTTCATTTTCTGAGGTCTTCTTCAATTTCCTTCTTCAGAGACCCAAAGTTCTTGTCATAAAGGTCTTTCCCTTGTTTGGTTAGAGTCACACAAAGATACTTTATATTGTTTGTGGCTATTGTAAAAGGTGTCATTTCTCTAATTTCATTCTCAGCCTGCATATCCTTTGAAAATCGGAAGGCTACTGATTTGCTTGAGTTGATTTTACAACCATCCAGTTTGCGGAAGTTGTTTATCAGCTGTAGGAGTTCTCTGGTGAAAGTTTTGGGGCCACTTAAGTATACTATCATATCATCTGCAAATAGTGATAGTTTGACTTCTTCTTTTCCAATTTGTATCCCTTTGACCTCCTTCTGTTGTCTATTTGCTCTAGATAGAACTTCAAGTATAATATTGAAAATATATGGAGAGAAGGGGGCAGCCTTGTCTAGACCCTGATTTTAGTGGGATTACTTCAAGCTTCTTTCAATTTAGTTTGATGTTGGATACTGGTTTGCTGTACATTGATTTTACTATGTTAAGGTATGGGCCTTGCATTCCTGTTCTTTGCAAGACTTTTAACATGAAAGGATGCGTTCTAAAAAGTCTTTAATTTCTTTCTTTATTTCTTCCTTGACCAAGGTATCATTGAGTAGAATATTGTTCAGTTTCCACGTGTATGTGGGTTTTCTGTTGTTTTTGTTGCTATTGAAGATCACTTTTACTCCATAGTGATCTGATAGGAGGCATGGGATTAGTTCGATCTTCTTATATTTGTTGAGGTCTGCCTTGTGTCCAATTATATGGTCGATTTTGGAGAAGGTACCATGAGGTGCTGAGAAAAAGGTATATTCTTTTGCTTTAGGGTGAAATGTTCTATAAATATCAGTCAAATCCAATTGATCCAAAGCTTCAATTAGTTTTACTGTGTCCCTGTTTAGTTTCTGTTTTCCCAATCGGTCCATTGAGGAAAGTGGAGTGTTGAAGTCCCCCACAATTATTTTTTTTTATTCGATATAATTTATTTACATTTCAAATGATTTCCCCTTTTCTAGCCCCCCCACTCCCCGAAAGTCCCGCAAACCCCCTTCTCTTCCCCTGTCCTCCCGCCCACCCCTTCCCACTTCCCCGTTCTGGTTTTGCTGAATACTGTTTCACTGAGTCTTTCCAGAACCAGGGGCCACTCCTCCTTTCTTCTTGTACCTCATTTGATGTGTGGATTATGATTTGGGTATTCCAGTTTTCTAGGTTAATATCCACTTATTAGTGAGTGCATCCCATGATTCACCTTTTGAGTCTGGGTTATCTCACTTAGTATGATATTCTCTAGCTCCATCCATTTGCCTAAGAATTTCATAAATTCATTGTTTCTAATGGCTGAATAGTACTCCATTGTGTAGATATACCACATTTTTTGCATCCACTCTTCTGTTGAGGGATACCTGGGTTCTTTCCAGCATCTGGCAATTACAAATAGGGCTGCTATGAACATAGTAGAACATGTATCCTTATTACATGGTGGGGAGTCTTCTGGGTATATGCCCAGGAGTGGTATAGCAGGCTCTTCTGGAAGTAAGGTACCCAGTTTTCGGAGGAACCGCCAGACTGCTTTCCAGAGTGGTTGTACCAATTTGCAACCCCACCAGCAGTGGAGGAGTGTTCCTCTTTCTCCACACCCTCTCCAACACCTGCTGTCTCCTGAATTTTTAATCTTAGCCATTCTGACTGGTGTAAGATGAAATCTTAGGGTTGTTTTGATTTGCATTTCCCTAATGACTAATGAAGTTGAGCATTTTTTAAGATGTTTCTCCGCCATCCGAAGTTCTTCAGGTGAGAATTCTTTGTTTAACTCTGTACCCCATTTTTTAATAGGGTTGTTCGGTTTTCTGGAGTCTAACTTCTTGAGTTCTTTATATATATTGGATATTAGCCCTCTATCTGATGTAGGATTGGTGAAGATCTTTTCCCAATTTGTTGGTTGCTGATTTGTCCTCTTGATGGTGTCCTTTGCCTTACAGAAACTTTGTAATTTTATGAGGTCCCATTTGTCAATTCTTGCTCTTAGAGCATACGCTATTGGTGTTCTGTTCAGAAACTTTCTCCCTGTACCGATGTCCTCAAGGGTCTTCCCCAATTTCTTTTCTATTAGCTTCAGAGTGTCTGGCTTTATGTGGAGGTCCTTGATCCATTTGGATTTGAGCTTAGTACAAGGAGACAAGGATGGATCAATTCGCATTCTTCTGCATGCTGCCCTCCAGTTGAACCAGCACCATTTGTTGAAAAGGCTATCTTTTTTCCATTGGATGTTTTCAGCCTCTTTGTCGAAGATCAAGTGGCCATAGGTGTGTGGGTTCATTTCTGGATCTTCAATCCTGTTCCATTGATCCTCCTGCCTGTCACTGTACCAATACCATGCAGTTTTTAACACTATTGCTCTGTAGTATTGCTTGAGGTCAGGGATACTGATTCCCCCAGATTTTCTTTTGTTGCTGAGAATAGTTTTAGCTATCCTGGGTTTTTTGTTGTTCCAGATGAATTTGATAATTGCTCTTTCTAACTCTGTGAAGAATTGAGTTGGGATTTTGATGGGTATTGCATTGAATCTGTATAGTGCTTTAGGCAAAATGGCCATTTTAACTATATTGATTCTACCGATCCAGGAGCATGGGAGGTTTTCCCATTTTTTGAGGTCTTCTTCCATTTCCTTCTTCAGAGTCTTGAAGTTCTTGTCATACAGATCTTTCACATGTTTGGCAAGAGTCACCCCAAGATACTTTATACTGTTTGTGGCTATTGTGAAGGGGGTCATTTCCCTAATTTCTTTCTCAGCCTGCTTATCCTTTGAGTATAGGAAGGCCACTGATTTGCTTGAGTTGATTTTATAACCTGCCACTTTGCTGAAGTTGTTTATCAGCTGTAGGAGCTCTCTAGTGGAGTTCTTTGGGTCACTTAGGTAGACGATCATGTCGTCTGCAAATAATGATAGTTTGACTTCTTCCTTTCCAATTTGTATCCCTTTGACCTCCTTATGTTGTCGAATTGCCCGAGCTAGTACCTCAAGTACAATATTGAAAAGATAAGGAGAAAGGGGGCAGCCTTGTCTGGTCCCTGATTTCAGTGGGATTGCTTCAAGTTTCTCTCCATTTAGTTTGATGCTGGCTACCGGTTTGCTGTATATTGCTTTTACTATGTTTAGGTATGGGCCTTGAATTCCTGTTCTCTCCAAGACTTTAAGCATGAAGGGATGCTGAATTTTGTCAAATGCTTTTTCAGCATCCAATGAAATGACCATGTGGTTTTGTTCTTTGAGTTTGTTTATGTAGTGGATTGTATTGATGGATTTCCGTATATTGAACCAACCCTGCATTCCCGGGATAAAGCCTACTTGATCATGGTGGATGATCGTTTTGATGTGTTCTTGGATTCGGTTGGCAAGAATTTTATTGAGTATTTTTGCATCGATGTTCATAAGGGAAATTGGTCTGAAGTTCTCTTTCTTTGTTGGATCTTTGTGTGGCTTTGGTATCAGCGTAATTGTGGCTTCGTAGAAGGAATTGGGTAGTGTTCCTTCTGTTTCTATTTTGTGGAATAGTTTGAAGAGTATTGGTGCTAACTCTTCTTTGAAGGTCTGGTAGAATTCTGCACTGAAGCCATCTGGTCCTGTGCTTTTTTTGGTTGGAAGACTTTCTATGACTCCTTCTATTTCTTTAGGCATTATGGGACTGTTTAGATGGTCTAGTTGGTCCTGATTTAATTTTGGTATTTGGTATCTGTCAAGGAAATTGTCCATTTCCTCCAGATTCTCCAGTTGTGTTGAGTATAGGTTCTTGTAGTAGGATCTGATGATTTTTTGGATTTCCTCAGTTTCCGTTGTTATATCTCCCTTTTCATTTCTAAGTTTGTTAATTTAGATACTTTCTCTGTGCCCTTTGGTCATTCTGGCTAAGGGTTTATCTATCTTGTTGATTTTCTCAAAGAACCAGCTCGTGGTATTGTTGATTTTTTGTATGGTTCTCTTTGTTTCTACTTGATTGATTTCGGCCCTGAGTTTGATGATTTCCTGCCTTCTACTCCTCCTGGGCGAAATAGCTTCTTTTTGTTCTAAGGCTTTCAGGTGTGTCATTAAGCTGGTAATGTATGCTCTCTCCATTTTCTTTTTGGAGGCACTCAGGGCTATGAGTTTTCCTCTTAGCACTGCTTTCATTGTGTCCCATAGGTTTGGGTATGTTGTGTTTTCATTTTCATTGTGTTCTAAAAAGTCTTTAATTTCTTTCTTTATTTCTTCCTTGACCAAGGTATCATTGAGTAGAGTATTGTTCAGTTTCCACGTGTATGTGGGCTTTCTGTTGTTTCTGTTGCTATTGAAGACCACTTTTACTCCATAGTGATCAGATAGGAGGCATGGGATTAGTTCTATCTTCTTATATTTGTTGAGGTCTGTCTTGTGACCAATTATATGGTCGATTTTGGAGAAGGTACCATGAGGTGCTGAGAAAAAGGTATATTCTTTTGTTTTAGGATAGAATGTTCTATATATATCTGTTAAATCTAATTGGTCCAAAGCTTCAATTAGTTTCATTGTGTCCCTGTTTAGTTTCTGTTTTCCTGATCGGTCCATTGAGGAAAGTGCAGTGCTGAAGTCACCCACAATTATTGTGTTAGGTACAATGTGTGCTTTTAGTTTTAATAAAGTTTCTTTTACGAAAGAGGGTGCCCTTGCATTTGGTGCATAGATGTTCAGGATTGACAGTTCTTCTTTTTGTATTTTTCCTTTGACCAGCAAGAAGTGTCCCTCAGGGTCTCTTTTGATGACTTTGGGTTGAAAGTCAATTTTATCTGATATTAAAATGGCTACTCCAGCTTGTTTCCTGAGACCATTTGCTTGTAAAATTGTCTTCCAGCCTTTTACTCTAAGGTAGTGTTTGTCTTTGACCCTGAGGTGTGTTTCCTGTAAGCAGCAAAATGTAGGGTCCTGTTTACGTATCCATTCAGTTAGTCTGTGTCTTTTTATTGGGGCATTAAGTCCATTGATGTTAAGAGATATTAAGGAATAGTGATTGTTACTTCCTATCATTTTTGACGTTATTTTTTTAAATTTTAATGCTTAACTTCTTTTGGGTTTGATGAAAGGTTACTATCTTGCTTTTTCCAGGGTGAAGTTTCCCTCCTTGTATTGGTGTTGTCCTCCTATTATCCTTTTTAGGGCCGGGTTTGTGGATAGATATTGGGTAAACTTGGTTTTGTCATGAAATATCTTAGTTTCTCCATCTATGGTGATTGAGAGTTTTGCTGGATATAGTAGTTTTGGTTGGCATTTGTGTTCTCTTAGAGTCTGCATGAGATCTGCCCAGGACCTTCTAGCCTTCATAGTCTCAGGTGAAAAGTCTGCTGTGATTCTGATAGGTCTTCCTTTATATGTTACTTGGCCTTTTTCTCTTACTGCCTTTAGTATTCTTTCTTTGTTTAGAACATTTGGTGTTTTGATTATTATGTGACGGGAAGTATTTCTGTTCTGGTCCAGTCTGTTTGGAGTCCTGTAGGCTTCTTGTATATTCATGGGCATCTCTCTCTTTAGGTTAGGGAAGTTTTCTTCCATAATTTTATTGAAGATGTTTGCTGGCCCTTTAAGTTGTAAATCTTCACTCTCATCTATGCCTATAATCCTTAGGTTTGGTCTTCTCATTGTGTCCTGGATTTCCTGGATATTTTGGGTTACAAGCTTTTTGCATTTTGCATTTTCTTTAACTGTTGAGTCCATGGTTTCTATGGAATCTTCAGCATCTGAGATTCTTTCTTCTATCTCTTGTATTCTGTTGTTGATATTTGCATCTCTGTCCCCTGATTTCTTCCCAAGGCTTTCTATCTCCAAAGTTGTCTCCCTTTGAGTTTTCTTAGTTGTTTCTACTTCTGATTTTAGATCCTGGATGGTTTTGCTTAGCTCCTTCACTTGCATGTTTGTGTTTTCCTGTAATTCTTTAAGAGATTTTTGTGTTTCCTCTTTCATGAGCTCAGCCTGTTGACCAAAGTTCTCCTGTATTTCTTTAAGAGATTTTTGTGTTTCGTCTTTCATGACCTCAGCCTGTTGAGCAAAGTTCTCCTGTATTTCTTTA
Organism: Apodemus sylvaticus; assembly: GCF_947179515.1. Taxonomy (NCBI): domain Eukaryota; kingdom Metazoa; phylum Chordata; class Mammalia; order Rodentia; family Muridae; genus Apodemus; species Apodemus sylvaticus. The sequence continues at coordinate 54,635,330 of NC_067477.1, forward strand.
AGTGTTTTTTGCATTTCCTCCTTGTTGGCTTTTGTATTCTCCTGGATTTCTTTCAATGATTTTTGTGTTTCCCTTGCAAGGGCTTCTAACTTTTGATCCATTTTCTCCTGAATTTCTTTATGTATGACCTTCATGTGTTCCTGTACCAGCATCATGACCAGTGATTTTAAATCCAAATCTTGTTTTACTGGTGTGCTGGGGTATCCAGGCCATGTTGGTAGAGGAGAATTGGGTTCAGATGTTGCCATATTGCCTTGATTTCTGTTAGTGACGTTCCTGCGTTTGCCTTTTGCCATCTAGTTCTCACTGGTGTTAGTTTATCTTCTCAGTGCTGGACTCACCAGTGCAAGCTGCCCCTTCCCAGTTGGCCTCTGGTGCACAGCTTACCTCCTGCACTGCTTGTAGACAGTGTGCTGCTGCCCAGGCTGTTCAGATCCCAAAGCAGGCACCTGAAGGCTCCCGCTGGGGCCTGCTGGATTCACTGGAGCACACTGACTTCTCCCAGCTGGCCGCCCGGAAGCCCAGCTAGCCACTTGCAGGACTTGGAGATGTAATGCTGCCGCCCAGACTAATCTGGATCCGGAAGCGGAGAGAGTAGAGCTAAGGGCTTCTGCCTGAGGCCTTGCCCCAGATTGTGTCTGTGGAGCAGATGGAGCCCGTGTGCACTCCCAGGGAGTGCCGAAGGTGTATGCTACTGTGACCTCCCCTGTGTTCCGCTCATTCCGCTGGGCAGCCGATCCGCCAACCGGGCTGTCGCACACAAGGTTAGCCTGGCCGCCCAGTCCCTGAGTCCAGGCAAAAGCCTGGGAGGCCAAGGTCCAGGCAAAGTTCCCCTAGGGCTATGACTGTTAATTGGGTCTGCCAGGTGACTAGGATGGCGGGCGTGCGCGCCAGCGCTCCCTGAAAGCGCCGGGAGAGTCTGCTTTGCTAACAATCACCTGGGCGGGTTGACTCACAGATGGCCCACCAAGCCGCCCAGTTCTTGGGGTCAGTCCTGTGCCTTTTGGGGCCTGGACCCCCGCTTTGTTAGCCTTAGGCTATGCCTGTTACAGGTCTGCCCGCCTGAGCTCTCTGTTGTCCTGCAGGCAAAATGGCAGAGGCGCGCTCGCAGGCCTGTGCAAAAAAAACCTCCTGCCTGGGTTGGCACCCCGATGGCCCCCCGACCCGCCCAGGGCCTGGGTGCAGGCCAATGCCCGTCGGGCTCAGACCACCGTGGTGTTGGCCTCGGATTATGTTTGTGTACCTCAGTCCGATCCGTGGAGTACGGAACCAAGATGGATGCGCCTCTCCTGACTGGTGGGAGGCCGAGTTCTGAAGTGGCCTCCGTGCAGGAAAGGCACCGCACAACTGCAGCTGCTTGCTGCCCAGCTGGTCAGCGAAGGTCAGTGGTCGTGGGCGCAGGGCCTAACTGGTCCCTGTGACGCCTTGGTTCCACTGCTGATGGCCCTTCAGCTGGAGCAGCCACTGCTGCCGCTGCTGCTGCCGCCGCCGCCCCGAAACTGTCTTCCACAATTATTGTGTTAGGTGCAATGTGTGCTTTGAGCTTTAGTAAGGTTTCTTTTACGAATTGGTACAGTGACAGGCAGGAGGATCAATGGAACAGGATTGAAGATCCAGAAATGAACCCACACACCTATGGCCACTTGATCCTCGACAAAGAGGCTGAAAACATCCAATGGAAAAAAGATAGCCTTTTCAACAAATGGTGCTGGTTCAACTGGAGGGCAGCATGCAGAAGAATGCGAATTGATCCATCCTTGTCTCCTTGTACTAAGCTCAAATCCAAATGGATCAAGGACCTCCACATAAAGCCAGACACTCTGAAGCTAATAGAAAAGAAACTGGGGAAGACCCTTGAGGACATCGGTACAGGGAGAAAGTTTCTGAACAGAACACCAATAGCGTATGCTCTAAGAGCAAGAATTGACAAATGGGACCTCATAAAATTACAAAGTTTCTGTAAGGCAAAGGACACCATCAAGAGGACAAATCGGCAACCAACAAATTGGGAAAAGATCTTCACCAATCCTACATCAGATAGAGGGCTAATATCCAATATATATAAAGAACTCAAGAAGTTAGACTCCAGAAAACCGAACAACCCTATTAAAAAATGGGGTACAGAGTTAAACAAAGAATTCACACCTGAAGAACTTCGGATGGCGGAGAAGCATCTTAAAAAATGCTCAACTTCATTAGTCATTAGGGAAATGCAAATCAAAGCAACCCTGAGATTTCATCTTACACCAGTCAGAATGGCTAAGATTAAAAATTCAGGAGACAGCAGGTGTTGGAGAGGGTGTGGAGAAAGAGGAACACTCCTCCACTGCTGGTGGGGTTGCAAATTGGTACAACCACTCTGGAAAGCAGTCTGGCGGTTCCTCCAAAAACTGGGCACCTCACTTCCAGAAGATCCTGCTATACCACTCCTGGGCATATACCCAGAGGATTCCCCACCATGTAATAAGGATACATGCTCTACTATGTTCATAGCAGCCCTATTTATAATTGCCAGATGCTGGAAAGAACCCAGGTATCCCTCAACAGAAGAGTGAATACAAAAAATGTGGTATATCTACACAATGGAGTACTATTCAGCCATTAGAAACAATGAATTCATGAAATTCTTAGGCAAATGGATGGAGCTAGAGAACATCATACTAAGTGAGGTAACCCAGACTCAAAAGGTGAATCATGGTATGCACTCACTAATAAGTGGTTATTAACCTAGAAAACTGGAATACCCAAAACATAATCCACACATCAAATGAGGTACAAGGAGAAAGGAGGACTGGCCCCTGGTTCTGGAGAGACTCAGTGAAACAGTATTCGGCAAAACCAGAACAGGGAAGTGGGAAGGGGTGGGTGGGAGGACAGGGAAAAGAAGGGGACTTAAGGGACTTTCGGGGAGTGGGGGGCTAGAAAAGGGGAAATCATTAGAAATGTAAATAAATTATATCGAAGAAAAAAAAAGAAAAAAAAAGAAAAAGAAAGTTGCATCCAAATAAATAAATAAATAAATAAATAAATAAATAAATAAATAAAACATGAAAGAATGCTGAATTTTGCCCAAAGCTTTTCAGCATCTAATGAAATGACCATGTGCTTTTTTTTTTTTTTTCTTTGAGTTTGTTTATGTAGTGGATTGCATTGATGGATTTCTGTATATTGAACCATCCCTGCATTTCTGGGATGAAGCCTACTTGATCATGGTGAATGATCGTTTTTATGTGTTCTTGGATTTGGTTAACAGGAATTTTATTGAGTATTTTTGCACCAATATTCATTAGGGAAATTTGTCTGAATTTCTCTTTCTTTGTTGGATCTTTGTCTGGTTTTGGTGTCAGCATAATTGTGGATTCATAGAATGAGTTGGGTAGTATTCCTTCTGTTTCTATTTTGTGGTATAGTTTCAAGAGTATTGGTGTTAGGTAGTCTTTGAAGGTCTGATAGAATTCTGCACTAAAACCATCTGGTCCCATGCTTTTTTCTGGTTGGAAGACTTTCAATGACCACTTCTAATTTTTGGGGGGTTATGGGACTGTTTAGATGATCTCTTTGATCCTGATTTAATTTTGGTATTTGGTATCTGCCTAGGAAATTGTCCATTTCCTCCAGATTCTCCAGTTGTGTTGAGTATAGGCTTTTGTAGTAGGATCTGATGACTTTTTGAATTTCTTCAGTTTCTGTTGTTATATCTCCCTTTCCATTTCTAATTTTGTTAATTTGGATACTATCTTTGTGCCCTCTGATTAGTCTGGCTAAGGGTTTATCTATCTTGTTGATTTTCTAAAAGAACTAGCTCCTGGTTTTGTTGATTCTTTGTATGGTTCTCTATGTTTCTACTGGATTGATTTCAGCCCTGATTTGATGATTTCCTGTCTACTCCTCCTGGGTGAATTAGCTTCTTTTTGTTCCAGGGCTTTAAGGTGTGCCATTAAGCTGCTAGTGTTTGCTCTCTCCAGTTTCTTTTGGAGGCACTTGGGGCTATGAGTTTTCCTCTTAGCACTGCTTTCATTGTGTCCCATAAATTTGGGTATGATGTGCCTTCATTTTTTTATTAAATTCTAGAAAAACTTTGATTTCTTTCTTTATTTCTTCCTTGCCCAAGGTATCATTGAGTAGTGTATTGTTCAGCTTCTATGGGCATGTGGGCTTTCTGTTGTTTTTGTTGCTATTGAAGACCATTCTTACTCCATAGTGATCTGATAGGAGGCATGGGATTAGTTGGATCTTTTTATATTTGTTGAGGTCTGTCTTGTGACCAATTATATGGTCGATTTTGGAGAAGGTAACATGAGGTTCTGAGAAAAAAGTTTATTCTTTTGTTTTAGGATGAAATATTATATATATATATATATATATATATATATATATATATATATATATATATATATATAAAATCCAATTGTTCCAGAATTTCAATTAGTTTCACTGTGTCACTGTTTAGTTTCTCTTTTTCTGATTGGTCCATTGAGGAGAGTGGAGTATTGATGTCACCCACAATTATTGTGTTAGTTGCAATGTGTGCTTAGAATTTTAGTAAAGTTTCTATTATGAATGAGGGTGCCCTTGCATTTGGAGCATACATGTTCAGAATTGAGAGTTCTTCTTGGTGGATTTTTCCTTTGACCAGTAAGAAGTGTCCTTCTGAGCAGTGTGGTGGCAGCTGCGGTGGTGGCAGCAGCAGCAGCAGCAGCAGCAGCAGCAGCTGGTCCAGCTGAAGGGCCATCAGCAGTGGATCCAAGGTGACAGGGTCCAGGCAGGCCCTGTGCCCACGACCACTGACCTTCACTGGCCAGCCAGGTTGCAAGCACCTGCGAATTTATGGTGCCTTTCACCACATAGAAGCCACTCCAGAACTCTGCCTCCCACAAGTCACTAGAGACTCGCCTCCAACTTGGTTCTCGGACTCCAGAGAGATCAGACAGATTAGGGTACACAAACATAACCCGAGGCCAACATCTCAGGGGTCTAAGCCCAACGGGCGTTGGCCTGCACCGAGGCTCTGGGCTGTTGGGGGGCCATCGGGGTACCAACCCAGCCAGGAGGATTTTTGCCTGGGCTGGAGCGCGCACCACCATTTTGCCTACAGGACTCCAGAGAGCTCTACCAGGCAAAGCCAGCTAACAGGCATAGCTCGAGGCTAACATAGTGGGGGTCTAGGCCCCAACAGACCCTGGACTGACCCCAAGAACCGGCCAGGAGGTTGTTAGCCCAGCAGACTCTCCCGGCACTTTTGCGCTTGCACGCCCGCCATCCTGGCCACCTGACAGAAACAATTAACAGTCATAGCCCGAGGGGAACTTTGCTTGGACCTTGGCCCCCCAGGCTTTTGTCTAGACTTAGGGCCTGAGCAGCTAGGCTAGCCTTGTGTGCACCAACCCGGTTGAGAGATCGGCTGCCCAGCAGAGTGATCAGCACTCGGAAAAGGTCCCTGCAGCATACACCCTTCAGCATGCCCTGAAGGAGCAAATAGGTACCATCTGGTTCACAGACACAATCTGGGGCAAAGCACACTAGGGCTGCAAGGGCACCCACGAGGAGGACAGCATATCAGCAATCTGCTACAGGGGAAACCCAGCCATCTAGTGTTGCAGAAATAGCCCCAGAGCCCTTCAGGAGGTTCAAACACCAGCCAGAAACAAGACCAACTAACTCCAGAGAACAAGATGGCAAAGGGCAAACGCAGGAATGCTACTAATAGAAATCTAGGCAATGTGGCAACATCTGAACCAAACTCTCTAACATCAGCAAGTCCTGGTTATGCCAACACACCAGAGAAACAAGATTTGGATTTAAAATCACTGGTCATGATGCTGCTAGAAGAACACAAAAAGGACATAAATGAATCTCTTAAAGAAATACAGGAAAACATGAATAAGCTAGAAACCCGTATAATGGAAACACAAAAATCACTTAAAGAAATGCAGGACAATAAGGCTCAAGAGATAGAAGCCAATAAAGAAGAAACACAAAAAAACCCTTAAAAATACAGGAGAACTGGAGTCAAGAGGCAGAAGTCATGAAAGAGGAGACACAAAAGTCTCTTAAAGAATTACAGGAAAACACAAACAAACAAATGATGGAACTGAGCAAAACCATCCTGGATCTAAAAACAGAAGTAGAAACAACTAAGAAATCACAAAGGGAGACAAATTTGGAGAAAGAAAACCTTGAGAAGAAGTCAGGGGCCATAGATGCAAATATAAACAACAGAATACAAGAGATGGAAGAAAGAATCTCAGATGCCAAAGATACCATAGAAACCATTGACTCAACAATCAAAGAAAATGCAAAATGCAAAAAGCTTGTATCCCAGAACAACCAGGAAATCCAGGATACAATGAGAAGACCAAACCTAAGGATTATAGGTATAGATGAGACTGAAGATTTACATCTGAAAGGGCCAGCAAATATCTTCAACAAAATTATGGAAGAAAACTTTCCCAACTTAAAGAGAGAGATACCCATGAATATACAAGAAGCCTACAGAACTCCAAACAGACTGGACCCGAGCAGAATACCTCTCGCCACATAATAATTAAAACCCCAAATGCACTAAACAAAGAAAGAATATTAAAGGTAGTAAGAGAAAAAGGCCAAGTAACATATAAAGGAAGACCTATCAGAATCACAGCAGACTTCTCACCAGAGACCATGAAAGCTAGAAGATCCTGGGCAGATCTCATGCAGACTCTAAGATAACACAAATGTCAGCCAAGACTACTATACCCAGCAAAACTCTCAATCACAATAGATGGAGAAACCAAGATATTCCACGACAAAACCAAATTTACACAATATCTTTCCACAAGTCCAGCTCTGCAAAGAATAATAGGAGGAAAACTCCAATACAAGGAGGGAAACTACACCCTGGAAAAAGTAAGATAGTAACCTTCCTTCATCAAACCCAAAAGAAGATAACCACTCAAATATAAAAATAACATCAAAAATGACAGGAAGTAATAATCACTATTCCTTAATATCTCTTAACATCAATGGACTCAATTCCCCAATAAAAAGACATAGACTAACAGACTGGATAAGGAAACAGGACCCTATATTTTGCTGCATACAGGAAACACACCTAAATGTCAAAGACAAAAACTATGTTAGAATAAAAGGCTGGAAGACAATTTTACAAGCCAATGGTCTTGGGAAATGAGCCGGAGTAGCCATTCTAATATCAGATAAAATTGACTTTCAACCTACAGTCATCAAAAGAGACACTGAGGGACACTTCTTGCTGGTCAAAGGAAAAATCCACCAAGAAGAACTTTCAATTCTGAACATCTATGTGCCAAATGCAAGGGCACCCTCATTCATAAAAGAAACTTTACTAAAGCTCAAAGCACACATTGCACCTAACACAATAATTATGGGGGACTTCAACACTCCACTCTCCTCAATGGACCGATCAGGAAAACAGAAACTAAACAGGGACACAGTAAAACTACTTGAAGCTTTGGACCAATTGGATTTGACTGATATTTATAGAACATATCACCCTAAAGCAAGAGAATATACCTTTTTCTCAGCACTTCATGTACCTTCTCCAAGATCGACCATATAATTAGTCACAAGGCAGACCTCAACAAATACAAGAAGATCGAATTAATCCCATGCCTCCTATCAGATCACTATGGTGTAAGAGTGGTTTTCAATAGCAACAAAAACAACAGAAAGCCCATATACACATAGAGGCTGAACAATACTCTACTCAATGACACCTGGCCAAAGAAGGAATAAAGAAAGAAATCAGAGACTTTTTAGAATTTAATGAACATGAAGGCACAACATACCCAAATCTTTGGGACACAATGAAAGTCGTGCTAAGAAGAAAACTCATAGCCCTGAGTGCCTCCAAAAATAAAATGGAGATATTTGCTCCCTGACGGGGACAGAAAAGTATCACTAGGTACTGCGTCACCCTGAGCTTTAGATTTCTGGTGGTGCAAACTGCCAGGTGTCTGCCTGCACTCAGGAACTACGCACATAGGTGGTTCATCTGCAAGCCAGTCCATCACAGGACCTGTGTCCTATGTGAGAATCAACAGAGGGAGTGACCCCCACCACAACATCTTCGCTCCATAATAGAGCAGACAGAGAACACCTGGTTAACCTTGACAACCTAAGTATAACATTGCTTGAGGCAAGACAGAGAAGGGCTCCAAAGGCACAAAAGAGGAAGGGAGCATATCAGTAATCTGTGCCAGAAGAAACCCAGTCATCCAGTGTTGCAGAGATAACCTTAAAGATCCACAGTTAGGTTGAAGCACCAGCCAGTGATAATAAGACCATCTAACACCTGGGAGAACCAGATGGCTAAAGGCAAATGTAGGAATGTTACTAACAGAAACCAAGGCATTATAGAAGCATCTGAACCCAATTCTCCAATATTAGCAAGTCCTGGATACCCCCAAAAAAAACAGAAAAACAAGATTTGGATTTAAAATCACTGGTCATGATGCTGGTACAGGAACACATGAAGGACATACTTAAAGAAATTCAGAAGAAAATGGATCAAAAATTAGAAGCCCTTACAAGGGAAACACAAAAATCATTGAAAGAAATTCAGGAGAATACAAAAGACAATAAGGAGGAAATGCAAAAATCACTTAAAAAATACAGGAGAACCTTGATCAACAGGCAGATGTCATGAAAGAGGAAACACAAAAATCTCTTAAAGAATTAGAGGAAAACACAAACAAGCAAATGACAGAACTGAGCAAAAACTTCCAGGATCTAAAAACAGAAGTAGAAACAACTAAGAAAGCACAAAGGGAGACAACTTTGGAGATAGAAAACCTTGTGAAGAAATCAGGGACCATAGACACAAATATCAACAACAGAATACAAGAGATAGAAGAAAGAATCTCAGATGCCGAAGATACCATAGAAACCATGGACTCAACAGTTAAAGAAAATGCAAAATGCGAAAAGCTTGTAAACCAAAATATCCAGGAAATTCAGGGCACAATGAGAAAGCCAAATCTAAGGATTATAGGCATTGATGAGAGAGAAGATTTACAACTTAAAGGGCGAGCAAATATCTTCAACAAAATTATGAAAGAAAACTTCCCTAACCTAAAAAGAGAGATGCCCATGAATATACAAGAAGCCTACAGAACTACAAACAGACTGGAGCAGAACAGAAATACCTCCTGTCACATAATAATCAAAACCCCAAATGTACTAAACAAAGAAAGAATACTTAGGGCAGTAAGAGAAAAACGGCAACTAACATATAAAGGAAGACCTATCAGAATTATACCAGACTTCTCACCAGAGACCATGAAAGCTAGAAGATCCTGGGCAGAGCTCATGCAGACTCTAAGAGAACACAAATGCCAGCGGAGACTACTATACCCAGTGAAACTCTCAATTACTATAGATGGAGAAAACAAAATATTCCATGACAAAACCAAATTTACACAATATCTTTCTACAAACCCAGCCCTACAAAGGATAATAGGGGGAAAATACCATTACAACATGGGAAACTATACCCTGGAAAGAGCAGGATATTAAGCTTCTTTCATCAAACCCAAAGAAGATAACCACACATGTATAGAATTAAAATCAAAAATGGCCGGGCAGTGGTGGCGCACGCCTGTAATCCCAGCACTCTGGGAGGCAGAGGTAGGCAGATTTCTGAGTTCGAGGCCAGCCTGGTCTACAGTGAGTTCCAGGACAGCCAGGGCTACACAGAGAAACCCTGTCTCGAAAAAAACCAAATCCAAAAAAAAAAAAAAAATTAAAAATGATAGGAATCAATAACCTCTACTCCTTGATATCTCTTAGCATCAATGGACCCAATGCCCCAATAAAAAGACATAGACTAACAGACTGGTTACGTAAACAGGACCCTATATTTTGCTGCATACAGGGAACACACCTCAGTGTCAAAGACAAAAACTACCTTAGAGTAAAAGGCTGGAAGACAACTCTACAAGCAAATGGTCCCAGGAAACAAGCCGGAGTTGCCATTCTAATTTCAGATAAAATTTATTTCCAATCTAATGTCATCAAAAGAGACATGGAAGGTCACTACTTGCTGGTCAAAGGAAAAATCCAACAAGAAGAACTCTCAATCCTGAAAATATATGCCCCAAACACAAGGGCGCCCTCATTCATAAAAGAAACTTTACTAAAGCTCAAAGTACACATTGCACCTAACACAATAATTGTGGGTGACTTCAACACTCCACTCTCACCAATGGACCGATCAGGAAAACAGAAACTAAACAGGGAGACAATGAAACTAATTGAAGCTTTGAGCCCATTGGAGTTAACAGATATATATATATAGAACTTTTCATCCCAAAGCAAAAGAATATACCTTTTTCTCAGCACCTCATGGTACCTTCTCCAAAATAGATCATATAGTTGGTCACAAGATAGACCTCAACAAATATAAGAAGATTGAAATAATCCCATGCCTCCTATCAGATCACTATGGAGTAAAAGTGGTCTTTAGTAACAGTAAAAACAACAGAAAGCCCACATACACATGGAAACTGAACAATACTCTACTCAATGATACCTTGGTCAAGGAAGAAATAAAGAAAGAAAAGATTTCTTAGAATTTAATGAAAATGAAGGCACAACATACACAAATCTATGGGACACAATGAAAGCAGTGCTAAGAGGAAAACTCATAGCTTTGAGTACCTCCAAAAAGAAATTTGAGAGAGCATACACTAGAAGACTAATGGAACAACTGAAAGCCCTGGAACAAGAAGAAGCTAATTCACCCAGGAGGCGAAGAAGACAGGAAATCATCAAACTCAGGGCTGAAATCAATCAAGTAGAAACAAAGAGAACCATACAAAGAATCAACAAGACCAAAAGCTGGTTCTTTGAAAAAAATCAACAAGATAGATAAACCCTTAGCCAGACTAACCAAAGGTCACAGAGAAAGTATCCAAGTTAACAAAATTAGAAATGAAAACAGAGACATTACAACAGAAACTGAGGAAATTCAAAATATCATCAGATCCTACTACAAAAACCTGTACTCAACACAACTGGAGAATCTGGAGAAAATGGACATTTTCTTACACAGATACCAATTACCAAAATTAAACTAGGATCAAATAGACGATCTAAACAGATCCATAACCCCTAAAGAAATAGAAGGGGTCATAGATAGTCTTGCGACCAAAAAAAGCACAGGACCAGATGGTTTCAATGCAGAATTCTATCAGACCTTCAAAGAAGACTTAACAGCAATACTCTTCAAACTTTTCCACCAAATAGAAACAGAAGGAACACTACCCAACTCCTTCTATGAAGCCAAAATTACGCTGATGCCAAAACCACACAAAGATCCAACTAAGAAAGAGAATTTCAGGTCAATTTCTCTCATGAATATCGATGCAAAAATACTAAATAAAATTCTTGCCCACTGAATCCAAGAACACATCAAAACGATCATCCACCATGATCAAGTAGGCTTCATCCCAGGGATGCGAGGATGGTTCAATATAAAGAAATCCATAAATGCTATCCACTAAATAAACAAAGGTAAAGAAAAAAACCACATGATCATTTCATTAGATGCTGAAAAAGCATTTGACAAAAATCAGCATCCTTTCATGCTAAAAGTCTTGGAAAGGACAGGAATTCAAGGCCCATATCTAAACTTAGTAAAAGCAATATACAGCAAACCAGTAGCCAACATCAAACTAAATGGAGAGAAACTTGCTTGAAGCAATCCCAGTAAAATCAGGGGCTAGACAAGGCTGCCCCCTCTCTCCATATCTTTTCAATATAGTTCTTGAAGTCCTAGCTAGAGCAATTAGACAACATAAGGAAGTCAAAGGGATACAAATTGGAAAGGAAGAAGTCCTTTCCTATCACTATTTGCAGATGATATGATCACATACTTAAGTGACCCTAAAAACTACTAGAGAACTCCTACAGCTGATAAACAACTTCAGCAAAGTGGCTGGCTACAAAATCAATGCAAGCAAATCAGTAGCCTTTATATATTCAAAGGATAAGCAGACTGAGAAAGAAATTAGGGAATGACCCCCTTCACAATAGCTACAAACAGCATAAAGTATCTTGGGGTGACTCTAACCAAACAAGTGAAAGACCTATCTGACAAGAATTTCAGATCTCTGAAGAAGGAAATAGAAGATCTCAGAAAATGGAAAAATCTTCCATGCTCATGGATTGGCAGGATTAATATAGTTAAAATGGCCATTTTGCCAAAGGCAATCTACAGATTCAATGCTATTCCGATAAAAATCCCAACCCAGTTCTTCATAGAGCTAGAAAGAGCAATTCTCAAATTCATCTGGAATAACAAAAAACCCAGGATAGCTAAAACTATTCTCAACAGTAAAAGAACTTCAGGGGGATTCAATATCCCAGACTTTAAACTATACTACAGAGCAATAGTGATAAAAACTGCACGGTGTTGGTACAATATCAGGCAAGCAGATCAATGGAATAGGATTGAAGACCCAGAAATGAACCAACACACCTATGGTCACTTGGTCTTTGACAAAGGAGCTGAAAGCTTCCAGTGGAAAAAAAGATAGTCTTTTCAACAAATGGTGCTAGTTCAATTGGAGGTCAGCATGCAGAAGAATGCACATCAATCCATTCTTATCTCCTTGTACCAAGCTCAAGTCCAAATGGATCAAGGACCTCCACATAAAACCTGACACACTGAAACCAATCGAAAAGAAACTGGGGAAGACCCTGAAGGACATGGGCACAGGGGAAAAGTTCCTGAATAGAACACCAATAGCTTATGCTCTAAGATCAAGAATTGACAAATGGGACTTCATAAAACTACAAAGTTTCTGTAAGGCAAAGGACACTGTCAAACCAACAGACTGGGAAAGGATCTTCACCAAACCTAAATCCAACAGAGGGCTAATATCTAATATATACAAAGAACTCAAGAAAGTAGAACCCAGAGAACCAAATAACCCCATTAAAAAGTGGGGTACGGAGCTAAACAAAGAATTTTCACATGAAGAACTTTGGAGGGCTGAGAAACACCTTAAGAAATGTTCAACATCATTAATCATTAGGGAAATGCAAATCAAAACAACCCTGAGATTTCACCTCACACCATTCAGAATGGCTACGGTCAAAAACTCAGGAGACAGCAGGTATTGGTGAGGATGTGGAGAAAGAGGAATACTCCTCCACTGCTGGTGGGATTGCAAGATGGTGCAACCACCTTGGAAATCAGTCTGGCAGTTCCTCAGAAAACTGGGCATGTCACTTCCTGAGGACCCTGTTATACCACTCCTGGGCATATATCCAGAGGATTCTTCAGCATGCAATAAGGACACATGCTCCACGATATTCATAGCAGCCCTATTTGTAGTAGCCAGAAGCTGGAAAGAACCTAGGTGTCCTTCAACAGAGGAATGGATACAAAATGTGTGGTATATTTACACAATGGAGTACTATTCAGCCATTAGAAACAATGAGTTCATGAAATTCTTAGACAAATGGATGGAGCTAGAGAACATCATACTAAGTGAGGTAACCCAGTCTCAAAAGATCAATCATGGTATGCATTCACTGATAAGTGGATATTAGCCTAGAAACTTTCAATACCCAGGACATAATCCACAAATTAAATGATGTCCAAAAAGAATGGAGGAGTGGCCCCTGGTTCTGGAAAGACTCAGTGCAAGAGTATAGGGGAATTCCAGAACAGGGAAATGGGAAGGGGTGGATGGAAGAACAGGGGGACGGAAGAGGGCTTATGGGACTTGCGGGAAGTGGGGACCCAGAGAAGGGGAAATCATTTGAAATGTAAATAAAAATATATCAATAAAAAAGAAAAGTCAAATAAACATATTGACTTATATAAGCAAAAATAAATATTAATGCAAGTAAAAAAAAAAAAAGAAATTGGAGAGAGCATACACTAGCAGCTTAACGACACACCTGAAAGCCCTGGAACAAAAAGAAGCCAATTCCCCCAGGAGGAGTAGAAGACAGGAAATCATCAAACTCAGGACTGAAATCAATCAAGTGGAAATAAAGAGAACCTTACAAAGAATCAACGAATCCAGGAGCTGGTTCTTTGAGAAAATCAACAAGATAGATAAACCCTTAGCTAGACTGACCAAAGGGCACAGAGAAAGTATCCAAATTAACAAAATTAGAAATGAAAAGGGGTATATAACAACAGAAACTGAGGAAATCCAAAAAATCATCAGATCCTACTACAAAAGCCTATACTCATCACAACTAGAGAATCTGGAGGAAATGGACAATTTCCTTGACAGATACCAAATACCAAAATTAAATCAGGACCAAATAGAACATCTAAACAGTCCCATAACCCCTAAAGAAATAGAAGAGGTCATAGAAAGTCTTCCAACCAAAAAAAGCACAGGACCAGATGATTTCAGTGCAGAATTCTATCAGACCTTCAAAGAAGACCTAACACCAATACTCTTCAAACTATTCCACAAAATAGAAACAGAAGGAACACTACCCAATTCCTTCTACTAAGCCACAATTTCGCTGATACCAAAACCACACAAAGATCCAACAAAGAAAGAGAACTTCTATGCAAAAATATTCAATAAAATTCTTACCAACCGAATCCAAGAACACATCAAAACGATCAGCCACCATGATCAAGTAGGCTTTATCCCAGGGATGCAGGGTTGGTTCAATGTACAGAAATCCATCAATGCAATCCACTACATAAACAAACTCAAAGAAAAAAACCACATGGTAATTTCATTGGATGCTGAAAAAGCATTTGACAAAATTCAGCATCCTTTCATGCTTAAAGTCTTGAAAAGAACAGGAATTCAAGGCCCATACCTAAACATCATTAAAGCAATATACAGCAAACCGGTAGCCAGCATCAAACTAAATGGAGAGAAACTTGAAGCAATCCCACTAAAATCAGGGACTAGACAGGGCTGCCCCCTTTCTCCTTATCTTTTCAATATTGTACTTGAGGTACTAGCTCGGGCAATTCGACAACATAAGGAGGTCAAAGGACTACAAATTGGAAAGGAAGAAGTCAAGCTATCATTATTTGCAGATGATATGATAGTCTACCTAAGTCACCCTAAAAACTCCACTAGAGAACTTCTACAACTGATAAACAACTTCAGCAAAGTTGCAGGTTATAAAATCAACTCAAGCAAATCAGTAGCCTTCCTATACTCAAAGGATAAGCAGGCTGAGTAAGAAATTAGGGAAATGGCCCCCTTCACAATAGCCACAATCAGTATAAAGTACCTTGGGGTGACTCTTACCAAACAGGTTAAAGATCTGTATGACAAGAACTTCAAAACTATGAAGAAGGAAGTGGAAGAAGACCTCAAAAAATGGAAAAAACTCCCAAGCTCATGGATCAGCAGGATTAATATAGTTAAAATGGCCATTTTGCCAAAAGCAATATACAGATTCAACGCAATACCCATCAAAATCCCAACTCAATTCTTCACAGAGTTAGAAAGAGCAATCCTCAAATTCATCTGGAATAACAAAAAACCCAGGATAGCTAAAACTATTCTCAACAATAAAAGATATTCTGGGGGTATCAGTATCCCTGACCTCAAGCAATACTACAGAGCAATAGTGTTAAAAACTGCATGGTATTGGTACAGTGACAGGCAGGCAGATCAATGGAACAGGATTGAAGATCCAGAAATGAACTCACACACCTATGGCCAATTGGTCCACGACAAAGGGGCTGAAAACTTCCAATGGAAAAAAGATAGCCTTTTCAACAAATGGTGCTGGTTCAACTGGAGGTCAGCATACAGAAGAATGGGAATTGATCCATCCTTGTCTCCTTGTACTAAGCTCAACTCCAAATGGATCAAGGACCTCCACATAAAGCCAGACACTCTGAAGCTAATAGAAAAGAAACTGGGGAAACCCTTGAGGACATCGGTACAGGGGGAAAGTTCCTGAACAGAATACCAATAGCTTATGCTCTAAGATCAAGAATTGACAAATGGGACCTCATAAAATTACAAAGTTTCTGTACGGCAAAGGACACCATCAAAAGGGCAAATCAGCAACCAACAAATTGGGAAAAGATCTTCACCAACCCTACATCAGATAGAGGGCTAATATCCAAGATATATAAAGAACTCAAGAAGTTAGACTCCAGAAAACCAAATAACCCTAGTAAAAATGGTGTACAGAGTTAAACAAAGAAATTTCACCTGAAGAACTTCGGATGATGGAGAAGCATCTTAAAAAATGCTCAACTTCATTAGTCATTAGGGAAATGCAAATCAAAACAACCCTGAGATTTCACCTTACACCAGTCAGAATGGCTAAGATTAAAAATTCAGAAGACAGCAGATGTTGGCGAGGATGTGGAGAAAGAGGAACACTCCTCCACTGCTGGTGGGGTTGCAAATTGGTTCAACCACTCTGGAAATCAGTCTGGTGGTTCCTCCGAAAACTGGGCACCTCACTTCCAGGAGATCCTGCTATACAACTCCTGGGCATATACCCAGAAGATTCCCCAGCATGTAATAAGGATACATGTTCCACTATGTTCATAGCAGACATATTTATAATTGCCAGAAGTTGGAAAGAACCCAGGTATCTCTCAACAGAAGAGTGGATGCAAAAAATGTGGTATATATGCACAATGGAGTACTCTTCAGCCATTAGAAACAGTGAATTCATGAAATTCTTAGGCAAATGGATGGAACTCGAGAACATCATACTAAGTGATGAAACCCAGACTCAAAAGATGAATCATGGTATATACTCACTAATAAGTGGATATTAACCTAGAAAACTGGAATTCCCAAAACATAATCCACACATCAAATGAGGTACAAGAAGAATGGAGGAGTGGCCCCTTGTTCTGGAAAGACTCAGTGAAGCAGTATAGGGCAAAATCAGAACAGGGAAGTGGGAAGGTTTGGGTGGGAAATCAGGGGGAGAGAAGGGGGCTGATGGGAGTTTCGGGGAGTGGGTGTCTAGAAAAGGGGAAATCATTTGAAATGTAAATAAAAATATATAGAATTAAAAAAAAGAAGTGTCCTTCTGTGTCCCTTTTGAGGACTTTAGGTTGAAAGTATATTTTATCTGATATTACAATGGCTACTCTGACTTGTTTCCTAAGACCATTTGCTTGTAAATTTGTTTTTTAGCCTTTTACTCTGAGGTAGTGTTTGCCTTTGGCATTGAGGTGTGTTTCATGTATGCAGCAAAATGTTTTTTACTGTTTATGTATCTAGTTTGTTAGTCTACATCTTTTTATTGGGGAATTGAGTCCATTGATGTTCAGAGATATTAAGGAATAGTGATTATTACTCCCTGTTATTTTTGATGTTGTTTTTATGTTTGAGTGGTTATCTTCTTTTCGGTTTGATGAAAGAAAGTTACTCTCTTGCTTTTTCCAGGGTGTAGTTTCCCTCCTTGTATTGGTGTTTTCCCCCTATTATCCTTTGTTGGCATGTTTTTGTGGAAAGATATTGGGTAAATTTGGTTTTATCATGGAATATCTTGTTTTCTCCATCTATGTTTATTGTGGGTTTTGCTGGGTATAGTAGTCTTGGTTGGCATTTGTCTTCTCTTAGAGTCTTCATGAGAGCTGCCCAGGATCTTCTAGCTTTCATGGTCTCTGGTGAGAAATCTGGTATAACTCTAATAGGTCTTCCTTTATATTTTACTTGGCCTTTTTCTCTTACTGCCTTTAATATTCTTTCTTTGTTTAGTATATTTGTGGTTTTGATCATTATGTGACAGGAAGTATTTTTGTTCTGGTCCAGTTTGTTTGGAGTTCTGTAGGCTTCTTGTATGTTCATGAGCATCTCTCTCTTTAGGTTAGGGATGTTTCCTACCAGAATTTTGTTGAAGATATTTGCTGGCCCTTTAAGTTGTAAATCTTCACTCTCATCTATTCCTATAATCCTTAGGTTTGGTCTTCTCATTGTGTCCTGGATTTCCTGGATGTTTTGTGTTACAAGTTTTGTATTTTCTGTGTCTGTTGAGTCAATGCTTTCTATAGTATCTTCAGCATCTGAGATTCTTCTATCACTTGTATTCTGTTGTTGATATTTGCATCTATGACCCCTGATTTCTTCCCAAGGTTTTCTATCTCCAAAGTTGTCTCCCTTTGTGATTTCTTAGTTGTTTCTTCTTCTGTTTTTAGATCCTGGATGGCTTTGCTCAGTTCCTTCACTTCTTTGTTTTTGTTTTCCTTTAATTCTTTAAGAGATTTTTGTTTCCTCTTTTATGACTTCTGCCCATTGACCCAAGTTCTCCTCTATTTCTGTAAGTGATTTTTGCATTTCCTCTTTATTGGCTTCTCTCTGTTGACCCATATTCTTCTGAATTTCTTTAAATGATTTTTGTGTTTCCCTTGTAAGAACTTCTACTTTTTGATCGATTTTCTCCTGTATTTCTTTAAGAGATTTATTTATGTCCTTCTTGTGTTCCTCTAGCAGCATCATGACCAGTGATTTTAAATCCCAATCTTGTTTTTCTGGTGGGTTGGGGTATCCAGAACTTGCTAATGTCTGAGAATTGGATTCAGATGCTGTCATATTGCTTTGATTTATTGCCTTCATTTCTGTTAGCAACATTTCTATGTTTGCCTTTTGCCATCTGGTTATCTCTGGCTTTAGTTGGTCCTGTTGTCACTCACTGACACTCTGGTGCTTGAACCTCCTATAAGCCTGTAAGGCTATTTCTGCTCCTCTGGATAACTGGGTTTGCCCTGGCACATATTGCTGATGGGCTGCCCTACCCTTGGGTGCCGTTGCAGTCCTGGTGTGCCTTGCTTCAAGCAACATCATACTTACGGTTGTCTCTGTGTAACTGGAGCTGTCTGTCCTGTCAGACTGGGAGTGAAGAGGGTAGTGGGGAGCCCCTCCAAGTGCTGATTACTCTGTCTCAGCAAAGGGCCCATGACAGGCTGGCATACAGACGAACTGCAGAGCTGCCCAGGTCTTCAGCACAAGCAGAAGCTTGGGACAGGTCTGTGTCCCAAGTGATGTTAAACTCGGATATCTCTTTACCTAGAGCTGCCTGTCCTGTCTGTTTGGGAGCATAGGGTTTTTTTGTTGTTGTTGTTTTTGTTTTTTTTTTTAATGTATCAAGCATACCCATTCATAGTTCTGTAGATTTCATTTAGTGGAATCCTGTGTGAAACATTTTCAATTTATTTAACATTTATTTGCTGTATAGCAAATAAAGAGGGATGAATAGAAATAATACAGAAAATTAAAATGCAGATGACTTACTAATGAGTCACTATAATGACAATTAAGCAAAACTAATAACCTCTCTATGCATGTTTATTGATCAACTTAATTTTGTGATAAAATTATCTGGCTTTATGCATAAACTTATTTTCTAACTAGAATGACAATATATGGGAGAAAAAATTGTATGCCATTCTTTTTGAAGTTCCTCATATGATGAAACTCAGTCTCAGGGTTAATGATTTATTTCTTTTTAGATACCTAGTTCATGACAACATTATGAGCATTACGGTTGGAAATTCAATGTAGAGGAATCTAATTTTCATTAAATGTATAAAAGCTACCCTGCTTTTATTTCAGGCTGCAGCTGCCCTAGAGATCATATAGGGTCTCATGTTCCATGTTTATTTAGACTGTAAACATCCATAACTCTTTGTTTGGTAATTGTGTTCCTTAAAATCATTCCCATGAGGCACTTGTGATATTAATGAAATTGGAAGTAACTCTTAGGTTTTACCACTGTTTACTTAAAACAACTAAAAACTCTTCTTTCACAGTTCTACAGGTCAATAGCCCAAGAATGGATGTTAGCAGCCACCAGTAAAGACCACGCCTGTGCCTCCTGCAGCTCCTGGTAGTTCTTTGACTTTTGTGAGTATAGCTAAATTCTGTCTTTATTTTCACTTAGCTCCCATCCTATGTTTCTGTGCCTTAGTTCTTGTATAAACTCATTATCATTCAATAGAGTAGCCACTCTAATCCAGTGTGATTCCATCTGAATCCTTAGCTTAACTGCATCTCCCAGGAGCTGTTTTTCAAATAAGATCACATTCACAGGTATCAGGGTTATGGCATAAATACTTATTTTTGGGAAAAGATGTTATCTAACACTGTAGAGTCCCTAGGATGTTACATTGGTACAACTTATTTTCACAATATAAAATAATGTGACATCCACCATGATTAGTATTATTGGGTCTGCTATTTGAGTAAGAATATTGTATTTCAGTTATCAATTGTGTCCAATTTGGATTTTGGAATATGGCATTAATCCATCTCTTGTGGTATTGTGGTGTCTAATTTTCTTGTTTCTTTGAAAGGCTTTTCTGATAACAAAAGTTAAGGAAGGATCAGTTTACTCTGGCTGATATTATAAGAGTATAGATCACAGTGGTGGGAGAGGAAGGGCAGCAGGAGCATGAGGCAGCCAGTTGCATTGCATATATAGTGAACAACTTGAAAAATAAGCCTAAGTTCACTTTGTCTAGCTTCCTTCTTTTTTTCCCTAGTCTTGGAGCCCAGCTCATAAGTAGTTAATTCTATATTCAGGGTATGCTCTCTCTTCTCAGTTTTTTATAAATGCCTTCATTGATTCTCATTATCATAGTTATGTCTCCTGTTTTATAACTTTGGCTGGGGTTTATATTAGAAGAAACTTAAAAGCTTTCTACTTTATCTTTGCAAATCAACATAAATAACCAGATCTTAAACCAGATTTTCTACCATTCTGACTTCTTGGATGTTGATGTGGGAGTATTCTTGAATGGTTCATGAAATTATCAAAGGTCCTTGGCTTTCATTTGAGCCTGAAGTAAAAATTTCACTGGTTTGCACATGCTTTCTCTCTTTCAATGCTTTATCCTATTCTTCAGTAATGCAACAACTCTCAGCATATGCATCTGTCATAACTAAGTCTCTGAAATATAATAAGTATCACCATAGGTTAGTACTTCTCTTCTACTTTTGTCTCTACCATGTCTGGAAGAAGTAACCAAGTTATTATTTCAGCATGTCTATGGGTGGTGCCTCCAAAATTGTTTGTCTGGCATTTGGGTGTTCAGAATCTGTTATCTTATTTATGTTTTCTTCCAATAACATTTTTGTTACCAAATATTCCTTAAATGAGACATATTAACAATATGCTTTATTAAAGGGTCAGGGTGAGTAACACATATTTATGAAAACAGCAAAGTAAAGAAAGGCACAAATTACAGCCAGGGAATGTTTTGTCATTAAGACTTTAAGAGACAGGAAAGCACTGGATCACAGTAAAACCCACTACCATCTTTTTCATAATAGAGCAAGACTGGTTATTGCTTGGATTTAGCATGAAAATGATGTGTCTCTATCATCTTCAGGAAACATTCCTTTTGTTGTCTTCAGGGAAGAAAATAACCCTTGACAGGGATGTCTAGATCCTGAAACCTAAGCTTTGGGTTAGATTAGGGACATGGTCATAGCAATGATTCATTTACTAAACTTGTTCTGGAAAATTTTCCTTTGTATCCTCACAGATTGTTCTTGTCCATTAATTCTTACAATTGCTTTCAGAGTGTTACAGTACTTATTGGGCCATGGTCATTGTTTAATTATGATTTTTCTGGAATAACATGTAAACTAGGTCAGGGTCTATTTTTGCTAACGTATTTGCATCCATCTCACTGACAGATCATATGGCATGTTTGAGTTTCTTAAAAATACTAATTAAGTAAATTAATGTTCCTTCAAATAATAGCTTCTCCTGTATTCATCTGAGCTGACGAGTGTGCCTGGATATAATAAGTAATGGCTGCTGCCTAACTATTAATAGCTTTCGCTCATACAAATGCAGGGAATTAGATCTCCATGACTGCTTGAGAAAATTAATAATATTTAGAAGGGAAAGTTCTAGTGTTTTGTTTCATATATGACTTCTTGTTATACAAGGTAACATTCCATTGACTCAGCTTTTATCATATTTTAAGAAATAAACTAATGGACTATGGTATGAATGTGCTTTTGAGGAAACTGAACATCATTTGGGTAAGTGTGGAATATGACATAAAAACTGAAGCCATACAAACTTAGAACACATAAAGACTTTACTCCTTAAACTCCATGTGTGCGCATGTGTACATGATGTCAATTGTACTAACACTATGGGCAAAGCTTGATGAAAAGTCACTAACAAAAGCTATGCTGTCTTATTTATCATGAACCGCATCCTGCATTTCTTTTCTTATCTTTTTTAGTTTGTTCTTTTGTTGTTTGTTTATGTGTGATGTATGTTTACTATGAGAGTGCATCAATATTTCTGTTTGTGTTTCTCTTTCTGCATGCGTGTGTGAGGGCAGGTTCATACCATGATGTATATGTGTAGGTAAGAGGAAAAACATGTTTTGGCATTTGTTTTTCCCCTTGTTTAATGTGTGGTCTCTTGTTCACTGTTGTGTAAATTAGGCAGTCTGGCCCAAAACCTTTCAGATGTAAACCTGTCTTTCTTACCACTCTCACCACTGGCATGTTGGTATTTAAGATGTGTATTACAACATCTAGCTTTGAGTGGGTTCTAGGAATCTGAACTCAACCACTCTTAGTAGCAACAAGCAATTTGTCTAAGTCATCTGTCCTGGCCATCACATGTTTTCCAATTTCAAATCTTTAATATTCTGGCATCTTTATTAGCATTTGCTATGATTTAAATGGCATTGTATTTGGTGTGAATTTGGATTAGAACTCTTAAATATATAAGTATGTCATAGTGTATTAATTTTAGCATGGTCTCCTTCTTACTTTTTAAGTTTGCTGCAAAGCTCTCTCCTGAGTGCTTTTAAAAGGAAAAACAAATTCTCATCATACCTGAAACAGGTTTATGTATGTGGTTATTTCTGATTCTTGAATTAGAATATGGATTTATCAAGGAAGTTGAAAGAAAAATTTCTATTAAATTATCACTGAGCAAAATTGTGGCATAGAAATGCTTAACAGTAATTCACCATACAAATTGTTCTAGACAATCCACTTAAAATTTTATCATAGTACAAAACTGGAAAATATGTATGAAATTATGGTCTTCCTGTCATTACAAGCAAATCAAAAGAGATTACTAAACCTGAATAATGCAAATGACCATTCTGTTTTATATTTCTTTGTGATTATATTGAAAGAAGAGATAAATTTCCAAAATTCACTACAATATAATAACAATGTATTTTCATAATATAATATAAAGCTGAATTTTAAAATCTGGTTAGCTCTCTTTAAGGTGTGCTTAGTAAACATTAAACAACCTAGCACTAAATATAGTTCTTTGTAGTGTCTTTGATAAATCAGCAATTTCTGAAAAAGTAATATCATCTTGATCTCTTTTACAGAGTAGTGATAAAAGTTTCAGTGTTTTGTCCAAAACTGTGTTGGCTCCATACAAAGTTACCTAAAATGTATTAAGAACAGAACTCAAATGATGACATCCCAAGAAAATGCAACCACGTGAGCTTACAATTATGATAAACTTCACCCTGAAAATAATCACACTGTGTATCCTATATGCAACACTTTCATTTCCAATCATGTCTTAGTTATGTTTTAAAAATTCACTAAGCATCTTGAATTAAAGCATGGAGATCCATAAAATCTTTACTGAGTAGACATTTCATAGATATCAGAAAATTGATCTAATTAATGAGACAGCACAAATTTTACATGTTTTAAACTTAGCAGCCAAGTATTTTGGAAACACTAGACTTACATGACTCTCAGCTAAAATCACCTTTTCCTGCAAGTTCAAGTCTGCTGAACTGGAAACTGCCTTCAATAAACATAGCACCCAGTAGACTCTAGGAGTAATCTCAAACCCCTGTCTCCACATCTCCTCTGCTCGTCTGCTTTGAGTTTATGGCAAGAAAGGGAACAGGAATTAAGGGGAAACAATATTAAAATGGAAGAGCTGATATGTGAGCCTTTCCCTGGGACTGTCACAACAAATTTTCACAAAGTATGAGGCTGAACAGAACTGTATCCTCTGACATCAAACTGTTGAAAGATTTGGTGTCTCGTTAAGAGAGAATTACTTCTTTCCTCATTCTCTAGGGTAGATTTTCTTGCACACCCTTCTGGATTCTTCTGGTTACATGTAATATTTGCATTGGCATTATGAAGCATAATGATTCCTCTCTCCATGTCTATGTCATGAGTTTCCTTTATTATGCTTGAAATTTCCCATCTTCTGTTTTTTTTTTCATTTGCCTTAAAAAATATTGAAAACTTCTAATATTAGTACTATACCTACAACTTTCCCATTCTCCCCTGTGTTCCTCAACCTGCCATGCTTTACCATACCTTCTGACTTAATGATTTCCACTTTAATGATTATTGTTACATGTATGTATACAAGTATAGGCAACCTGCTAAATCTGTTTAGAGTCACGAGTATGTGCCCATGTTCATGGCAGACCACTTGGGATTAGGCAACCTAGGCAGAAGCCTGTTCTCTTTACCAAAAGAAAAAGAAACTGTTTATCTCTCAGCAGCCATTGACCACCTGAAGTTATTCATCTAGGGGTAGGACCCTTGAAGTTTCCCTTCTACTCTTTTGCATTTCAACTGATTCAGGTAGCTATTTATTGACAATTCACGTCCAAGAATACTATCTACCAGAAGGAGTCTTGAACCTTTGACTTAGAATTTTGAGAACCCATTTCTGTGATTTTCCCTGAGGTTTAAATGGGAGGGATGCAGACTTAAATATCATCTAGTGAATCCCATAGCATATTATGTGCCTTTTTAATCACTCATAAATCTTTGTGGATCCATGTCTCTATTTGTGGCAAAAAGATGTTTCTTTGATGACAGGGTGAAAGCCACACTTAATGAGTATAAGGATGAGTACTTAGAATACAATAAGAAATTATATTGGCTGTGGTGTTTGCTGTGGCTGTGCAGGCTTGAATGATTCTCTGTGCCCTGCTTTGATTTCATTTGTTGGGTGCTGTGTGGGGACTTCAGGGAACCTCTGAAATCGAGACATGGATGCAGTGACTTTTGATGATGTGCATGTGAACTTCACTGGGGAAGAGTGGCATTTGCTGGATCCCTCCCAGAAGAATCTCTACAAAGATGTGATGTTGGAAACCTACCTGAACCTCAAAGCTATAGGATATAATTGGGAAGAACAACATCTTGGAGAACATTGTCAAAGTACTATAAGACATGAAAGGCATGTAAGAAATCATAGTGGAGAGAAACCCTATGAATGTAATCAATGTGGTAAAGCCTTTGCAAGATCCAGTCATCTCCAAAATCATAAAAGAATACATACTGGAGAGAAACCTTATGAATGTAATCAATGTGGTAAAGCCTTTTCAGATGTGAATAATTTCCAAAGACATAAAAGAACACATACTGGAGAGAAACCTTATGAATACAATCAATGTGGTAAAGCATTTACACGGCAAAATCATCTCCAATATCATATAAGAACACATACAGGAAAGAAACCTTATGAATGTAATCAATGTGGTAAAGCCTTTGTATGTCATGGTAGTCTCCAATACCATAAAAGAACACATACTGGAGAGAGACCTTATGAATGTAATCAATGTGGTAAAGCTTTTTCATATCACAATAATCTCCAAAGACATAAAAAAAAACACATACTGGAGAGAAACCTGACAATGTCATCAATGTGGTAAAATCGTTGAGACACCCACTCATCTCCAATATCATAAAAGAATGCATACCAGACAGAAACCTTATTAATGTAATCAATGTGTAAAATATATACACAAGGGAGAAGTCACAAAATTCTCTGTGTTGGAGAGAAACCTAATGAATATAATCATGAATTACGTGGAACTTAGGGGGCTATCATAGTAGATATACGATAGACATCAGTGCTTGGGATTATTTAAACTCTGGAGATGTTTCTTTTGATCCTTTGGAAAAGAAGTTTGCTGCAGACAAGAACCCTTGTCTGAAGAGTTTCCATGAGGTTAACGTAAAGAGGTTTATATTAATTGCATTGACAGTGTAAGTCACGAAAATCATTGCATAGAATTTGGCCTGATATTTTTTAACATGTATAGAAATTAAAAAAGGAAAAATACAAAAAGTACGTTTCAAAATGCAAGGCATCATCAGGAAGTTGAATGAAGTTAAATCCTGTGATCAAGGATATTCAATGGTATTCAAGGAATGGTTATATCCGGGCAAGTTTCTATCCTGCAAACTTATGAATTTTCAGTTGTGTGAAAGAGAGCTATATCATGTTAGGAAATATTATCTGATTATTGTTGTCATATGGATATATGAAGATACAAGTATGTGCCAAACTGACAAAGGATAGATCTTGATTGCTATTCTGGATTTTCGATTTAAGATATAAAAGGAAAAGCTTAGGTCCAGACATAGTGATACATGATATTTATCCTGCAGTTCAAGAGACAGAACCCTGCATATCTCTGATTTGAAGATTATTCTACTGAGAAAGTTCCAGACCACTTAGTTTGGGCCATGAAAGTTTTGCCAAATATATAGTGGGTGAAAATGTAATGGAAGGACTATGTTTCAGCCACATCAAGCAGCAGAACTTGGCAGCTTTGTCTATGTGGCTCTGGATTTAGACGCAAGAATAGCAGGGACTAGTGGGACAATTAATGCTGGATATCTATAGTTCAAGAATTAGAGGTGATGGAGAAGAAATCAGCATCACCTACGGAAAATCATCTGTGTAGTGTTTTCTGGATGACAAAGAAGGTGTGTTGCAGAGATCACCAAAGTTGGACCTAGAAGTGCAGGTGGACTTGGTCATGTGTAAGAATTGCCCAGGTGTTATTGTGGTGTTTTGCACATGCATGATGTCATGCAGAGCAGCTGAAGCAATGCACCATTGAGCAAGCATAACGGAGGCTATCTGTCAAGGCTAGTTACAGCAGAAGAACATAGTATGCTGAATGTGTACGTACAATGGGATGAGCAGCAAGAACAGCAGGAGAGTGGAATCAACCAGAACTTAGAGTTATACAGAGGACAGAGCCGGAAAAGTGATTGAATGTCTTTGCAGGAGTAGAAATGATCATGTGTGGACCCTGGATATTGAAAGAAGGAGCTGTGATATTGAAGTTATCTTGGAGTCCCCAAAATTTTGAGATGTTAGAGCAGTGTGATACCTGCTCAGGAAAACTGCTATAAGGGAATTAAACAACTCAATGTGAAAGAATTGTGATTCAGTGAATAATGCACAAAGGAGTTATAGATTAGAAGAATGCTTTGACCTCAGAACTAGACATGCAGAGTTTGGAGACTGCTTAGCTGGCTTTTGGTCTTTTTTAGGTACAGTATTTCCTCACAATGAACTTTAGGAATGGTGAAGTTTATCCTGTTTATATGAAGACATATGATGTACTTTTTTATTTTTGAAAATATATGTGATTACTATTACATGATAGGATTCATCTCAGAAGAGTCTTTGAACTTTGGATTCTTAACATTTTAAGACTGCTCAAGAGGATGGGGACTTTGGGAATTCAATCACATATATTCTGCTTGTTTATGATCCCTATACACTCAGTGTTTGAACAATCATATGGGGGCCAGGCAGTGGAATATGGTAATTTAAATATGCTAAGCTAAGTGAGTACCATTATATTGTGGTGTGGCCTTGTTGAAGGAAGTGTATCACTGTGGTGGTGGGCTTTGAAATTCTTACCAGTGCTTAAGAGATCCTCCTATTAGGTCCCTGGAAGACAGTCTCTCCCTAGCTTCCTATGAATAAAGATGCAGAAGAATCTCAGATTCTTCTCCAGCATCATGTCTGCCTTCATGCCTGCTATGCTATAATGAAAATGGACTAAACCTTTGAAACTCTAAGCCGATTAAATGTTTATTTTTATTGGAAAAAAAAGAAATTATATTGGTTTCAGAATTGGGAATAGTAGCTTCTCTTCTCTGGTTTAAGACCTTGTGCCAAAGATAACTGTACCACTGATGCCCAACGGGAAATATCTTACAAGGCCAGTAGTTGTAGTATGTAGGCTACACAACAGGGTGTTCTTTTTCCTTGACAGATGGTTTAGCACTTTCTAATACTATAAGAGCCAGTCTTGAGGATGAAGTTCCCTGATCATCTCAAGCTTTATTCCTCAAAATCCTCTGTTCAAGTGTGTGGGTTCTTCAGCAGTAGAACATATTGATTTCAGACACTCTTTATATTTCCCAAGCCATCAACTTGAAAGGACTTTTCCCTGGCTTGGTGCATCTACTTTGGTTAGGAGGCCTATGTTTTAGGGGGTATAGCATCATTATCCCATGTTGCAAAAATCCACCCACCACATTTTTGTACTCCCTTCTTGGTACAGATATCTTACTTTTTGCAGCTCTAGAGATCCATCTTTCATTTACTCATGGTTAATTTCTACTTTCTAGGCCCTTTCAAGTACTCCAGTTTATTTTCTCAAATTTAAAGATTCATAAGTATGATCCATGAGAAAGGAGAAAACGGGACTTTCTAGGTCTGAGTATACACATCTTATGTAATATTTTTGATCCTCTGACATTTAACTGAAATTTTTATAATTTTACTTTACAGATAAAGAATATTCCATTTATATGTGCCACAATTTCCTTTTTCATAATATTTTTATTGATTATTTGGTAATTTCACATCATGAACCTCTTATATACAGATTTACACGTCCTCCCAGCTGCACCCCAAACCACTGTGAGACACACAACACCCACAAAAAAGGGAGAAAAACATTTATAAAATGCTCAAACTGCTACACTGATGGGTGGGAGAACAGGGGAAGCGAAGGGGGCTTATGTGACTTTCAGGGAGTGGGGGACCAGAAAAGGGAAAATCATTTGAAATGTAAATAAAAATATATCAAATAAAATAAAAAAATAAAAGTTCAAACTGTGTTGCTCATAGGAATATGGTCAAGCTACCAGTGGTCAGCCCCTTAAGCTAAACTAAACCCTTTCCCCACCCTGCCAGAGACCACCAATTACGAAGAGCTATACTTCAGCCTCCTTGTCACAATGTTTGAGAGTTCTCTTTAATGGCTCTCTATCTAAGATACCATTACAGCCCTTACCAGCAGTACTACCCAAGAGTATCAATATGGCTTCAGGATGAAGCACTGACCAGGAATATATGCATGGTCTTCAGTGGCTAAGATGGGCCATGAACACAGAAACCAGCTGTAGTAGAACCAAAGACCCAGACACAGCCCTTGGCTTCAACACTGCCTAGGGCAGCAGACCACAGATATAAAATTGGCCTCTGGAGCAGCACAGACCTTGGAGGTCTTTTGAGCATGTTCAATCCAGAAAATGAACTGTTCATCTCGGACATCCCTTTGTTGCTTAGAACCAGGCTGATCAATTGTGGGCTGGGCAGTGTTCAGGGGCTTATTCTGTGCAAGTTCCAGGTTTCTACATAGCGTCCTATCATCCCTAATCCACAATGTCATAGTCCCCTATCTACCAAGGCTTCTGTCACACTTGTCGCTGCTATGACATCTTTAGTTCCACCTCTCTCCACTGCTCACTCACCTTTCTAGTCCTCTATCTGTCTCACTTCATCAAATGTTTGTTCATTGTAGTGGTATTGGAAATTGCAGCATGTGCAAATGTATGTATGTATGCGTGTATGCATGTATGTATGTTCGTATTTATATTGCCCAAGTAACCTTACATGCAAATATTTATTGCAGCGGGTCAGTTGGTCTCCTGTAATGCTTCTGGTTTCTGAAGCACCAGCAACTCTGGACCATTTTCGAGATTTGTCTCAGCTATCCTGCTCTTTCTGAGTTGGGATGATGTTACAGCTAAGCAGGGTGTCTGGGTCGGCTCTGTGTGAGCTCCTAGCTGTTGCTCACCTTTCTGCTCTTGATGTCTGCTGCTCTGAAACTTGCCAGGCTCAACCTTTGTGCGTGTAGCCTGCATTGCCCATCTCACCAGCATGGCAAACAGCATGGGCTACAGTGGCTCCATTCTGGGTGCCAGCTGGCAGGCCCAGGACTAGTCCTATTCAGTTAAGATAAGTTTACAAGGGAGCTCCAGGCAACTGCACACCACCCCGTCCTTGGTGCTGGCTACCCCTCTGTTCAGATCAAGGCCTCTGTTCAGGCCACAAGGCTGGCCTTGTAGCCTGTGGTCAGAATCACTGGGGGCAACCAACAGCCGTTTTCCCAGGCAAGTGCTATAAGTTCCTAACTTAATGTTAAGCACAAATCATCTTTCATAATCTTTAATTTTAAGAGCTTCAGATAGCTGAATCAATAAAATATATTTCTGTG
This sequence comes from Apodemus sylvaticus, assembly GCF_947179515.1. Lineage (NCBI taxonomy): Eukaryota > Metazoa > Chordata > Mammalia > Rodentia > Muridae > Apodemus > Apodemus sylvaticus. Next base: position 54,665,583 of record NC_067477.1, read on the forward strand.
GTACAGTGTTAATTTTACATTCTAGAAAATCCTGTTCAGTTACTGAAACAGACATTCTGAATATTTTTCTCCCAGAATAAAGACACACAAACATAGAGCAGTTTTGTAGTTTCATAACTTAACCATTTATTGTATTATAGATTACAGAGAAAATTGTGTTTAGATCATTAAAATAAATACTTTTTTCTTATAGATCAATCATTAAATGTACTGAAGATTGCTTCAATAATGAGTGTTGTGTCAGTGTTTATACCATCATAAAGATCATCTGGAAAGTATTATAGTGAATAATGATTGATGTGAGTGAAAATTTATTTCCTTTTTCTCTGTTATCAAAAATAAAGAGGGACATTATAATATTCTGTGAATCAGCCACACAAAATCTTGTCACATGACTTAGTTCAATCCTTAATGAGATAAAAATAATGGAGTGTTTTAATTTAGATGATGAATTGTATATTGTTCATTATAATATTTAATAGAATGTACAAAACATCTCTGAGTATCAGTAAATAGAAATAATATTAGTTAAGGAGATAAATTAATTCTTATTTTTGTGTCAGTAAAATTAAATGAAAACACCTTATTGTATTCTTGAAACCTCTTACTGTGAGATTCCTCATTAAGCCACTGGGATAATATTTGACTTTAAATTTGTCATTTATTCTAAGTTCTAAAGTGAACTTAGAGAGGAATTCATAACTGAGATCAATGCGAAGATTTATCCTTCCAAATGGATTCTGATAACTGCAATTACTATAATCTGAAAGTAAATGAAAAGGTTTTTAATTTGGGGTTTTATTCCTTTCCTTCTTTGTTTTTAGGACAGTGTGCCCTCTTATTTTTCCATTTATTATGTTTGGAGAGAGAGAAAAGAAAGGAATTTATACCAATAGCAGAGATGTTTTAGGACAATGGGCTTAAAAACACCCACATGGATTTATAGGGATTCTCTTGCCACCAAGACTCTAACAGAACATACTCTCTGTGCTATGCAGTCTGTTTGGCTATCTCTCTTGTTGAGGTTAATTTCATAAACATTAATTTGCTTTTTTCATCAAAGATAACTGTGATTCTTTTTCTAAGAAGAAAATTTTCTGGTTAGAAAATCATATCATTTTTGAATCATTTGGCTTAAAACATTGTACATGTGAGGACTACAACTTAAATGACTTTAGTGTCTGATTCAGGAGACATGACAGAAGCTAGTTATGGTACAGGGAAAATCAAATGTCTATGAGTATGTGAAAACATGTTTTACAATAGAATGAATTGTAATATTTCTCTGTGGAAATGTTCCCATAAGACCAAGCTGGTTGTCTATCTTTTCAGTTGATGATTAAAGTGTGCAATGAGGCCATATATTCCTGGTAATCAGAGGAACACTTACACTAAGACTCTCTTTCAGAAAGAATATAGAAGAAGAGTGGATGTGTGTATTCCAGGAATAGAATCTTTATCAAATGGAGACCAAGCAATTCCCTAATCAAAAGAAAAATATAAGGAGATATTTAAGTGAAATAAATCTTTACAGAGATGTAGCTGTTCGAACAAGTTTCTGTGAAGCAATCCTTAAAAGATGTGATGGGCTACCTGGAATTTAGAGAATGGATTGTGCAAAGGTGATAAAGGAGGTAGTAGTTGAATGACTAATATGGAGTATTTGATGAGCTTAGAAAGGACTGTAAGACAAAGTGCACAGTTGGTTTCCAGAGAAGTGGAATACAATGAAAAAATGTCATGCTAGAACTCAGGGAACTGCCAGGTGCACATAGCTTTGTATTAGCCAAATTCATTTCAGACGTTACTTTGATAACTGTATTTTTTCTTAATATAAACCACAACATTTTTGGTAATTTGTTATATTAGCAAAAAGAAATGGATACAGTGGCCTTTGAGCTGGCCTTTGAAGGCCAAAAGAACAGTCACAAGGAAAACCATAAACTGAGCTTTGGAAAGTAGCTTTCACACATCCACATGAAAGGGATTCGCAGGCTCAGGTAACTGTGGGAGATCTTCTGTCTGGAGTATCAGGATAAGGTGAAAGCCAAGCCTAAGGAAGCCCAGGAGCATTGGCTAGGAATGCCATTTAAAGCCCAGGTAATCTCGCAATGAGGCCTGATGGGAAGATTCAGATAGGAATATCATGCAGATATTTGCATTTTTCAGACTACTAACAGAAAGAGTGATAGGATTAGGGATTAGGAATGAGAAATCTGTTTAGAGAGATAAGATGGAGTGTGGTCTTATTAAATGCACTGTTTAGTCTTGTATGTCTCCATAAGCAGACCCAATAATTTTCTATCTTCGTTCTATGTTCAATATGTTCATGCGTTAGGGTATAGAATCACCATGGAAGCAGACCTCTGGGTATATCTGTGAGGGATTTTAGGGTAACTGAATTGGAAAGAGACCTGGATGGCACGTAAATATGGATGGCACATTCTAGTAGTTGGCCACTAGACTGAATAAAAAGAGCTATCTAGCCAGAGCAATGGTATACATCTCTTTCTGCTTTGGTTGATACATTGTATGCAGCAGCCTCAAGTTGTTATCACCATAAGTTTTTCACTCTTATGCAAGTGAAGGCCAAAGCAAAACCTTCTTCCATCAATTGTTTCTTGTGTGTTTGGTCAGAGCATTGAGATGATAAACAATACATAAAACTGTTCTTGAAAAGCAGGACCATTGTGATAAAGCTGATCAGGTGGCTCCTACTGCTTGAAACTGGTTCATGAAAAGGACATAAAAGAGGTTGGAATGTTGGGCCTGAAAAGTTCTAGAGTTCAGTGAGTAGAGTCTACAGGCCTCTCTGTAGGGAGGTTAGAAGACTAGACTGTTCAGAAGAATGCAAAAGGTAGAAATTCATTTGATGAAGTTGGAGAGGAGGAAAAAACAGTCAGAAACTTGACTAGAGCCCATTCTTGCGACATTTGATAAATTACCTGTATTGCACATCTGAGTAAGGATGAGTATAAGAGAAATATGCTAATCTGTTTGGTGGAAAGTATTTCAAAGCAGGACAGATAGCACTCAGGGTCTGCTATGGCTACTGACTACAGATTTCATCTAGGTCAACAGAGAAGAGCAAACCAGAGCAATATGAAATATACAATTTAGTGACTACAGTGTTTACTTTTATAGACAAGGATGCTTCAAAACTAGTATAATTGCTAATGCCCTTAGAGTTATTGAAGTGACACATGGCACTCTGCTTTGGACCAGAAAAACAGGAAAATTATCCTCATGCAAAATTTCACCTATTAGAAAAACCATATAAAAATGAGAATTTATGTTAAAGAAGGTCTCCTAAACTGGGAAAACTACAGAAAGAAACCTTTCATCATATTGATGATCTTGTATCTAGATGAAGTTAATCATGGTGGGAAAAAAGTTTACCCTAAACATAGGTGACATATTTCATGCAAAGGGGTCCTACACCGAATAAAACTGGAAGGCTACCTAAGTGCCAGGATTCATCTCTTTCTGGTTCCTAACTGCTGCTGTAATGTGATCAGTTCCCTCAATTTCCTGAGGATAGAACTTCATCTCCATAATGGAACCATAACCAAAACAAACTTGTCCTTCACTGACTGCTTCTTGTTAGATATTAGGTCACAGTAATGGGAGATATAGCTATTAAACTCTAACTTCCTTGCACACACACACATACAAACCCACAAATGCTCATAATTTCCTTGTTGTATGATGTAAGAGAATAAAATCATATTTTTAACGTGATAAGTTTATTTCAAATAGCTTCAATTTAAAATCCTTACTCTCATAAAAACAAGTTAATTGGTTTGGAGTAATAAGTAAGAAGCTTCTTCCAGCTATGTCTGCATTCTCCAAATTATATTGTCAGCATCAAAACTCCATGAAATTATTCTTTTCCAGTTTTTCATTAAATACACTTTTCACGTTTTTGCTCTGCTACTTTCCTAGTGTGAGACTTTTTTAAGGCACTAAGAAGTCTCTTTACCTGTGTGTAAACAATAGCTGCTCAATAAATGTGGAATCAGTTTCAGAGAATGACAAATTAATAACTTGGTATTACTTCTATAACCTTTATCTTCCTAGAGAGCATTTGGATTGTAAAACAATAAAATTATACAAATGTGTGTCTGTGTGTTATGACTGTGCGTGTGTATGTGTGTGTGTGTGTGTAAACTCAGATTTGAGATGTCAAAAATGACAGATTTTCACAACAGAAGAAATATTGCAATCGTGATTAGACAGAGGAAAGCATGTATTGAATGGATATCAACACCTTGCTAATGAAAACACTTGAGGAGTGCCAATCCTTTGCACAGTACCTAGAGAGGATATACCATTTTGCTATTTAAAAATGAGCCCACAGCTGGAAAGAAAAACAGTTGTCAAAATGAAAAGGGTAATTGTTTAAAATTCTTTATTATCATAATTAGTAGAATTTTATGACTTTGACTAATTATTTGTATGTTAATTACTTCACTACTTAACTGTTTTATGTATTTATATATTTGACAAAGTAACTAGATTTGCTCTGTAATTAATGTAAAGAGTTTTACTGTTTCCAGAATCTACTCTATCAGCAGTAACGTCAGATTTATGAGTGCTAATCTCATTAATATTAATGGATTTTTTGCACATAAATCTCTTTATGTTTCACTGATGGAGAAAGCTTCATGAAAACTCTAAAATTCTCATGTGCTAAGGACATTAGCAAGAATGGATGGTATCGAGGGATAGAAATCTTATTAAAGCATGATCTACTAAATTATGCTCTAAAGTGTTAAGAAATAATTATCATTATATCAGAGAGAAAAATGGTCTTTTGTAGAGAATAGAAACAGATTTTACTACCTTTTCTATTTGGGAGAAATAATGATACCTGCAAATAGTGAGATCAGAGGATAAGCAATTTAGAATAAAAAAAAACCTCTCATTGTTATTTAATTGCAGTTGATATTATTTTTGTCCTATTTTGTTTTAACTTCTATTGGTTTAATTAACCTTAAATTTTCCAGTTAATACCTTCCATCTTCCATAGTTAAAGCTGACTTCTCAGTAGCTTCCTTTGGCTCTGTTTCCAATGCCTTGACAGCAGATGTGTCATTTCTAGCAGTGGAGATAGGAGTGACATTACCACCACAGAATTAGTGATTTTTTTTGTGAACAAGCAAGGTTAGTTTTTGGCTGAACGGGGTGCAGTGTTCATAAAGTAACATCTAATTTAATATGTGAATTGTAAGTCCAATGCACAAACATACACACTGGAATCACTGAATATATTGACTTGATAACATGTGAGAAACAACAGGCTACCTATTTAATCCTTCTGTTACATCTAATTTTATGAATGAATGAACACATTTAATTTAATATTTAGTAAATGTACCAGATATAATTTGGAATAGAAAGAGAAAAGAAAATTAAGGGGGGGTAAAGTTATTAAGATGAAACAGAACTGCCTACTCCAACAGTATTTGTAGACCATTAGTTGTATATTTAACAATCTGCTCAACATATTTGGTCTCTGTTATGTATAATAGTACATACATTTATTATGTATAATAGTAATTTTGTAGGATCCAGAGGTATAATTCATATTTTATACAAAGTTGTTATTAAGTAATAATTAGCAATAAATTAATAATGTTAATTTTTAAACATATTGTACTCACCACCAAAATTATAGAAATACTTGACACGTGACATGTGGGAACTTAAGATGATTCAACACATAAAGTTCTTGTTATATAAGCATGATGATTATGATTTGTATCCTCGGAATGTGAGTAAAAGCTGGGTAGATGTGGGTGCCAGCCCACAGGTTCAGTGTTCTGGAGACAGAGACAGAGTGTTCTAGACAAGCTGGCTAACTATACCAGTCAGACATGTGAGCAAGAAGCACCACATCAGTCAAGAGAGAGAGGAACAGTCATGGAAGAATCTGAGTTAATTTTGGGCCTACACATATACAAACACTCAGGAATACTCTTTCACAGAATACACTCACCAACACCACTGTGACCAGCACCATGACCATGAAGAAAGGGAAAGAAATTTGCTTGCATAGTGTAGAGGGCAGAATGAGTGGGGTTCCCTTTAGGGAATACAACTGCAAGTTACAGGAACAAAAAGTGATCTATAGTGAGATAAAAGACATTTGTCAAGCACATGAATGGATAGGATAAAAATATAGAACAGAGCTGGTGTTCTCCTGAGTCAAGAAACACACACACACACACACACACACACACACACACTTTAAAAACATGACACTTCCACTTATCAATGATTGCATTCCATGCGACTGGGATACCTCGCTTAGGATGATATTTTCCAGTTCCAACCATTTGCCTAAAAAATTCATGAATTCCTTTTCTTTATTTGCTGAATAGAACTTCATTGCGTATATATACCACATTTTCTGTATCCATTCCTCCATTGAGGGATATCTGGGTTCTTTCCAGCTTCTGGATATTATAAATAAGGCTGCTATGAACATAGTGGAGCATGTGTCCTTATTGCATGCTGGGGAATCCTCTGGGTATATGCCCAGGAGAGGTATAGCAGGGTCCTCTGGAAGTGTCATGTCCAGTTTTCTTAGGAACTGCCAGACTGATTTCTATAGTGGTTGTACCATCTTACAGCCCCACCAGCAGTGGAGGAGTGTTCCTCTCTCTCCACATCCTCGCCAACACCTGCTGTCTCCTGAGTTTTTAACCTTAGCCATTCTGACTGGTGTGAGGTGAAATCTCAGGGTTGTTTTGATTTGTATTTCCCTAATGACTAATGATGTTGAGCATTTCTTAAGGTGCTTCTCGGCCATCCGAATTTCTTTTTTTTTTTTAATATTTTTATTTTCTATATTCATTGTTTACATTCCAAATGATTTCCCCTTTCCCGGATTCCCCCTCCCCATATGTCCCATAAACCTTCTTCTCTCCATCCCTTCGCCCATCACCTCCCTCCTTTTTCTCTGTCCTTATATTCCCTTCCCACTCCTATGAAGAAGTATGGAGAGGGTCCAGGACAGATAAAAGGGAAGGGGAAAGATAGGAGAATGGATGGAGAGAAGAGGACTTATGGGACATATGGGGGCGGGGGAACTGGGAAAGAGGAAAGCTTTTGGAATGTAAACAAATAATATAGAAAATAAAATAAAATAAAATAATTTTTATATTAAAAAAAACATGACGCTTCAACAATGGCCAGTACAGTGGAACACAGAGAAGTGGGATAGAACTTAATGAATACAGAACAAATAAAACCTTGATTTTTATGGTAATGTTTTGACAAATATTCTACAGTATTCTATTGTCAAAGTCATTGTATTATTTTAAGTTGAGTGCTGATATGGCAATTTCTGAGTTTCTAAAGAATTACTTCATCTTACACCAGTCAGAATGGCTAAGATTAAAAATTCAGGAGACAGCAGGTGTTGGAGAGGGTGTGGAGAAAGAGGAACACTCCTCCATTGCTGGTGGGGTTGCAAATTGGTACAACCACTCTGGAAATCAGTCTGGCGGTTCCTCCGAAAACTGGGCACCTCACTTCCAGAAGATCCTGCTATACCACTCCTGGGCATATATCCAGAGGATTCCCCACCATGTAATAAGGATACATGCTCTACTATGTTCATAGCAGCCCTATTTATAATTGCCAGATGCTGGAAAGAACCCAGGTATCCCTCAACAGAAGAGTGGATGCAAAAAATGTGGTATATCTACACAATGGAGTACTATTCAGCCATTAGAAACAATGAATTCATGAAATTCTTAGGCAAATGGATGGAGCTAGAGAACATCATACTAAGTGAGGTAACCCAGACTCAAAAGGTGAATCATGGTATGCACTCACTAATAAGTGGTTATTAACCTAGAAAACTGGAATACCCAAAACATAATCCACACATCAAATGAGATACAAGAAGAAAGGAGGAGTGGCCCCTGGTTCTGGAAAGACTCAGTGAAACAGTATTCGGCAAAACCAGAACGGGGAAGTGGGAAGGGGTGGGAGGGAAGACAAGGGAAGAGAAGGGGGCTTACGGGACTATCGGGGAGTGGGGGGGGGGGCTAGAAAAGGGGAAATCATTTGAAATGTAAATAAATTATACCGAATAAAAAAAGTTTTTTTTTAAAAAAAAAGAATTACTTCTTTCAGTGAGAGATGGTCAAGGAAACTCAACACATTAGGGTAATGAATTCTTATACTGAAAACAACGGGGGACACTAAAACTACTCGGATAATCATTTATAAAACATGAGATATTTCTGGTCATACTCTAGTCGGTGAAGCAATTTAAATATTAATTAACTTGATATGGTAATTGAATTTCTGCAATATTTTACTCAAGATACTTTATTTATAATATAATTTTATAAATGTGTATAGGCAAAAATACTATAAAATAACTAAATGATTTTACATGCAATTTGCATACAATTGATAAATATGTGATAATTGTGTTGAGTCCATTTGATTATGATAAAATAAACCTTTTTTCTTCATTAATTAATTTACTTTACATCCCTATCAGTCAAAGCTTTTACTTCCTCTTCTCCTCCTGCCTTCATGTTCCCCAGTCTCCAGCTCTCCCTATCTCCTCCCAGAAGGGGAAACCTCCCATAGATATCAACAGTCCTTGTCATATCAAGTTTCAGTTCAGGAGAAAGGGATCCAAGGGCTGGAAAATGAAACAGGGACAGCCCTTGCTCCTGCTGTTAGGGCTCACACATAATGATCACACTGTGCAACTGTTGCATATGGATAGGGGGTTTATGTCTGTCCCATGCATACTCTCTGGTTGGTGGTTCAGTTTCTGTGAGGCTCCAGAGAACCAGGTTAGTTGATTCTATAGTGCTCTTTTTGGGGTCTTTGCACTCTCTGACTCCTTTAATCCTTCCTTAACATTTTCCTTATGACTCTCTGAGCTCTCCCTAATGTTTTGTTGTGGGACCCTATATCTGTTTCCATCAGCTGTTGGGTGAAGCCTCTCAGATGACAGTCATGCTAAGCTCATGTCTGCAAGTATAACTGAATATTATTAGTAGTATGAGGATTAAGTTCTCTTTCTTGACATGGGTCTCAAGTTGTGTTAGTCAGTGACTGGCGATTCCTTCAATTACTGCTGCATCTTTATTCTGCACATTTTGGTAGTAGGGAAAATAATGGGTCACAAATTTTGTGGCAGGGTGGGTATCCCAATCCCATTGGGAAACTTTTGTGGTTACAAAAGATGGCCATTTCAGATCACATATCCCCTATAACTAGGGTCACCATCATAGAATCTTATGAGTTTCCATTGTCCTAGACTTCTAGCAAGTCCTACATATTCTGTGCAATTCCCTTGAAAATTTGAACACAATTCTTTACATACCTTGAAAAAGCAATACTAAATATCATAAGGAAAAACATACAAACAATCAAACAAACAAAAAACAGGATAGTTAAAACAATCCTGAACAATAAAAGAATTTCTGGAGGTATCACCATCCCTGACTTTAAGTTGTACTACAGAGAAATAAAAACTGCTTGGCATTGGCATAAAAACTGATAGGCTTATTAGAAGAATCAAATATAGAAGATCTATAAATAAAGCCACATAACATATACACTTGATTTTCAAAAAAGATCCAAAACCATACAATGTAAAAAAGAAGGCATCGTCAACTAATGTTGGTCTAACTGGATATGTGCATGTAGAAGAATGCAAATAGATCCATATCTATCATTCTGTACAAAATTCATGTCTATATAGATCAAAGGCCTCAACATAAAAGAGTATACCAAATCTGATACAATAGAAATTGGGCGATAGTCTTGAATACATTAGTACAGGAGACAACGTCCTGAAGAGAATACCGACAGCTCAGGCACTTAGATCAACAATTAATAAATGGGACTTCATGAAACTGAAATCTTGTTAGGCAAAGGACACTGTCAAAAGGGTAAAGCATCATCCTCTAAATTGGGTAAAGATCTTCATCAGTCCTACATCTGACAGAGGGCTAATATACAAAATATATAAAGAACTCAAGTAAATCAAATCAGCAAACCAAATAGCCCAATTAAAACTGTAGTGCAGATGTTAACAGAGAATTCTCAACAAAGAAATCTCTAATGGCTGAGAAGAATTTAAAGAAATTTTCAACATTAATAATAAGGGAACTACAAATCAAACCAACTCTAAGATTGCATCTACACATGTCAGAATGGTTAAGATAAAAAACTCAAAGTGATACATGCTGGTGAGTATGTGGAGCAAGGGAAACACTCGTCCATTGCTGGTGTGCACCAAACTTGTACAACCACTTTGGAAAACAATTTGATGGTTTCTCAGTAAATTAGAAATGGCTCTTTCCCAAAATTCAGCTATACCACTTCTAGGCATATATCTGGAGAATCTTCTTCCATAACACAAGGCCACTTGTTCATAGCAGGTTTATTCATAGTAGGCAGAAACTGGAAACATCCTAGATGTCCCTCAGCAGGAGAATGGATAAGAAAAATATGGTGTTATCCATACAATGGTGTTATTATAAACCATAACATCATGGAATTTTAAAACAAATCAATGGAACTAGAAAGTATCATCCTGAGTGAGGTAATCCAGACCTAGAAAGACAAACATGATATGTACTCACTGAATAAAAGATATTAATCATAAAGTACAGTTTAACCATGCAGCAATAAACCAATTCAAAGAAGTTAAGTAAAAAGGAGATCCCAAGTAGGGATGGTTGAATCTTAGAGGAAATAGAATAGATATTGGAGATGAATTGATGGAAGTAACTTGCTGAGAGTAGGGGTGGGCAGGGGAACAGAAGAGAGAAAACTAGGAGAGAGAGCTGCAATCTTTGGGATGAACTAGAAAGCTAATTAATAACCATTTTTCTAATATTGGGTATTGTATCAGTTCCTTTTCTTTTTTACTTGATGCTGTAGTAGAATATATGAGAAAAGCAACTTAAACAGGCAAAGGTTTCTATGGCTTACAACTTCTTGGGTAGTTGACCATAATGGGAAGCCCTAAATTTGATGAGGAGAGCTTTTCAAATCAGGAAACAGAATGTAGGTGCTGGTGCTCAACTCATTTTACTCCCATTCCTGGGTATAGGGACTCAACACAAGCTTTTGGACTCAGCCTCAATCAACTGGACAAGATGTACAGAAGACAGCCAAATTCTTTGCTAGAATGTAACTCAATGTGCTTCTGTAACCTCATGAACTAGGAAACTTCTGATATTTTCCTTTTCATTTCTGTTCCTCAGATACTGGTTTTATTGCCATTCAGTTTTCTTAACCTGTTAAGATTCTCTGGCTTTTTTAGCCCAATGTTGTCACCACTTCAACATTCCTCTTTTCAAAATGCATAAAATGACTCCTAATAACATTCTATTATAGATATATTAGTACCCTGCTCAACCATCATGAGAGAATGGTCTGCCTGCAACATAGGAAAATGAGTACAAAATCCCATAGCCCAAAGATTATGCAGGAAGTGAGAGACCTTGGAACACCCATCCCTATATCAAATATTTCCATCAAATCTCTCCATCATGGCTCAAAAAACTCCAGAGAAAAGGATTTGGAAGAGTATAAGAGCAACTAAATCAATATGAGCAAAACTCATATGAACTCACAGAGACTGGGCCCTCACAGAGACCCAGCATTCACGGGGTCTATACATGAGTCACATCATAAATATATATTGTGGTTTCCAGTTTAGTGTTTTATGGGATGCCTAAGTGTGTAAATAAGTGGGTCTCTGATTCTTGTGCTTTCTTTTGGACTCTTTTCCTTTTGTTGGTTTGACTCATATAACTCTGATGTAATATGTTGCTATATTTTTCCAACCCAATTACCTGGTAAAAGAAACCTCAACTCAATCAAAACAATACAAGCTATATGCCTATATTGGGTGGATCTCCCACTACACTGCTCTATTTCCATCTGGTTTATCCCACATAGCTTGAGGTTTTTCCAGGTCACCAGTTTCTCCCCATCCTCTCTGTCGATGCTCCATTGCTCCCCCTTCCCCCACCTATCCTTTTCTCCTCCCCCAAACTCTCAGCTCCTCCTCCTTCCTCCTGCCCAATCATTGGCTCTAGACTTCATTTGAAAAGTTAAGGTGGGGAGAAGTTTTACAAGGCACAGGTAAACATGATTAACTCCTCATCTGCAGCCCCTCCCAGAAGTGTAATTAGCATCACAATACAAGCCCATGGCTATTCACAACAGTGATAGTTTTTAATTTATCTTATTCTACTTTTTAATATTTTATTGTTATCCCCTTAGAATCTGTTTTATTTTCTAATGAGAGACAGAGATGGAGAGAATCTAGATGTGTGGGAAAGTGGGGAGAATTTAGAGGAAGAAGTTGAGGACAGGGAAACCATAAGCAGAATATATTATGTGAGAAAAATATTTTCATTTAAAGAGAAAACAATGGGAAATATTTTTAAAAAATCCAAAGCCCTAAGAAACACAGCATTGTTTTATCACCACAGTAACTCTACCTTTGGTACCAATTTTGTGTATTACGTACCATGCTCATTGTTGTCCCAGATTGGTTGACAAAACTAACTTAAGGAAGGGAAGGATTACATTTTGGATCTCAGTTTACACTGGACAGTCCTGTGTAAGTCATGGCAACTGGAGCCTGAAGTGGATGGTCGCATTGTTTCTAATCAAGATTGATGTAATGAACGATGGTGCTCCCTCCCTTTCTTCTTATATTTAACCAAGGATCCCAGCGCATCAAATGATGTCACACACATTTGGGGTCCATCTCCCAAATTATTTAGTCAAATCTGGAAATTTACACTCGAGCATGCCTATAAGTTGATCTCCTAAATGATTCTAGATTCTTTTAGGTTGCCTCCACATATATATGCTTAAAAGATATCTGTTGTTCTATAATGTTTGCATCATTTAGATCCATTACCACTTAAAAGTATTTTCTCTGATTCAACAGAGTAGAGAAAATTCATAATTATATTTTTCCTATAAGCAGGAAAAAAAAACCGGCAAGAGCTATTATAACAATAAAGCAAATTCTTCATAAACAACTGTGTTTGTGGGAAGTAAACAAACTGAAGTTTGTTTACTTCCCACACAGAAATACAGACATACATAAACATAATTCCCTTCCTATTTTGTATTTGAAAACTTGGTAAAACACCAAATATATCAAATAACTAAATAAAAATACACTGTAAAGCACGTCCCAGTGCTTACGAACCATGCATGCTCAGAGCAGACATCCGGTCTTGGTGGGACATTGAAGCAAAACTGACACTTAATCTCTCTACTTTGTAAGCCCACTTTACAAGCTTTTGTTTGTGATGTACTGATGCTTGTACAATTATTCAGGACTTGCACCTCCTTGACACATTCCATCAATAAAAATGTACAAGATCCTAAAATCATTTAAAATTAGCATCTAGTGACACTTACAAGTAAGTCATTAATTGGTGGACTGACACTTTGCATTCAAGGGGCATATTATATGACACCTTTAATTTACTGCCATGGGGAGTCCCATGCTGACATTTTTATAAAGGTAAAGCCATTTTGTATTCCCTGCTGACTTGGAGCACAGCATGTCTTTTAATTTCCAACCTATCAGAGGTTTGATTTTAATATTTTCAAAGAAGTTTTTGACATAAACAACATTAGCCAAAGTTCTGGATGTTTATTCATGAACTGCATGTGTATATGCTCCATACTGTAACATCAGAAATATGACAATCCTGAGGTATCAAATATATTGTTACATTCATTTTTCATTTTGAGATAAGATACCTGGTTCCCTTACCCAAGAACTTTATTTGTATCAGAGGGTGACCTTTACTTCTGACCTTCCTCCCTCTGCCTCCTGACTGCTGGCATTGTATGTGTCACCATATCTACAGTGTGTAGTACTGGAAATTAAAACTTGGCTTTGGTTTCTCAACCCTTCCCCCAACTCTTCCACAAGACTCACCAAGCTCTATCTAATATTTGAGTGTGGGTCTCTGCATCTATTTCCATTTACTGATGGGTGGAGCCTCTCAGAGAACAGTTATGCTAGGATCCTGACTACAAGTATAACAGACTATAATTAATCATGTCAGGGATTGGTTTTTGCTTATTAGATGAGGCTCAATTTGTACTAGTCACTGATTCACAATTCCATTAGTCTCTCATTTATATTTGTCCCTGAACACCTTGTAGGCAGGAGGCATTTTGTGTCAAAGGTTTTCTGGGTGGGTTTTGTTCTTATACCTCTACTGGAAGTCCTTCCCTGCTACAGGAAGAAGCTACTTCAGAAGCCATATTCCATACTGCCAGAAGTCTCAGGTAATGTTACCACCATAGACTCCTTGAGACCTATAACATATCAGGCCTCTGTCATGTCCTAGAGATACACCGCATCATCAATTTCCACCTTCACTTCCTACATCTGGTCCACTGACTGTTCCTCCCCCCATCCCCTCTCCCACCCAGTTCCCTCTCTCTCTCCACCTTAAATATATATTTTATTTCCCTTTCCTAGAAAGCTTCAAACATCTTCTATTGAGCCCTCCTTGTTATTTGTATTCTTTGAGTCTGTGTATTATAGCTTGGTTATCCAAACTCCATAGGAAGATCAACAGAATCAATTATCCTGGACTGTTGGTGGCTCCCAGAGACTGAACCACCAACCATCAAGAATGCATTGGGTGGTAAACATCCACAGGTTGGTAAGATTTAATGTTATTTCATGGTTGTTTACACAATGATACTTCACAGAAGAAATAAGAAATAGCTGAATTGAAGGATATTAGTTTTTTCATGATGTACAGCAGATTAATATTGTAATATGCATTAAAAATTTTAAAATGAATATGTATTAAATTTTGAATAGTGTTTCTTATGTGTTCTGAAGCTTAATTTATAAATGATATATTGATTAAATAGCTTAATGTAGCTTTATTCTCTTTCAGACTTATCTTCTGTATCAGGGTTAATGTTTACTGTCTCAAATTTGCTTTCAACTAATACAATGCAGGAAGATAAAGGAAGCAGCCAGAGTCAGACAGAACCATCACCAATAAGATGACATGAATATGAGAGGGAGAAGTCATGCAAGAACACCTCGATTACCTTTTTGTCAGAACAAGGCATTAGATGAAAGGAATTCAGCAAGCCTAGGCTATTTTTAGGCAGGCATTTTTGTGGTGTCTCAGATATTTAATTTAATTCAAAAAGGCTTTGAAATGAGTTCTGCTTTGATGTGTGCACATTGTTAGAGGGATCATAACCAGACAATGGTTGTGAATTCAAAGAAATGGGGTTTCTCACCTGCAATAAGGAGCATCGTATGCACATATGTAAAATGCCAGGCGGAGGCCTCTGCAGTCCTGCATTCAGAACTGTTAGGTAGCTGCACATGTGAAAAGCCAAGCCGTTGGCCACAGTGTCTTTGCCATTTTCCTTTGAAATGTGATTCGTGGCATCTATCTTACCTGATTGAAGAGCTGATCTTTACTGATCATGCCATTCATTTTCTTATTTCTACGGAAATAGGAGCCTTAATTGAAGCATTCACCTCTGCAGGGCCAACAACCTGAGTCGACCTGGCAGCCTCTTGTAGACTAAGGTAAAAATCATGTTGTAAAAGAGAAATGTGGTCTTAATCCTTCATGTGTTTCTATATTTTAAGTTTTACTGAGCCTTTAATCTATAAAGAGAAACCAAGGAGAGTTATGAAGTTCTCGTGGTTGTATTTCATTTGATAACGTCCATGCTTAGATTCTGTTCCTGTTCGCAAATGGGCTCATAGTACAACACAATCTCCTACGTGTCTGGGAAACAATTTTAATATTTACACATGGTTTGAACATGTTGAAAGAGGAGTGAAGGACAACATATTTTAAAGTAGTTTTTTTTTTTCACTCCGCAAAGACAAATTTCAGAATTCCTTATTCAAGTAGGAAACATTTAATTTTCCTGGTTTTAGTGGGATTATTTTTTTAATTTTTCTTCACTTATGTTGATGTTAGTTATGGACTTCCTGTAAACTGTTTTTATCTCATTTAGGTATGCCTTTTGTATCCCTAACTGCAGCCCTAGCCCTCGGCTGCCCAGAGGTGGTCTTTTGGGGTGGGAAGTAACAAAGCTGGAATCAACACCACAGATTCCAGGAGCCAGGAGAGAAGCAAGCGAAACAGACATGTTTATTGTTACAGTGGAGAGTGCCTTTATACCCTCTGCCCACATCCCCGCAGACTCAGAGGTGGCACCCACCCATTGGCTGCCCTGGTCTCATGTTCTTTCTTTCTTCCACTCTGAGTGTCAGGCAGGTTCTGGCTTTAGTAAATGCTGAAGCACCCTCAGCATGTGTGAGCCACTAGGGACCACTAGTCAGAACACGCCGACTCACCTCTACATCTAACCTTCACAGGACATTTATCATAAAGGGGTGTTGAATTTTGTCAGAGGCCTTTTCTGCACCTAACAAGATGATTATTGTTTTTGTTTTGTTTGGATGGATACATAGATAGATAGGATAACTTTTCTCTATTTACATTTCTTGAGCCATCCCTAAATCTGTCTTAAGACCATTTGATCAGGATGGATCTTTTTGATATGCATTTATTCATTTTATAGATTTTTATTGTGTATTTTTGTATTTATGTTCATAAGGGAAATTGGCCTGTAGTTTTCTTTCTTCGTGTGGCCTTTATTTGGTCTGTGTATCAGGATATTTGTCGTCTCATAAAATAAATTGGGCAATGTTCCTTCTGTTTCTATTTTGTAGAACAATTTGAGGAGTATTGTTTGCTCTTCCTTGAAAGTTTGAGAGTATTCAGCACTAAAACCTTCTGACCTTGGACATTTTTTGATTAGGTAATTTTTAATTACTGTTCTTTTTCACTAGGGATATTAAGTCTGCTTAAATTATTAATCTAATTTTGAGTTAACTTCCATAAGTAGTATGTATATACCGAGAAAATTATGCTTTTCTTTTTTTCATTTTCCAGTTTGGTGACATAAAGAATTTTAAAAGTTTGTCCTAAAAATTCTTGGGATTTCCCCAGTATGTGTTATTACATCATTTATAGTTTTGTTAATTCAGAGCTTCTTCTGCTACTATTAGTTAAGTTGGATAAGTGTTTGTCAATCTTATGGACATTTTTCAAATAACTTATTATGTATCTTTGATTCTTTGCATTGTTTTGTTGTTGTTTCTGTTTTATTGATAGCAGGTAGATTGTTATTATCTCTTGCCATCTACTACTATTGGATGTGATTACTTCATTGTGTTCTAGAGCTTTCCTGTGTGCTGTTGTATTAGATCTTACCAACTTCTTTGTGTAAGCCTTTAATGCTGTGAATTCTTACTTAGAACCTCCTCTTGGAACTGTCTCTATTGTATCCCATATGTCTTGAGATGTTGCATATTCATATTCATTCAATTCTAGAAAAATCTTTAATTTTTTTATTTCCATCTTGACCTGTTTTTCATTCAGTAGTGAGATGTTCAGTTTCCATGTGTGATTTAAATTTCTATTGTTTCTGGTTTTATTGATATGCAGGTTTAATCTGTGGTAGTCAGACAAGACACAGGGTATTATTTAAATTTTCTTGAATCTCTTGAGGCTACTTTATGAGTATGTGGTCAATCTTGGAGAAAGTTTCTTAAGATGGTGAGAAGAAAATATATTCTTTTGTGTTTGGGTGAAATGATCTGAAAATATTTATTATGTCAATTTGGTTTAAAATCCATAATTTCTTTGCTCATGTTTTGTGTCAATAACCTGTCTATTGTTGAGAGTGGGGTATTAAAATCTCTCACTATAAGTATGTGAGGATCAGCATTTGATTTAAGCTGCAGGAGTATTTGTTTTATGAACTTGGGTTTGTCGCATATATGTTAAGAATTGCATTGCCCTCTTCATGGGCTATTTGATGAGTATGTAGTATTCTTTCCTATATCTTCAGTTTAGTTTTGATTTGAAGTATATTTTGTTAGATATTAAAATGACTATACCACCTTGCTTCTTAAGTTCATTTGTTTGGAATATCTTTCCAATCTTTATATCTGAGGTAATGTTTAACCTTGGTGTTAAAGTGTGATTCTAGGATGCAGCAGAAGGATGGATCCTGCTTTCCCATTCAATTTATTACTCTATATCTTTTTATTGAGACCATTGATGTTGAGAGATCTCAGTGCACAGTGTTTGTGGATTCCTGTAATTGTTTTTGTTGGCATTAGTGCTGGTGGTGGTGATGGTGGTGGTGGTAGTGGTGGTGGTGGTGGTGGTGGTGGTGTGTGGTGTGTGCGTGTGTGCATTTGTTTGTTTGTTTGTTTGTTTACTTGTTTTGATTTGCTAGACTGGGGTTATTTATTAATTGAGTTTCCTTGGGTATGGTTAACCTCCTTAGGTTTGAATTTTCCTTCCAGCACTTACTATAGGGACGAATATTTAGATAGAGTTTAAATTTTTGCTGATATCATAGCCTGAGCTAGCCTGTTTGTTGTTGTTGTTTGTTTTTGTTTTTGTTTTTGAGGCAGAACAGCTACCAAGTCTCTTCTGGCTTTCAGAGTTTCCACTGAGAAGTTAGGTGCTATTATAAATAGTCTGCCTTGATGTCATTTGTTCTTTCCCCCTCCCCCTTCAATCTTTTAAGGTTCTTTGCTTGTTTATATGTTTATAGTTTTGATTATTATATGCTGAGGGAAATTTCTTTTCTGATCTAGTCTATTTGATGTTTTGTATGCTTCCTGTGCCTTGACAGGCATCTCTTCCTTGAGGTAGGGAAATTTTCTTCAATGATTGTTGAATATTTATATATTCATTGTATCATCATATACATTCAACAATCATTGAAGAAAATTATATATATATACACCTGGGTTTCATCTTCCTTTATTGCTATTATTTTTGGAATTGGTATTTTCATAGTGTTCCAGAATTCTTTGATATTTTACATTGGAGTTTTTATATGTAGTATTTTCTTTGACTGAAATACCATTTCCTTTAGCATGTCTCCAGCACTTGAGAGTCTCCCTCCCTCTCTTGCATTTTGTCAATGAGGCTTGCTACTAATGTTTGCATTCCATTTCCTGAATTTTTCATTTTCAGATTTCTCTCACTTTGGGTTTCTTTTTTTTTCTTTTTCTTTTTTTTTTTTCGGTTTTTTGAGATAGGGTCTCTCTGTGTGGCCCTGGCTGATCTGGAACTCACTCTATAGACCAGACTGGCCTCGAACTCAGAAATCTACCTGTCTCTGCCTCCTAAGTGCTGGGATTAACGACATGCACCACCACTGCCCAGCTTTGGTTTCTTTAGTGATTCTATTTCCACTTTCAGTTCTTGAACTGCTTTCTTCTTTTCCTTACAGTGTTTGGCTTTGTTTTCATAGGTTTCTTTAAGGGATTTATTCATTTCCTTTTTAAGGGCTTCTATCATATTCACAGTGTTAAGATACTCAGAGCCTACTGTGATAGTTTTGCTGGACTCTAAAACAGACTTATTTTCCTGGTTGTAATTTATTGTGTTTTTATGCTGGTATCTAGGCATCTGGGTTTTGTCTCTGTTGGGTTGGTGGCTTTTTTTGTTTGTTTGTTTGTTTCCTTTTTTATTTGTTTTCTTTTCTTTTCCTCCCAATTGGGGAATGTTGCCCTCTCTAATTTTTAGGAGCATGTAGTGGTTCTGTATTGCCCAGTAGGAAGTACTTCAGGGATCCTTACATGTAGGGCCATTTGAAGTTCCTGGTAAAATGTGTTTATTGAAGAGGGTGAGGTGTTTCATAGGAGGGAGTAAAACAAGGTGTTCCACCAAGGTCAACTGGATCCTCTGGTATGGGAGACAAAGTCTACAAAGACCACAGCAGGGAATCTGCTACAGGGCTGGGAAGACAGTGGGGAATTATAGGAAGGGGAAGAGAGTTAAGATCTGAAGCTTGCCTACCTGCTTGGCTGGCCTACATGCTTTTGTGGCAGAGTTGGTGGATTTCCAGAGAATGCACACTGGAGATGGGGGCCCACATAAAAGGATGAACCTCAGAAATGCTTGTAGGAAAAGATCTTGATTTGCTAGAGATGAGACAGAATAGAAGGGGAAGACACAGCAGATAGTCTGCTACAGTGTAGGGGTGTGACTGAGGAACTGGATTTAGGGGAGATGAAGAGGCAGGGGAAAAATTCTGGCTAACTGAGGGTTCTCAGGGAACACATGCTGGAGCTGTGGACTGGAATGAAGTCATGAGTTTAGGAATGAAACTGGTGGAGAGGAGGGAGATGTAATGTTCTGAACTTAGCCTGCTTCCCTGGCTGGATTGGCTGAAGTTCCCAGGGAAGGCCTGTTAGAATCTGGGGAATGGAATAAAGCAAGCAGTTAGACTAAGAAAGTTTGGAGGAGAAGGTCTCCATGATTTATTGGAGATAAGGACAGAGGGGAAAGGGGCTGAATTCTTTCTTTTAAACAAATAGATATTTTATTTATTTACATTTCAAGTATTATTCCCTTTCCAGATTCCACCCTCCCCCAGATATCCCCTATCCCATCCCCCCTCCTACTGCATCTATGAAGGTATACCCCCACTCACCCATCAACTCCCACCTCCCTGCCCTCCCAGTCCCCTAAACTAAGGCATTGAGCCTTCATAAGAGACCCAGGGCCTCTTCTTCCACTGATCGTCAACAAGGCCATCCATCCTTTGCTAGATATGCAGCTGGAGCCATGAGTCCCTCTGTGTGTACTCCTTGGTTGGTGGTTTAGACCCTGAGAGCTCTCATTGCTTGATATTGTTGTTCTTCCTACATGGATGCAAACACCTTCAGTTCCTTCAGTCCTTTCTCTAACTCCTCCATTGGGGACTCTGTGATCAGTTCAATGGTTGCCTGTGAGCATCTACCTCTGTATATGTCAGAGTCTGGCAGATCCTCTCATGAGACAGCTATGTCAGGCTCCTGACAGCAAGTACTTCTTGGTATTCACACTAGTGTCTATGTTTGGTGACTGTATATGGGATGGATCCCCAGGTGAGGCAGTCTCTGGATGGCCTTTCCTACAGTCTCTGCTTCACAGTTTGTCTCCATATTTGCTCCCGCAATGTTTTTGTTACCCCATCTAAGAAGGACCAAAGCACCCACACTTTGGTCTTTCTTCTTCTTGAGCTTCATGAAATCAATGAATTGTATCTTGGGTATTCCAAGTTTTTGGGCTAATATCCACTTATCACTGAGTACATACCATGTGTGTTCTTTTGTGATTGGGTTACCTCACTCAAGATGATATTTTCTAATTTCATCCATTTGCGTAAGAATTTCATAAAGTCATTGTTTATTAATAGCTTAGTAGAAGTCCATTGTATAAATGTACCACATTTTCTGTGTCCATTGCTCTCTTGAAGGACATCTGGGTTCTTTCCAGCTTCTGGCTGTTAAAATAAGACTGCTATGAACATATTGGAGCATGTGTCCTTGTTATATCTTGGAGCATCTTTTGGTTATATGCCCAGGAGTGGTATGTCAAATTTTCTGAGGAAGCTCCAGACTGATTTCCAGAGTGGTTGTACCAGCTTATAATCCCACCAACATTGGAGAAGTGTTCTTCTTTCTCCACATGTTCAGCAGCATTTGCTGTCACCTGAGTTTTTGATCTTAGCTATTCTAACGGGTGGGAGGTAGAATCCCAGGGTTATTTTGGTTTGCATTTCCCTGATGTCTAAGGATGATGAACATTGTTCTAGATGCTTCTCAGTCATTTGGGACTCCTCAGCTGAAATTTTTTTGTTTGGCTCTGTAACTCTTTTTTAATAGGGTTAGTTGATTCTCTGGATTCCAACTTCTTGAGTTCTTTGTATATATCAGATATTAGCCCTCTATAAGGTGAAGGGTTGGTAAAGATCTTTTCCAAATCTGTTGGTTGCCATTTTGTCCTATTTTTCTTTGCCTTACAGAAGCTTTGCAATTTTATGAGGTCCCGTTTGTCAATTCTTGATCTTAGAGCAAAAGCCATTGTTGTTCTGTTCAGGAAACTTTCCCCTGTTCCCATGTGTTCAAGGCTTTTCCCCACTTTCTCTTCTATTAGTCCCAGTGCTTCTGGCATTCTTGAGACATGAGACTTCTGTTATTAAGCATACCACCATGCTTTGATTAGGGCATAGTGTTAATCTGCTAAATTAATAAAGTGACAGTGAAGAGAAATTTGTGAAAGATGCAGTTCGCTGTACTCTAAATAAACATAAGCAGAAATTTCCTTTGTTTCCAGTGTCATGAAAGACTGGATGAGGAATAATTTCATTTGTTCAATATTTATACCCTATACACCAAGATGCTTTTTTTATATAAATTATAGCAATATACCAATCTAGTAAACATTTAAAATTTTACTAGTAGGAAAATTAGTTGAATACTTTTTGTAAGGTGTTTACACCGTGCACAATGAGCAATAATCACTTTGAAGTGTTAGTTCAAATAAAAAAGCTAGAAAGTGCAAGACATACTTGAGTGGAGATAGTGTGTGAAGTAACGTGTTGGCAACATATGGGTAGTATAGATGGAGATTCCAGGGATACTAGAAACAAATAAGGGAGGCACCGGTTTGATAGACAATGTAAGGTGAGTAAAGGCGGTTAGCAATGCTGAGATATGCTGTACTCAGAGTGTTATCTTCACATCAAAGCAGAGCCTACAAATGGTATGACTAAGCATGTGAATTTATTATGGAACAGATACAAACTTTGGGTAATAAGCATACAAAGGGAAGAGACATAACATTTCCTTAAAGTGGTCCAGGCAACAAGGCACTAAATAATCATTAGAACTCATTTTAAATATCTAGTTTCCACCCTCAGGTTGTTTGAACAGAGAGAAAACTAATTGCCTATGGCACATGAAAGTCCACATTCTTATTTTATTCTTTTCCTTTGGAGGAGTGAACCTGACATTTAAGTGTTGTCATATCAGGGAGGTGAGTCTCAGCTGGTTGAACGTTAACTGTTATAAAGTGTAGAGTATAACTGGTTGGTTTGAAACTATGAGCAGAGCAGCTGAATTTAACCAATACATAAGTACACATAGTTATTTAAATTGAGAACATTTTTATTTGGCAAAGCAATACTAAGGAAGAGCATTCACTAAAGAGGTCTTGCTTTTTGTTGTCAAAGGAGCTACTCTTACTGAACTAGCAGAAGAGTAACTTGTTTCACAAGCAATGTTTGTACAAGAGGCTTAAAGTACAGATATTTTTTTGAACTTACATTCACAATCTTTTGGATTCAACTGCTGATCTTTCTGTATGAGAATAGTTTTGGTTAGATGACTTGTTTGGTTAGAGTCATACCAAGCTATTTTATATTGTTTGTGACTATTGTGAAGGGTGTCATTCACTAATTTCTTTCTCAGCCTGCTTATCCTTTGAGTATAGGAAGGCTACTGATTTGCTTGAGTTGATTTTATAACCAGCCACTTTACTGAAGTTGTTTATCAGCTGTAGGAGTTCTCTGGTGGAGTTTTTTTGGGTCACTTAGGTAGACTATCATATCATCTGCAAATAGTGATAGTTTGACTTCTTCCTTTTCAATTTGAATCTCTTTGACCTCCTTATGTTGTCTAACTGCCCGAGCTAGTACCTCAAGTACAATATTGAACAGATAAGGAGAGAGAGGGCATCAGCCTTGTCTAGTCCCTGATTTTAGTAGGATTACATTTTATGCTAAAAGTACACACTACACAAAACATATTGACATACATACTCCTTTTTCAAAATTGACTTCATATCTTGATTGCCACCCCTCTCAATACTTCCTCAATACTTCAACAAGAAATATTTGTAAAAGGAAAATTACTGCTTTAGTAATATACCACTGGTTACAATGATTACCTCTATACCCACATTCAATGGGCAACAAACAAGAACTAAATAAAAACAAAACAAACCCTCCAAATGCCTAATAATGCGATGAGTTGTGAAGATGATAAAAGAATATGAGTGGTGATTGTGAGAGAATGTATTTCATACATTCATGAAATTGTCAAACATTAAAATCTATCATCTCTGTGTGTGTGGATGTATTTGTACACGTGTGTCATTCATATGTGTACATGAATGGACCTTCTCTCATTGTATGGAATATTTCCATAGCTTAGTCAAGGTGTAAGAACTTTAATGACAGTTAAAAAGCAATACGTTTTTTCTTTACTCTCAGCTGTGTACAACCAGTGTTAAGCATTTTTCATGTGTGTGACATTTACAGATCGCTTGCGTAAATGGAATCATAGAATATTTGTCCTATTGTTACAATTTATCTTGTTTAGTATAATGTTTTCAAGGTTCAATCCATTGTCTTTGAAATATCAGGAGGCCATACCTACAGAGATCTTTGCTTCTTTGACTGGAACTTGATATCATTCTCATGTTGGTCTTGTTTGTTCTGTGTTTGTCTTCCTTTAGAATTGTATTTCTGGTATCATTATGAATTTTTGTCTATTTGTTAAGAATGGGTTATTTGTTTCAAAAATTTGCTTAGTGTTTACATTTTCTCTTCCTATCACCCAGGATGTACTAATTTTGTGAGTTGTAGAGATTTGCTTAATTGGACACACGTGTTTTGATAATAAAACCAATGTTAAGGCTAATAGATGAGCTGTTTCATCCACAACCAAACCTCATTTACCTCTCTATGCTTTCATTGTTATCTTTTGAAATCTGGAATCTGCATTCATTAATTTACCAAAAGGTAGGAAAAGATTAAATGAAATACCTTTAAACAGAGAAAGTTTCTTTATGGTTAGTTTCTAAGTGGTATTCATACAGTCAACAAAAATAATTTTTGAGATTTTTATCTTATTTTAAATAATTATTATTAGAAAACATTTAATTACTAGCATCCCAGAAAGAAAAATTAATTTTGAAATATTGAAAACTCATATATTTGACCTGGTGTAATTATTTTTCCTAATTATGTTGGAATTGCCAATCTTTGTTAAAGGTGAACTAGATCAACCCCTTGAGAATTTTTTTTAAAGGAAACTATGGTCTTAAATACTTTCTGAATTATTCAGCTTTGTGTTATTATAACAAATGAAAAATGTAATAATCCTAATAAATTTTTTCAAAAAAATTGTTTTAGTCTCTAGGGCATATATGCTTTTTATTTTTTACAAATAAAAGTTCTAGGAATAAAATTAATAGCATTAATAAAATACTAAAATATATTACATAGAGTAAACTGTTGTGACAGTAAATTCTAATGTAAATATTAAAATAATCAGACAATTTTGAAAAAAAAACCTATGTTGAGAGTTAACTTAGTCTATAGTTAAACGAAGTATACTTCTAAAACTAAAGCATTGTGATACAGACCAAAAAATAGGTAAGCATATCTGTGTAACAGAATAAAAAGACCAGTAGTAATCCCCAGTACATGCAGAGTTTGCATATGATAAATGACACCTTTACTTACTGGGATAAAATGGATCTTTTAATAGTAATTTTGGAATAACTGTGTAAGTACATAGATATATACATAATAAAGTTTGGTCTACACAAACTAGTATGTGAGGATATAACAGAAAGAATCCATGGAAATATTAAAAACATTGGTGAATTGTTCCTTAATCATGGTACAATAATAGACTTTCTCTGACTTAAAAGTCCACAGGCAATGAAAATTATTAATTGAATTATATAAAGGACTCATAGTAAAATCAGTCATAAACCAATTAAATTGCTAATTGACAACATAATAGACAATATTCACTATTCAAATTTCAGATACCAGGAAAGTTAACAGACCGCTTATATAAAAACTCTTAAAAATGTAAAACCCATTTCTAATTCAATTGTTAGTTAAATATAGTTACCATGAAGTCAGAGGTGGGTGAGCTAACACAAGGGAAAATGAAATCACTTAGTGTAACACACAGATGAATTGCATGAGTGATCGTCAGAGTAGTCACATATTATTAGTATAGCAGAAGGAGAAGAAAGTGACATGAAGAAACAGAAATCCATCAAAATGTCACTGTACTCTCTTCTCAGTGAAGTATTAAGAAATGGCTAAGACATGAGTCCTAAGTCAAATCTCATAACATATATGAGAACCTGAGAATCTTAGAAGGAAGAACATAAGTCTGAGACATACTTTGGTTACAAAGCAGCCCACAGCAATCTCACTAATAAAGAAAAGAAAAAACAAGAAAAGAGTCTCATGAAATTAAAAAGGTAGTAGAAACTCCTGTTTTAATAAGAAACCTACTGATGAATTGTCCAAGAGACCATAACTCACTGCTATTTTGTATCACTGAAAAAAAAGCAACCATTATTATTCCCTGATTGAATTTTTTTATTTTATTCGATATATTTTTATTTACATTTCAAATGATTTCCCCTTTTCTGGCTCCCCACTCCCCAAAAGTCATATAAGCCCTCTTCCTTCCCCCTATTCCCTCATCCACCCCTTCCCACTTCCCTGTTCTGGTATTCCCCTATACTGCTGCACTGAGTCTTTCCAGAACCAGGGGCCACTCCTCCATTCCTCTTGGACATCATTTAATATGTGGATTATGTCTTGGGTATTCCACGTTTCTAGGCTATGCACTCACTGATAAGTGGATATTAGTCTTGAAATGTGGAATCCCTGATTGAATTATTTAAAATTTAATTAAATGAAATGAATTTGTATAACATCTAAATCATGGTTTCTACAATCAGATATTAACTCTTTCATTTTCTTTCACATACACACTACTCTCTGTGAATAATTAAGTGACATGTAGAATCATTTAGCAAATTGTCATTTTTCTTCTTTAGAGAATCATAAAAACACAGCTTTTCACAGAAAAAATGTCTATATTTAGAAGGAAACAAAAAAGACTTACTAAATGATGATTTTTATTTATGAACTACTAATTTTTACAAAACTATTAAAAATATACTTCGAGTGAAGAATATAAACTCTGCTTATTGTTCAACCTATGCTATCCTCTACTTGGTGGCTCGTGGTAAAATCCAGTGATAATAAATAGCGGGTCTGCTATGTTTGACACACTCTTTAGGATATCATGGAGAGTAAAGCAGCAGTGACTGTTTCTAATCATTAGCTTGAAATGATTGATCAGCGGTGTTGCTGCAGTGCTAGTCATTTAAATATAAAAGCACTTTGAAGTTACTAATTTTGGAAAGAAATAATTGAGTAAACAGCCAAGTTAATCATTGTGGATACCTTGGTGTCAAGACAGGCGATCTGTAATTTTGAAAAACAGTGGTATGAAGTCAAAAGAAATCTCATCAACCTAATGTGATTTGTTTCCCGAAATGTTATTTAAGTGGCGACTAAACTTGAATCACTTTGACACAGATTGACTGCAGCAAATAAAAGAGAGTGAGCGGATGTATTCCAAATCTGAAGACACTTGCCATTTGTACTTGTCTACTCAGAAAGTAATTAAACACTTCAGCCCTGTCTTCATAGACATCATCACATAGCATTGATCTGAACTAATCTTACATGTGAAGGGAAGCTGCTGATTTCTCAGACCATGTTTATATTTTATATTTGAACTGGAAACTAAAACCAAGAAAAATTACACATTCTTTTAATGTTTGAAGAGTGTGAGAAAAGTTGGAAAATTAGAAAATAATGATAGCATCATCTTTAAAAGTCTAAAAAATGTTATGGATGAAATCAGTGCTTCTTGATGAATGAAGGTTTCAATATCTGAATGCAATTCAGTAAGTTGCTCCATGTTTATAATACATGTATTTGCGTATGTTTTAAATTTAGATAATATTTTCAATATTCTACAAGTCTTCAATCTTCTCTTCTGAAGATTTCCTCAACTACTTGCCTTTCTATTCTACATATCAATGTCTAGTCTACTTAAAAAAGAACCAGTTATTCCAACAGAAGTTCTTTTATTTTTTAGAATAGTTTCTACTATCCTGAAGTTTTGTTATTCCAGATAAGTTTGGAAATTGCTCTTTCTAACTCTATGAAGAATTAAGTTGGAATTTTGATGAGGATTGCATTGAATCTGTAGATTGCTTTAAGCAAGATGGCCATTTTTACTATATTAACCCTACCAATCAATGAGCATTCCTGACCTCAAGCTCTACTACAGAGCAATAGTGATAAAAACTGTATGGTATTGGAGATGGGAAGGAAGAACAATGGAATACAATTGAAGACCCCAAAATGAACCTATACACCTATGGTCACTTGATCTTTGACAAAGAAGCTAAAACCATCCAGTGGAAAAAAAGACAGCATTTTCAACAAATAGTGCTGGGTCAACTGGTAGTCAAAACGTAGAAGGATGCAAATTAATCCATTCTTAAATCCCTATACAAAGCTCAAGTCCAACTGGATAAAGGACCCCCACATAAAACCAAATACACCGCATCTAATAGAAGAGGAAGTACAGAAAGACCTGGAACATATGGGCACAGGAAAAATTTTCCTGAATAGACACTAATAGCTTATGCTCTAAGATCAAGAATTGACAAATGGGACCTCATAAAAATTGCCAAACTTCTTTAAAGAAAAGGATACTGTCAATAGGACAAAAAGGCAACCGACAGATTGGGAAAAGATCTTAACCAGTCCTATATCTGTAGAATGCTAATATCCAATTCCAAGGATATGGAAAAAGAGGAACACTCCTCCATTGCTGGTGGCATTCCAAGCTCGTAAAACCACTCTGGAAATCAGTTTGGCAATTGCTCAGAAAATTGGACATAGCACTACCTGAGAACCCAGCTATACCACTCCTGGGCATATACCCAGAAGATGCTCCAACATGTAATAAGGACACATGCTCCACTATGTTCATAGCAGCCTTATTTATAATAGCCAGAAGCTGGAAAGAACCCAGATATCCTCAAGAGAGGAATGGATACAAAAAAAAAATGTGATACATTTATACAATGGAGTACTACTCAGTTATTAAAAACAATGAATTAATGAAATTCTTAGGCAAAATAGATGGAGCTAGAAAATACCAGCCTGAGTGATGTAACCCAATCACAAAATAACACACATGGTATGCACTCGCTGATAAGTGGGTATTAGACCAAAAGCTCGGAATACCCAAAATACAACTCACAGATCACATGAAGCTGAAGATGAAGGAAGACCAAAGTGTGGATACTTTGATCCTTTTTAGAAAGTGGATCAAAATACCCATGGCTCACAGCCAAATAATAGAATGAACACAGAGTCCCCGATGGAGCATCTAGAGAAAGAACCCAAGGAGCTGAAGAGATTTGCAGCTCTGCAGAAGGAAAATAATATATACCAAGCAATACCCTCAGAGCTCCCAGGGACTAAACCACCAACCAAAGAGTACACATGGAGGGACCCATGGCTCCAGCTACATATGTAGCAAAGGATGGCCTTTTCAGACATCAAGGAGAACAGAGATCATTGGTGCTGTGAATCAATAGGGGAATGCAAGTCAGGAAATTGGGGAGGGGAAGGGACAAGCAGGGAAAGGGGGAATGTAATAGGGGATTTTCAGAGGGGTAATATGGAAAGGGGATACCATTTGAAATGTAAATAAAGAAAATATCTAACTTTTAAAAAAAGAGCCAATTAAATGTGCTGAATATTCCTTGATTGAAGTGAAAGATTCTGGATGTGTCATGTGGTGCAGAGTCACATGATGTTGTGCTGAGGCAGACTCACATGGTGTTTTCTCCCCTGCGGCAAGACCAGTGGGAAGAGAAGTGATGTTTGGAGAGAATATATATAGGTTCTGGATGTGTCATGTGGTGCAGAGTCACATGACGTTTTGCTGAGACAGACTCACATGGTGTTTTCTCCCCTGTGGCAAAACCAGTGGGAAGAGACGTGATGTTTGGAGAGAATATATATAGGACTCAATGTACAGTGAAGGGACAGTGAAGTGCTTGTAAAGCTATCTTTGCAAAGCTTTGTTGGTCTTAGGTTTACACTGATCTTCACTTCATTGAGAGAGGCACAGCAAAGAACTTCTCCTGGTGTTCTGGCTGATTCTGGTTGCTACTGCTAACTCACACTGATTCGCTGGAAGCCTGAATGTCCCAGGTGGATCTTGCTACTTCTGTTGGTTCATGTTTGGTGTTCTAACACTACTGAACTGGACTGCTGTATCCTGATGGTGGAGATTGGAACTTCCCAAGGAATTACTTCTAAACAGGCTACATCCCCTTGTCCTATTTACCATCTTTTCTCCCCTAATTTTGGACAGTGGGCTAGAAGGCATGGGCAGGGGTAGCCAAGCACTTGAGAACCCTTACTAAAAGTATGTTTTAGAGAATATAAACCTATGGGGAACAATGAGGTTTTTACCCCAAATAATGAATATAGGTCTTTAGATTATAAAAAAGGCAAAATATGCAATATTGAATTCAAAACCAGATTAACATGTAAGTGGTTGTATTTAAGAATAAAATTGATTATAGCATAGATTGTTAATGTTTATGGACTACTAGATTATAAAACTTGGAGAATAACATAACACTGGTTTAAAATCTCACAGTACATGCATTCATTCCACGTCTTCACACGTGGTTAAAAGCTAAACATTTTGAACATATAAATAACTTCAGCAATAGACAGTTCAGTTACATTAAAGCATTGCTGAAGACACCAGAATGTTTACATAAGTCTATATTTAATCTAAAGTTGATGAAAAATAGCAAAGAAATTTTATGTGAACTATTCAAAAATTTCTAATTATAATGTGCAGTATAAAAGTATGAATTTATTTGTTTGTTTGTTTTGTTTTGTGACAAGGTTTTCTTAGGGATTCCTGGCTGAAATTTCCTTTTAGACAAGGATGCCTTTTAATTTATACTAACCTTCCTACCTTTGCTCATAGAATTCCAAGATTTTAGTTGGTGCACCATGTATAACTATTAATGATTCTTTTAAAAGTAAATTTGCAGTGATCAAGCCACTCAAAATTACTATCCCTAGAGTTGAGGGGTAGAAACATCAGAATCCTGCTTGAGATAAAATGTACATAAACAAAAGATGAAGTCCCAAATGGATAGAAATTTTGTTATTGATAAAGAACAAGTTATTGACCTTTTATTTTTTTAAAAAATGAAGTAAAGATGAATATATTTAGTATTGATGATATGAGGATATTTACTTTATAAAAGTTCATTTAAAAATGTTTCATGACTTGAAAACTATCTCTTTCTAGAGACAATAGTGGATAGTTCAGGTTATTACAAATACAATGTTTTTAAATAGTTTGAATATTTCTAAAATTCCACTAGGTAATTCAGAAACATTTTACCTCTAGAGGAGAATGTAAATTATCATTTTGGTAGCCATGTAAAACATAGCTTATAGAGCACTTATTGCATACAATATATCTTAGCCTGGAAATTTGTTTTGTTGTTTTTTTTTAATATTTTTATTTTCTATATTCTTTGTTTACATTCCAAATGATTTCCCCTTTCCCGGATCCCTCCTCCCCATATGTCCCATAAACCTTCTTTTCTCCATTCCTTCTCCAATCACCTCCCTCCTTTTTCTCTGTCCTTATATTCCCTTCCAATGCTAGATCAATCCTTTCCAGGATCAGGACCCTCTCCATACTTCTTCATGGTAGTCATTTGTTATGCAATTTGTGCCTTGGGTATTCAGGGCTTCTGGGATAATTAATATCCACTTATCAGAGATTGCATTCCATGTGTATTCTTTTGTGATTAGGTTACCTCGCTTAGGATATTTTCCAGATCAAACCATTTGCCTAAAAATTTTGTGAATTCATTGTTTCTAATTGCTGAGTAGTATTCCATTGTGTAAATATACCACATTTTCTGTATCCATTCCTCCTTTGAGGGGCATCTGGGTTCTTTCCAGCTTCTGGCTATTATAAATAAGG
Source organism: Apodemus sylvaticus (assembly GCF_947179515.1). Classification (NCBI taxonomy): domain Eukaryota; kingdom Metazoa; phylum Chordata; class Mammalia; order Rodentia; family Muridae; genus Apodemus; species Apodemus sylvaticus. Next base: position 54,697,438 of record NC_067477.1, read on the forward strand.
CTGCTATGAACATAATGGAGCATGTGTCTTTATTGCATGCCGGGGAATCCTTTGGGTATATGCCCAGGAGAGGTATAGCAGGGTCCTCTGGAAGTCTCATGTCCAATTTTCTGAGGAACCTCCAGACTGATTTCCACATGGGTTGTACCATCTTGCAGCCCACCAGCAGTGGAGGAATGTTCCTCTTTCTCCACATCCTCGCCAACACCTGCTGTCTCCTGAGTTTTTGACCTTAGCCATTTTGACTGGTGTAAGGTGAAATCTCAGGGTTGTTTTGATTTGCATTTCCCTAATGACTAATGAAGTTGAGCATTTTTTAAGATGCTTCTCCACCATCCGAAGTTCTTCAGGTGAAAAATCTTTGTTTAGATCTGTACCCCATTTTTTAATAGGGTTATTTGGTTCCCTGGGGTCTAACTTCTTGAGTTCTTTGTATATATTGGATATTAGCCCTCTATCAGATGTGGGTTTGGTGAATATCCTTTCCCAATTTGATGGTTGCAGTTTTGTCCTTTTAATAGTGTCCTTTGCCTTACAGAAACTTTGTAATTTTATGAGGTCCCATTTGTCAATTCTTGATCTTAAAGCATAAGCTATTGGTGATCTGTTCAGGAACTTTTCCCCTGTGCCCATGTCCTCAAGGGTCTTCCCCAGTTTCTTTTCTATTAGTTTCAGTGTGTCTGGTTTTACATGGAGGTCCTTGATCCAGTTGGAGTGAAGTTTAGTACATGGAGATAAGAATGGATCAATTCACATTCTTCTGCATGCTGACCTCCAATTGAACCAGCACCATTTGTTGTTTTTGGCTCCTTTGTCGAAGATCAAGTGACCATAGGTGTGTTGTTTTGTTGTTTTTATAGTTCTTTAAGAAAGTTCTTTAGTTAGGATCTGATAATATATGGTTATTTGAAGTGAAATGTCCTATATATAATTCATGAAATATTTGAGTTTCAATATTTTTGTTTTTAAGTTTTCTAAATATTGATATAAGAAAACAACTTTGCAAATAAAAAACATGACACACAAAGTTTATAGACTCCAGAAATCTTCTGTATAGTTTATAGTGCAGGAAAGGAACATCACAATGCATTTTATACTTTCACTTTCAAATGTATTTTTATGTACTTATATCCCATGCGTAATTGGAACTAGAAAAGTAATTATCTGGGTTGGGTGGAAGAGCATATTCCTGGAGGCAGGGGTTGGGAGGATAGGATGGGGATTTTTCAGGGAGGAAGGAAACCAGGAAGGCTATAACATTTGAAATGTAAATGAAGAATATATTCAATAAAAAAAGGAAAAAAAGAAAAGTAATTACCATTATGTAGTCTTTCATAACTTGTGTCAGCTGCCTACATTCAGTGCTTTTGCATCCTCTAATATTTAGACCTTCTTGTCCTTTTTTTATGTTATATTGTACAACTTGGGAATTTAATACTATTATTTTAAATTAAATATTATTATATTATAATTAATAATATTATATAATAATATATTAGCACTAAGCAATATATATTAACAAATAGCATATACACTCACCTATGTGTGTATGCATGTATGTATCATTGGCTAGTTTCTGCATATTGACTTTTTTCTTTATGGGATTGTGTGGCTTAATTATTTAAAAGGTTTTTAAACTGTTTATTTTCATTTTTATGTTTATGAGTATTTTGCCTGCATGTATGTCTGTGTATTAGATGCCTAGATAATGTCCATGGAGTCCAGAAGAAGGGATCATGTCATTGGTGACTAGAGTTATAGATGGTTGTGAGTTTTTTAGTTGTTTATTTCTAGAAATTTAAGCAACATGTTCAAGTGTTTATGTAAAAATGTTGGCATTGAATGCAACATAAACCATGAGAAATGATCATCTATAACACTACAAATTTCACCTTCTGGTTTTCAAATTGTATAGCATCTGAATATGATGAAATCGTGATGATTGGTAGGATGGCATTATGACACATGAAAATTAAGACAGAGGTCATTGTACTTAGAATGGGTTTTCCAGTCAGAACTCTCATTAATATTAATATTCCTGCCACCTTTCATGATAGCAGCCATATTAATCCTAGGAACTTGTCCATGATCACTGACATAAACTACTGAGCTGCTGTCAAAGAGTGGTGACTTCCATCATTCATTGTGGATTTAATGTAGTGAAAAAAAATTAACTCCATCAAAATTGAGCTCCTGTATGATGTAAGGAATATATTTACTGCTTCTTGTTATAAGTTACTTTCTTCATTCATCAGTTGATCAACATCTGAGTTGATGGCATTTTCTTAGTATTGTCACTAGAGTGGTAAGCAAGTACCACTATAGTGTAATAAAGTCTTTAGTTACATGGCATGGTATTGCTAAACTACATGGTGATTGTTTACGTGGCATGGGATTGCTAAGTCATATGAAAGTTCTATTCCTAGATTTTCAGGAATTTCCACAATCATTTCCTCAATGACTGTGGTCAGTTTATACCATCAACAATGGTTAAAAGTTCCTCTTTGCACACATATTTAGCAACATTTGATAATATTTGACTTCTAGATGACAACCATTGTGTCTGGGGTGTGATGACTCTTGAAATAGTTTTCATTTGTGTGACCCTGGTGTCTAATGGTGTTGAACCCCTGTAAATGTGTTTGCTATTCATTTTTCTTCTTTCCAGAATTCTTTGTTTCTGTGTATAAACAATTTTAAGTTCATGTTGTATCTGAGTTTCTGATGTTTTACTTTTGTTTTGGCTTTTGAGTTCTTTGTGCATTCTAGATACCAACCATCTATTATAAGTATGGCTGATGAAGACTTTATCCCATTATGCAGGCTGCCTCCTCACTGAATGGACTATTTCCTTTTCTTTATGGCAGATTTTAGCTTCATAACATCCAGTTATCCATTTTTCTTTTCTGAGCATCCAGAATTCTATTTAGAAAGTTTCCCCTGCCTATTTGTATCTGTGTATTGCATAGTCAAGTTCTCCTTTCCCTCCTAGCAGTTTCATAGTTTCTGCTATTACACAGAAGGCTTTGATCTATTCAAGGGAGTTTGTTTTGTGCAGAGTGAGGGGTAAATGCCGAATATAATTCTTCTACAAAATGGTATTCAGTTTTTAATTTATATTTTTATTATATATATAATATATGATATATGATATGCCATATGATATATGATATGTGATATATGCTATACGAGATATGATACATGATACATATATACTATATATATTATACATGTATATGTGGTATGTATATGTGTGTGTATATGTGTGTGTGCACACACACGTATATATGTCACCAACTGAGTCTGGATTTGTTGTTTGTGTGTATAAGTTGTCAAATGTGAAAACTATGTATTGAACACCAAGAAAGTGGCTTATCCCTGTGACAGAGTTATATTCCTCCTACCCATCATTATGTGCTTTAAGTTCTGCCCAGAGTTTGCACCCCATAGAATTTCCTTCTTCCATGTTAACATGTCAAATGATATTACCATTGTTCTGGTCTTGTTTCTAAAAGAAAGAATACCTGGAAGTCTGCTGTGAGAGATGGTTTCACAGCAGACGTCCAGGTATTCTTTCTTTTAGAAACTTTTCTTTCCATTTTGTATGAGATATGCTGCAGAAGCTGTGCTGTAGATTTATCTAATAAGGTAGTCTTCCACATGACCTTTTGATCTTTTTATTATGTCAAGTTAATCTTATGTTTTTGTCTCTTTTTTCTGTAAGTCAAAACTTCTTTGGTGAGGGTGGGATACCTATATTTTGTGGCTGTAAGAATAAGATTTAGAATGTAGTATGGATTATGCTGGAATAGTGATGATTAGGATCATTTTCTGGGTCCATGATCTAACTAATCCCATGAAGCTGAAGAAGTTACCAAACATGATTTTCTTCCTTTGAGTGGTCATTAAGTCCAATTAGATAGCTGTTGGTTGTCTCTGACCTGTGAGTACCATTTATTACAACTTTATGTATTCTTTCCATTGAAGTAATTGATGTGGCTAGTAGGTGTTACTTCTGGATAAGGGTATTTAAATGCTTCGCTCTCTTGTCAGTTTGCAGAGTATTTTTCTGTAATCCTCAACACTGGACTACAGAAAAGAGGCTTTCAGGTCATATATACCTTGGGTCTTCTGAGTCTTATATGCTAAGTGTATGAGGTCTTCTGAGAGGCCATCAAGGCTATATTGATAATCTATATTGTTTTGGGCATCACTGGGACTACCCTGAGCAATTTTTTAAAAAGAACAGATCTCTTGCCTGGTAGTGATATATTTGTTAGTCTATGGTACTTGTGGGTAACCTACGTGGATTAACTTCTTCCTATACATAATGTGTGCACACACACTCAAAATATTGTATGTAGTTTTTTGTATCAAACAATGTGATTCATTGAAATTTATCAACCAGCTAGGGTCTTATTTGTTCCTCATCCTCCTTCTCCTTTGTACTGTTCTCCCTTATTTCTTTCTGGTTTTTTTTTTAACATTTCTTATCCTGTATCTTGCTGATTGCTTTCTCAGTACCTCCACTTCTAAGGTTTCTTTAGGGGTTCTTGATTTATTGCATTCAGGAAAACCAAATGTCTCACACAGAAGATTGAATTTAAACCCATATCTATCATTACACAAGAGTAAGATTAAAGAGAAAAAGAACTTCATTTGAAATCTGAAACACTATATATTCTAGAAGAAAACATAGACAGTACTCTAAACTATAGGATGATATAAGAAAAGACTTTCTTAATAGGACTACATTTTCCCAGGTATTAAGTTCAACAATTAACAGCTGGGACTTCATACAAGTAAGAAACCTCTCTATGGGAAATAGTCAAGTGAGTGAAGAAAGAATCTACAAAAATGAGAGAGAATCTTTACAGCTATACATGTGATCAATAACCCAATTTTAAGATGGGCTAGGGATCTATACAAAAAATTTTTAATTGAAGATAAATAGTTAATAAATAACTCAAAAGTGTTTATCATCCTTTAGCCATTAAAAAAATAGATTAAAACAACTTTGAGATTTGATCTCACCCCAATCAGATCAGTAAGATCAACAAAAGGACTGGCAAGTGCTAGTAAGTGTGGATCAAAGAGAGATCCTCATTCATTGTTGATAAAGCTAAAACAATTCCTCAAAATCTAAAAATGAATCAGACACATGACCAAGCAATATCACCTCTTATCATAAGCCCAATACTCAACATATTTTTTTCAAATGGAACTGGCAATGTATTGCAGACTACTTCAATTCTAGTAGCTTTCACTTCACCTAGATGAAAATATTTTTTCAGTTATGATTGCATTGGTGTGAGAGAAGGGCCATGTTTTCTAGAAACAAAGGGAGAAGAGCAGGGTTCAGAGTTTCTAAAGCATTGTTCCTTCTGTCAGTGTGATGGCTATGGTATTGGTTCTCACTATTCAAAGCAGGATGCATGTAGAAGCTTTCTAGTGGTGTGCGTGTGTGTGTGTGTGTGTGTGTGTGTGTGTGTGTGTGTGTATTCTTTATGTCAATATGATGGAAATCTGATCATGTTCTCTCTCCCTCACTCTCTCCCTCTCTCCCTCTCTCTCTCTCTCTCTCTCTCTCTCTTTCTCTCTGATGGGGGTATGTGTGGAAGAGTCTGGGGCTGTGTATGTGTTTGTATGTCTTAGTGGTGCTAGCAAGAGCTTCATTTATGCAATGTTAGGCAAGCATTCTGCCACTAAGATGCATGATCTTTCCAGAAATTTTGATTGAAACAAGACCTATTCAAACCAAATTTCTGGGCAGTATATTAGTGTGTTTTTATTATTTCCATAAAAAATTAATCTCAATAAAATGTACTAACATAGTAACCCTTATGATCAAATTACAGTTTTTTAAGGTGATTAATCTTATGTTAAATATTAAAAAGCAACATACAATCTCTTTGTTATTCTACAACCTCATCACTGGCTTTTCAGGGAAATAGCAAGTTTTCTTTATTTAACTTTGACTAAAACCACTACAGGATATACTCTCAATAACATATATTCTTTAAGACTGACCTTGAAGAACAGTGTTTTAGATGGAAAAGCAAATATGTATTTCTTATACTGTCCATGTTAATGAAGTTAGATTGGCAGCATTTCATTAAAAAATAGATTATAGCTCACATATGTGTATATAATGATAACAATTTTGTTGTTACATATGTATTCTTTTATACTCTTCAAATATGAGAGTGATAGTTGAAATATGTTTGCTTGGCTCCATTGTATGATAGTTTGCTTAGCCTTTTTATACTTGTTGAGTTGACACTACAGAAAATGGACTACTCAAAAAGATAGGTATGAAACCTATTTTGTCAAGACAAAATTAATCCAGACTTATGTAATCTAGTGATGTATCTTGCTTGTTCTACACACAGTGGAAGACTATCACTAGCATTCCCTCAGCTTTACATTTACCTGATGGAGAAACTCATATGTACTCTAGTAACAAACACTATGTTATTTGTCAGTGGAAAAGTGAACGAAAAAACAAATTTTAGGCAAAATACAGGGGGCTATGATCATCACCCTCTACCCCCTGGCTTCTCTTCTGCTAGCAGGGACTATAATCACAGGCAGGACAAGCAGAACTCTCAAGACAATAGTCGATGTTATAAAGAGTGACATGACTGGCCAGCTGTACCTTTTGTGATAGACAAAAGAATATGTTCTTTTTGTTATGCTTTCTCAGAATATGCTGCCTGAGGCATGGCAGTGGTTGTATTAGTAAATGTGTCAAATCTAAAATTGTACTTGTAGTCTGCTGTCATGGGAGGGGACACTGTAGCCACCAAGCCTGGAAAAGACATGATTTGGGTTTGCACAATCATTTTTCATTTGAGCTCCTTGCCTTTTCAAAAGCATTGGCATAATATCCCAGGCCAAGTATGCATAAATACTTGGGATAAGATAGAGGAAGAGAGGCATTTGTTCTTTTCCTTTTCGACCCTAGGAACTCTTTTGTAGTGTCATAAACTCAGGATGTGTCTGAATGAAACCTATACATATTGATTTTTATAAATTGTATGGGGAAACAAAGTACTTAAGAATAAAAAAAATTAAGTATAAGTTAGAAATACAGCTTCTACATATATGCACAAATATGCAGAGAAATTTAGCAGAAATTTACATATAGAAATTGAAGTTATTTGTGAGAAATGGGTTTAACAGAACTGACTTTTGAACTGTCTAATCTCTAAACTGCTCAAGCTGTGAATTACAGGAAATGAACGCTGTCAGAATAACAGTCAGCTTGTCTTGGAGCTGTGCTGCTCAATACTGGTGTATTTAAAGCCTGCATTTTAAGTGTGGTGTGCATACCTATAGAGATATAGACCATATTTAATACTTTTAATTTATATTGTGGTTTCCTATTTAATTTCAGGATGAACACAGAAGGGTCACCATGGTCTGCTTCCATCTATGTTGCCCATTGTTTCTCTTCTGTAGTCATGTTTGCTTCCTTTTCTTCTAAAGGATGATAGCTAGTCTCTCCTCTATTGAAGGTTCGGATTCTGACATAGATGTCTCTGATTTTCATGGTGGTTCTTCTGAGAAGGCTTGGTGCTAACCCCATTGGACATTTTCAAACTTGCTAGTCTCTAATTTACAGGTACTTTAATTTCTATTGGACATGCACCTCTTATGAAGAGATTTTCTTATTTCTGACTTATTTTCTGCACTTGAACATATACAGGTAAATGCTAGACAGTAACAAATTTCCCTGTTTTCACTCTAGGGCAAATCACCAGGTAAGGACTCAAATAATTATGAAAGAGAGGAATGATTGTGTCTATGTTTGGTACTTGATAATAAAATAATACTCTGATCAAGACTTCTTAGTTTTGAATGAGGTCATAAAAATAAAATTGTTCCAGTCTCAAAAGATCAATCATGGTAAGCACTCACTGATAAGCAGATATTAGCCTAGAAACTTGGATTACCCAAGTCATAATCCACATATCAAATGATGTCCAAGAAGAATGGAGAAGTTTCCTGGTTCTGGAAAGGCTCAGTGTAGCAGTATAGGGCAATACCAGAACAGGGAAGTGGGAAGGGGTGGATGGGGGAAGAGGGGGCGGGAAGAGGGCTTATGGGACTTTTGGGGAGTGGGGAGCCAGGAAAGGAGAAATCATTTGAAATATAAATAAAAAATATATCAAATAAAAAATGTAGCTACAGAAAAAATAAATAAAATTGCTAAATTTACTCCAACACAAAGCTGCATGTATTATAAATGCATACTCACGTGGAAATTTCACAAAACATTTTTACTATTAAAGGAAAGCAGTATTTATTTAATTGAAGGTATGCAATAAAATATGTAAAAGATTACATCTTTTCCTTTCTTATAGTATAGAAAACTAGAACATTATGCACTTATATATTTCACTGAATGAATGTAGTCAGCTCTGCCAGATGAATTTTTAAACATTGACTTGATTTATTTTCAGATTACACTGTGTTTATCCATGTGTGCGCTAAGCTCAGTGAAATGATAAGAAAGATAATCTAATGAAAATGTCTTTACATCCTATATCTCATTCATTCTACTCAATTGCAACATATTCTATTTTCTCTCAACTTTGTCTATAGTGCGCACCTTATTCTTTGCATATAATCTTATCTCTGCGATGATTTCTGTGAGCTAGAATTGATCATATCATCTCTTTCATGTTAGAACTTGCACAGGGAAAAAGGGACGGGGAACAGAGATGGAGCCCACAAAGATGCCTGGGATATCAGACTCCAGAGACTAGCATCAGAGTGCAGATCTCACTTTTATTGTTAGTACAGTAACATATATAACTTTTCAACCAACGTGCATGATTACATAATCAAGGGCCTAACAAGGTGTTACAAATGCTGTCTTGTTGAGGCTACTTTGCTTGCTCTTGACTCTGCAGGGCAGGGAGGCTGATCACCCTGGGGATTTTTATGAAGACAGAGGACGTGGGTCTTCACACTGGGCTTGTGTCCTTTGTTCTGTCTCCCTGGTTTGCTGGAAGCTAGGGTGGCCATGCAGTTAGACCAGAGAGCTTTGTTCTCCATCACACCCTTTCCTCCACAAGATTCACTCCCACACACCCCACACCTCAGCAATATCAATCGTCTCTATCTTAAGAAGGACAAGTTCCCTATTGTGTCACAAACATTTCTACAAAGATTTTACCTCTCTCCCTCATGCACAATCATAATTTTCTCCCTTGTTTCAATTTATTTTCTCATATTACTAATTCTGAAATTTCCTGCCAATTCTTACTTTTCTTGGTTTTGTGTCCCTAGATCCCAATCATAATTCATGACACTGCTCTGCTATCACCTTCTGAGTAACCGTGTAAAAATCTTCCTAATAGCCTGTGTATTTATTCCTGCACAACACACAGTGCAGTCCAGTTCATTTTCCTTCACTGATATGTCTAATTTGAAACTCTGGAGAAAATAGGCCCTTGTGTAATATTTCACATCTTTAGCGTAGAACTTCAAATGTGACAGATGTTCATCCACTTGAAACACCTTCTTTTTAATAGATTAGTAAATATTGTATAAGCATGATATGAATATGAATCCTGAATACTTTACTTTAAGCTTTCAGAAGGTCAGCAGTGATTCTCTCTGGTTCCCTGTAGTCCTTTGTTCTAGCACAGTTCTATCACATGAGGAGAGTTTAATAAACACAGGAATGAATGAACAGACTAACCAAGCATGAAATTATGCTGATGTGAACATGCAGAGCACGTGCCATTTTCAATGTATTAATTCTGTCCATGGTGGTAACAAAATCTCTAAGGATATAATCTGTAGAGTTTGGCCTAATTATATTTCCAAAATATATTTGTTCTGTCACAGAAGTATAGAGATTCTCCAAAAAATTATACAGCTTCTTTTCTATGGTCTATCACAAATATAATCAATTTACTAAAGTATTATCAGTACTACTTCTACTGTTATTCTTTCCATTTCTTCTATTGTATTGTTAGATGATAAGTGAAATTATAAAAAAGGAAAAATGTGTATAGATATTGGCTTTCTCCTCACAGATATAAAAGAATAAGGCTTCAACAAGAACAAAACATAAACAATGCCCAAAATGAAGGAAAGGAAAAGAATCTTAAAACTATATTATTGGGTTTTTCAATATAAATAAATTGCATATAGGAATTTGTATTTAATGTATGTTTACCAATGGAATAGTTCTAATGTCTGCTAAATTTATATTTTATTAGACATTAAGTAGGAAATAATCAGTAAACATAGAAAATACAAGAATATGTATTACTATGCTCATAAGAATATGAATTGCCAAGCCACTCAAATATCGCATTGGAATCCAAGAATTCTGAAAGAATATGTTTGTTGCCTCAAGCCTCAAGTTTATGCCATTAATTTTCTAATTAAATATGCTTCTCTCACTGCATTTTGTGCTGTTACAATCTCATTTAGCACTAAAGCAATTCAAACTGTTTTACGTGTTGAAAATTTCCATTCATTGATATGCATCATACAACATGTTCCTTTTCTTTCCAACACAATCAGATATGAACACGTTCATTTGCATTCTGTACGGTTTGGGTAGCAATCTGGCTCCTCTGTCAACATTCCATGATGATAAACTCACATGAATCTTTCTACAGCAAGCCAGAGAGATATTTATAAGCTCAACTGGCAAACATGGCCAATGTGACTTTGCCAGTGTTTCAGCAATTCTTTGTAGCATTTACAAAATGAGTCATTTCTCTTATGCACCCCATACTCACAGAGACTGATTGCTCATTGTGCTCCCATGGTGAAGATAATCAACAGTCTGCACAGAAAGCAAGGTTAACTCAGCTTTTGTTGCAATCATTGTGGTGACAGTATAATGTCTTGAGACATCTCTACCTGCACTGCCACCATAGATTTTTGTGTGATCCTCCCTTTAAAATTACTAGCCTATTGGGATGGTTGTTTGTTTGTTTGTTTGTTTTGTTCTTAAAGAAGATGCTAAGGTGAAAAATGTTTTGGGGGTCTTTTATCTCTAATTTATAAGAGTTCTCTAGTCTTGCAAGATAACTGAATGGTCAAAAAAAGTGGAGAGGAAAGTTAAGTTATAATTTATGACTTCTACATCAGACCTGCAATTTTAAAAACCAGAAAGCTTGGTGTATGTAGGAGACTTTAAGCCCAACAAAAGGCACACAAAAGGGACCAGCAAGATAAATCAGCAGTTAAAATCACTTGCTGTTCTTGCAGAGAACCTGGGTTCGCTCCCCAGCATCCACAGAATTGCTTACAAGAATCTGTAACTGCAGTTCCATTGGATATTATATATTCTTCTGTGCAGCATATAAGTCACACAACTATGTGCCTGCAGGCAGAGCACTCATACGCAGAAAACTAATACACATAAATTTAAAGAACCCAACTCCCATATATCTTTTTATTTCTATATATAGATACTGAACCGCCTATATACTGTATTTTAAACAGAAAGCCAGAACTTTTCATCCACCATGTCTTCTTCTTTCATTTTCAACTGCTTCCTTTGTCCTACATTCCTTGTTTCTTGTCTATAATCTTCCAGTAGGTATTTTAATTAGAAGATGTTTACATTTTTTAAATACACAGAAGTAAAACTGTGTGGTAACCTGTTATCTGTACATGGCTTCTTGTACTTCATTAAATGATCTCCAATTTCATTCATGCAACTGTAGATGGTATGACTTCTTACTTTGAAATGCTAAATAATTATCTGTGGTACATATGCACCACATGTTCTTGTTATCAGTTGATAGGCATTTCAATCATCTCTATTCCTTGCCTTTGTTAGCAATTTCACAAGAAACAAAGCAGTTCATTGACTCCTCCACATACTAATTTCGTTTTCTTTATTTTTATCCCCAGTAGGGGGACTGCTGGCTCACATCACAGTTCTTTTATTTGGCTATTTTCAATGACTTTTTGAAGAACAAATTTTTCTTAGTCTTTCATGTGTGTAGACATCAGAGAAGTCTAAGGATCTGTGATAGTATAAAATATAACTTCTGAAACAGAATAAGATATAAGGGAAGGGTATTTATATATGTAAAAGAAAAGCACATTTTTGGTATATAGCATGTCAAGATTAATATATCCTATTTTGTGATGAAATAAATACAATGCTTGACATAGCAGAAAATAAAATAAAAGAACAAGGGGTATGCTTGACAAGCATATTTGGAAAAGCTTGAAAGGGAAATTTTATGAGGAAAAAGTATATTGAGTAAATCTTTTAAAGCAAATATGGTATTACCTTAAGAAATAAAGGAACTCCTCAAACGAAGTGATAACATTCATAAAATGCAAAAGCTTTATTCAAAATAAAAAGAAGTACCTCTAACAACCCACAATGTGTGTGATTTTTATAAACATACAACCACGCTTATCCACATATTTAGTTTTCAAAAACAAATAAAATGTCCAACAGTCCTTTATATAAGCAAGAAAGCTCAAAAGCAAAATAAATATCAACAAAAAGATTTCCAAACAAATATGAAGCTTAATAAAGAATGTTTTATAGCACAGATCTTCTAGGAAAATGGAGTAGATGCTGACATTTAAGGAGTTTTGAGCTAGGTGTGGTGGCACATCTCTATAACTACAGTACATGGGAAGCTAAGATGTAACATCACCAGTCTGAGTCAGTCTGAGCCTCAGGGTAAGACTTCTCTAAAAAAATAATTGAGTTTATTAGAGAAAGTAGATCACATATGAAGGTAAATAAAATATTTGCAGATATGTTAGTATTCATAAAACTAATTAAATTTATTTTGAGGTTTATTATATTTTAAATTGTGAGTTTGTGTGTGCATGTATTCTTATGTGAGTTCACAGAGTTCAGAACAGGGCATTGGATCCCTGCCATTTGGTTTGCAGGCAGCTGTGACCCTCTATGAGGGTCCCAGAAATGGGAATCAACTATAGCATATGCTTTTAACTACTGAGTCATCTCTCAAGCCCCATAAGTCTCTTCTGAATGTTTAAAAATATTCTAAGAAAAAACAAACTTGAAAGTAGCCCTTGTATAAACTAACAACAAATACTCTGAGGAGATAATCATTATAGTCTCATTTACACTAGCTTCAAAGACAAAAAAAATAATCAATGAATAAACATAACCAAGGAGGTAAATGATAGCTTCCCTGAAAGCCTCAAAACTCTCACGAAAGAGAATCATGAAAAAAAACAAAGACCTCCATATTAATAAATCCTTAGGATTAATATTGTGAAAATGGCCAACCTACAAAAAGCAATTTTCAGATTCAGTGAAATACCAGCCAAAATACCTATAACATTCTTTATAGGAATAGAAAAATCCAATCCTAAAATTCCTATGAAACTATAAATGAGCCTAAATAAACAAAGCAATCCTGAACAAAAAGAATGATGCTCAACACATTAGCATTCCAGATTTTCAGCTATATTATAAACTATAATAATACAAATCATTTGGTGTTGTCCCCAAAAGAGATGTGTAGAAAAATGGAATAAATGGAAGGCCAAAGTGTGCATATAAATACATGCTAACCACAGCTTTCTGATATAAAAGAAACCCAAAACACACACTAGGGAAATGATAATATCTTCAGCACATAATACTGAGAAAGATATATCTTCATATGCAGACAAATGAGATAAGACCACATATAGAACCTGAATAAAAATTAATTCCAAATCAATCAAGTTTCCAGTTTGAGAATTGAAATGCTAAAAATGATACAAGAAACATAATCAGTACCCTACAAGATGTTGCTGTAGGAAAGGATTTTCAATGTTGAACTCAATGAATCTGGGTATTAAGGCCACAATTGACAAGTGTGACCTCATAAAACTGGCAAGTGTATTTATATCTAGAATATGTTGTGTTGTGTTGTGTTGTGTTGTAATGTGTATGAGACAAAGTCTCATTTGTAACACTGGGTTGGCTAGATGCTGGAAAGAACCCAGGTATACCTCAACAGAAGAGTGGATGCAAAAAATGTGGTATATCTACACAATGGAGTACTATTCAGCCATTAGAAACAATGAATTCATGAAATTCTTAGGCAAATGGATGGAGCTAGAGAACATCATACTAAATGAGGTAACCCAGACTCAAAAGGTGAATTATGGTATGCACTCACTAATAAGTGGATATTAACCTAGAAAACTGGAATACCCAAAACATAATCCACACATCAAATGAGGTACAAGAAGAAAGGAGGAGTGGCTCCTGGTTCTGGAAAGACTCAGTGAAGCAGTATTCGGCAAAACCAGAACGGGGAAGTGGGAAGGGGTGGGTGGGAGGACAGGGGAAGAGAAGGGGGCTTATGGGACTTTCGGGGAGTGGGGGGCTAGAAAAGGGGAAATCATTTGAAATGTAAATAAATTATATCAAATAAAAAAATAAAAAAAAAACACTGGGTTGGCTAGAACTCACAAATAGCCTCGTGCCTCTGCCTTAATCTGTGTGGTGGTGTGTACCACCACAAGCAGCCAATATTCAAAATAGTTAAAGAACACTAACAACAAAAAGTGAAGAAAAAAGACACAAGTTTTTAAAAATGAGTCTCAATCTGCTCATTAAATTCTTAGAAACTACATATATATTGCTACAAAGTAACCCAAAAAAAGTGTTCATTATCATTAGCAACAAAAAATTCAAAATAAAAATAACTTTTAGATTTCATCTTATCCAAGTAAGAATGCTTAAAATCACCAAAAACAGCCAATAGCAAATACTGGAGGACTATGTGGAAAGAGAAATTTCACATGCTGTTGGTGGGATTGCAATTCAGTTCAGCCATGCTGGAAATCTATATGGGGAATCCACAGAAAGTTACAAATAAATACACCATATATCCCAGCTATACACTTAGTGGCATTTGACACTCTGCTTTAAAGAAACTTGCTCCACCCTGGTCAGAGTAGCTAGGATTATATCTAAATGCATTCCACAGAAGAATACATAATCAAATCATGAAAGGCATGGAGAGTTAAGAGAGAAGGAGACAGGATGAAAGGGGAGGTTGAGACACTATGTAATTATATGCCAATTAACAAAACAATGTTAAAATTCAGAAAAATATGAAATCATAACATATATCAAGGGCATTACATGATTAAAGGAGTGTGTGGGTGTATGTGCATGTGTGTGTGGGGGGGGTATGTGAGAGAGAGAGAGAGAGAGAGAGAGAGAGAGAGAGAGAGAGAGAGAGAGAGAGAGGAGAGATTCCATGGACTTTCTTACATTATTTCCAGAGGAAGAAAAAACAGTCTTTCAAGAGAGAGAGTCAAAATGGTCATTCAATACTACGTGTCTGAAATCTCATATGTAGAAGTAACATTATACAAATGAAGTGGTTATAGTTAATATGTTTAGAAGTGTGCTTCTCTGTGTCTGCACATATGCATATGTCAGGAATTAAATAAAAGATGATAAGAATCTTGGAAACATCAGGGAGGAGTAATTGGAGATATCAAAGGACTGGTAAATATGGTGCGACTATATTTTAATTTGAAAAATTAAGTAAATATTTAACAAAATGACTTATTTCTTGTTTCTTAAAGCAACTTCTTGTTTATATGTCTGAATTAAAACTAGTTCACATTCAGTGAGATTAATATGCACTGGAAAACTTAATTATTTAAAATCTAAAATTAGATTGACATCTATCATTGACTAATTCATTCCATTTTGTTTTTACAAATTACCATTTACTTTATTAATAGTCATATACAGCAATTCTAGGTTTATTATCTAGTTTTGAATGCCATATGGATAGAAAATAGCCTATGTATATTTTATTTGTGCTTAAAAATACTGGAATTTAAATTCCTATGACTCAAGAAAAAGAATAATTTTCTTTCCGAATGTCTTCTGTGAATCACATTCTTTTTAACTCCACAATTTTACTTTGGCAAGTTAGTCAGACAGAAAATACCTTAGCAAGGATGTCGGAGAAAATATACCCAGGCACATGGACGATGGCATCTAAGAGAGGCCGTGTTTCCCTAATCTCTATCTCTTGGTCATTTCTCTCATTCGCTCACCTGTTAATGTTTCCTAATCTATTGTCTGAAGAAAAATATCCAAAATAAGTAGGTTTGTTAATTGGCATTCTGGTGTTCATTTTTCAAAATAAAAAGGAATATTTTATAAATTTGGACTTTGAGCATAGAATTTTTAATTTTTTTTATATATTTGTATTTTCTATATTCTTTGTTTACAGTCCAAAAGCTCTCCCCTTTCCCAGTTCCCTCCTCCCCATATATCCCATAACTCCTCTTCTCTCCATCCATTCTCCTATCTTTCCCTCTCCCTTTTCTCTGTCCTGGTATTCCTCTACAATGCTGGATCAAGACTTTCCAGGATTAGGGCCCTCTTCTTCCTTCTTCATGGGAATCATTTGATATGCTAATTGTATCTTCAGTATTCAGAGTTTCAGGGCTAATTAATATCCACTTATCAATGATTGCATTCCATGTATATTCTTTTGTGTTACCTCACTTAGGATGATATTTTCCAGTTCCAACCATTTGCCTAAAAAATTCATGAATTCATTGTTTTTAATTGCTGAATAGTACTCCATTGTGTATATATACCACATTTTCTGTATCCATTCCTCCATTGAAGGATATCTGGGTTCTTTCCAGCTTCTGGCTATAATAAATAAGGCTGCTATGAACATAATGGAGCATTTGTCCTTATTGCATGCTGGGGAATCCTCTGGGTATATGCCCAGGAGAGGTATAGCAGGGTCCTCAGGAAGTGTCATGTCCAGTTTTTTTAGGAACCGCCAGACTGATTTCCATAGTGGTTATACCATCTTACAATCCCACCAGCAGTGAAGGAATGTTCCTCTTTCTCCACATCCTTGCCAACACTTGCTGTCTCCTTAGTTTTTAACCTTAGCCATTCTGACTGGTTTGAGGTGAAACCTCAGGGTTGTTTTGATCTGCATTTCCCTAATAACTAATGATGTTGAGCATTTCTTAAGGTGCTTCTCGGCCATGTGAATTTCTTCAGGTGAAAATTCTTTGTTTAGATCTGTACCCCATTTTTAATAGGGTTATTTGGTTCCCTGGGGTCTAACTTCTTGAGTTCTTTGTATATATTGGATATAAGCCCTCTATCAGATGTAGGGTTGGTGAAGATCTTTTCCCAATTTGTTGGTTGCCGTTTTGTCCTTCTGACAGTGTCCTTTGCCTTACAATAACTTCGGAATTTTATGAGGTCCCATTTGTTAGTTCTTGATCTTAGAGCATAAGCTATTGGTGTTCTGTTCAGGAACTTTTCCCCTGTGTCCATGTCCTCAAGGGTCTTCCCCAGTTTCTTTTCTATTAGTTTCAGTGTGTCAGGTTTTATGTGGCTGTCCTTGATCCACTTGGAGTTGAGCTTAGTACGAGTAGATAAGAATGGATCAATTCGCATTCTCCTGCATGCTGACCTCCAGTTGAACCAGCACCATTTATTGAAAAGGCTATCTTTTTTTTCCACTGCATGCTTTCTGCTCTTTTGTCGAAGATCAAGTGACCATAGGTGTGTGGATTCATTTCTGGGTCTTCAATTCTATTCCATTGGTCTACTTGCCTGTCCCTGTGTTGGAAAGGAAGAAGTAAAATTATCACTATTTACAGATGACATGATAGTATACTTAAGTGACCCAAAAAACTCCACCAGAGAACTCCTACAGCTGATAAACAACTTCAACAAAGTGGAATATTATTAAATCAACTCAAACAAATCAGTTGCCTTCCTATACTCAAAGGATAACCAGGCTGAGAAAGAAGGTAGGGAAATGACACCCTTCACAATAACCA
Source organism: Apodemus sylvaticus (assembly GCF_947179515.1). Lineage (NCBI taxonomy): Eukaryota > Metazoa > Chordata > Mammalia > Rodentia > Muridae > Apodemus > Apodemus sylvaticus. Next base: position 54,715,273 of record NC_067477.1, read on the forward strand.
CAAACAATATAAAGTATCTTGGTGTGACTCTAACCAAACAAGTGAAAGATCTATAGGACAAGAACTTCAGGTCTCTGAAGAAGGAAATCGAAGAAGACCTCAGAAAATGGAAAAATCTGCCATGCTCACGAATCGGCAGTATTAATATAGTTAAAATGGCCATCTTGCCAAAAGCAATATACAGATTCAATGCAATCCCCATCAAAATCCCAACTCAGTTCTTCACAGAGTTAAAAAAAAATTTCTCACATTCATCTGGATTAACAAAAAACCTAGGATAGCTAAAACTCTTCTCAACAGTAAAAGAACTTCTGGGGGAATTAGTATCCCAAACCTCACACAATACTACAGAGCAATAGTGTTGAGCATAGAATTTTGAATGATTTTTGTTATGATGCAAGCATAACAATTTTGATGATTTTTGATTATTTTATTGAAACCTATGCTACATGAGTACCTTGCAAGAGAATCTACCTAACAAAGCCTATATTAATTTAAAATTTCTGGTATGATCTTTAGTTCATTAGGAAAGACAGTGATACTAAGGATAAGCCTATCATCTTTTTAATACTTTCATATATTTATTCCATTTAATATTATTGTACATACTTCAAAGAATCACTTGGACTTTATAATTAAAATGTTGATGATACATAAAAGCCATAATCAATAGATATTTTATCAGGATGATACCCTGAGTAGCTTCATTTGCATTAGAAATATTTTTTTCTTTTCATGTCTTGACTATACTGTATTTTATGGAGGCTATTATTTTTAAAGAAATTATGTGTAAGTAATATTCTTATATGTTACCATTTGAGTTCTAGATCAAAGATACAGTCTCCAATACATGAAGACTGACATTTCCAATTAACTCTAAAGACAGGGTTATGCCTTCAGATAAAAATTGTTTCTTTTCCTTTGTGAATACTAATTTGGGTCTTTCGAAACACAATCTTTGAGATTAGGGAGCTAGAGTTCTATGGCTGAAATGCTATGTAAATTTATGATCAGCTACAATTATGCAAAAAATTGTATCTATATATGAAAAAATAATCTCCTCAATAAGAAACATACATATATTTTTTGCAGTAGGAGAGAATAAACTTGGCTCTTATTAAAAGTTAAAGTCACAGGAGTTGCTAACATGATCAAAAAATCAGAAGGCCACCAAATCAATGACTTATTATTACTTTTATATGTCAACCTATCTAGGCTGTAAAAATATCCAGAAATTGGATATTTGTAAGACATTTTTGCAATTGACACCCTAAAGATTTTTTTCTGGTGGAGATTGACATTTGAATTGGGAGACTGAGGAAAATAAATTTCTCTATTTGATATGTGCGGGTTTCTTGGTGTTCTAAACAGAAGTGGTAAACAAGAGGGATTTTCTTGTTTCCTAGCTGTCTTTAAGACAAAATTTGGTTTGCTTTCAGATTCAGATTTGATCTTGATCCACTAACTCATGTAGTTCTCCTGATTTTGGAGCACAGATTTTGGGACTTCTCAGATTCCATATTTATGTAAGAATTCCACATACTTCACACTTTCCAACACACACACACATACACACACACACAGTGTTAATTGTGCTTCTCTAGAGAACATAGAATATTATAGGTCTGTACCTAGGGACATAACATAAGGAAGATGCATTATTTACCATAATGTGTCATATTTACCATATTTACCAAAATGTGTCACTACCTTCATGTTCATGCTAGAGAATCTTGAAGAATTTACTGCCTGTCTTGTTGCATCTATAGAAGGCATTCTCATGACCAACATTGATAGGAACTTTAAAAATATGAACAGAACTGAGTAAGAACTTAAGTGCACTTGTTAATTAAATAAAACATGAAAGCTTCCTAGCAATTAGAAGCTACTCATCAGAGGACCAGGCCTTGTAAAGTATGAATTTGCTTATTAGTTCCATGTAATGTAAATGTGACTTAAATATACTGTGTTCCCTCAGATTAGCTACACAAAATCCTAACCTGCCTGCATGAACAGTGAGGTATTGATTATGCCGTGGAATCTTCCTTCATCTTCTCTATCAACACTCGACTTATCCACAACACTCAGTTCTACCAGTTGTGAAAAATGACCAATTTCAATGTTAGGTAGAAATCTAAATTTGTTATCAAGTAGCCAAAACTAACCCTATATTTGGTTAAAAAATTTTCAAAGTAATATTTAAACAATCAAAAGACAAAATAAAAAAATAAAATAAAATAAAATAAATCCTTCCTATACCAATTTTGAGAATTTCAACGGAGTGGTAGCCATTTCAATATTTTTAATCAGGATGCTTTGTTTCACATAAATGTAGCATGCTAATCTGTAATGCTTTCTCATTAGCAATAAAGCAATTAAAAATAACCACAACTGAGTAACTGTAAGACTGTGTTAGGTGCCTAATTACAGAACCTCTTTTGGGTGATAGAAATGTCAGCTCATTAGAGCAGTTTTTATTATTTAGAGCAACAGACTATAGTCAACATAAAAGGTGACATCTTAAGCTAGCCATTTGTCATGATAGAACATGTGACTAAATTATTATTTGAAGGTATGTTGATAACTAATTCTGGGTGAAGTTTATGGCTTAAGGGAGGAAAGAGAAGAATAGGAAAAATATAAATCAAAGTTATGTCACAATATTTAATAAGATAATTTCACATTCATAATTTAACAAAAAATTAACATATGCCTTTATTTCAAAAAAAGCACATGTGTTCTTTTCCATAATCTAAATAATTCAAGTAAGATGAGGCTTTTCTTGTGTTGGGTGGTATTTTAATTAGGCAGTTGTGTAATTTCACATCCATTCTCTCAATGGCTTCAGTTTTGGACCTTCCTTGGAAGGAATAGAAACCACACATATGTTTGTTTTTCATCACGTGAGCTATTGTATTAGACTCCATCAGGAAACTGGAAAAACCTGACAGGTAAAAGCTCACAGTAATTGTTTGCACTGACTATAAAGGTCAATCACACATTCTTTGATTCCTCATTGTTGCCTTGGTTGTATTTCTGTCACTTTAATAAAATGTCCTGACAAAAGCAACCTAAGGAAGGAAAACTGTTGTTTTTCCTTGCTTCTGGCTCGCTGATACAGTGCACATGGAGGCAGACTCTTGAGGGAGCTGGTTATACTGCATCTGGAATCAATATACAAAAGGTTAAGGACCGTTTGTCCTCTGCTCACTTTCTCTCTCTCTCTCTCTCTCTCTCTCTCTCTCTCTCTCTCTCTCTCTTTTTCTTTTTTTAAAACTTTTTATTTTCTTTTTTCTTTTTCCATTTTACTTGTTTATTTTATTTTTTAGACTTTTTTTATTCGATATATTTTTGTTTACTTTTCAAATGATTTCCCCTTTTCTAGACCCCCACTCCCCGAAAGTCCCATCAGCCCCCATCCCTCCCCCTGTTTTCCCACCCAACCCTTCCCACTTCCCTGTTCTGGTTTTGCCCTATACTGCTTCACTGAGTCTTTCCAGAATCAGGGGCCACTCCTCCATTCTTCTTGTACCTCATTTGATGTGTGGATTATGTTTTGGGTATTCCAGTTTTCTAGGTTAACACCCACTTATTAGTGAGTGCATAACATGATTCATCTTTTGAGTCTGGGTTACCTCACTTAGAATGATGTTCTCCAGCTCCCTCCATTTGCCTAAGAATTTCATGAATTCATTGTTTCTAATGGCTGAATAGTACTCCATTGTGTATATATACCACATTCTTTGCATCTACTCTTCTGTTGAGGGATTTCACCTTACACCAGTCAGAATGGCTAAGATTAAAAATTCAGGAGAAAGCAGATGTTGGCAAGGATGTGGAGAAAGAGGAACACTCCTCCACTGCTGGTGGGGTTGCAAATTGGTACAACCACTCTGGAAATCAGTCTGGCAGCTCCTCCGAAAACTGGGCACCTCACTTCCAAAAGATCCTGCTATACCACTCCTGGGCATATACCCAGAAGATTCCCCAGCATGTAATAAGGATACATGTTCCACTATGTTCTCTTTCTCATACACTCTTTCTCCTAGCCCAGGGGCTCACGCTACCTACTATTTGAGATCTTTCCAGTTTAATTCACATAATCAATGTCTCTCAGGTAGGCACAGGTTCCCATCCCTCAGGTGACTCTACATCATATATAGTTGACAGTAAAAATTTAGTGCTAGAGAATCAACAATTTTTCATTTTAGTTTCCTGACTCATAACTTATCATAGCCTATCCTAACGGAAAATTTCCAGCCCTTGGTCCTTCTTCTCTGAACACATGTGTGCTTAACTACAGTAATTTTCTATGTAAACCTATGTTGAATACAGGATCTTTTTCTCCAATGCCACAAATAAACAGCCCACTCCAAAATTGTTGGAAAGAATTGTGAGAAAAAGACGGTCTGAAAACAATAACATTAGAACATCTGTATAAATCACTAGTTGTCAGGCAAATCACGTTTCTCATTCTTATCCTGTCTGAAGAGCCAACAGACCTTCAACATAACTTTCTTCTACCCTGGACCTTGCTTCTTTTCAGTGTAAAATGAGACTTGTCATGCATAGTCGCTAATGTTCCTGTAGTTTTGACACTTAATGACTTGATTCTAAGAAACCAGGCTTTCTGGGCTGTCAAAAGAATTACACTCTGCTTTTATACTCACTGTGAAGTGGTTTGTACTGCTTCCCTCCACTTCCATTAGCTACATTTGAAAGCTGATAGGAGCTGAGTTCTGTAACCTTCTTCAAAAGTCCTCTCGGTGCTCCATGAAAACAATAAGGGACCTTATATTTTGAGAGAGAATAAACAGTTTTTCTGATTGTTAATAAGGTGAGCAGATCTTATGGGGATCTGTCTCCTACTGGCTAATGTCTTGTAGGATATTAAATGACAAAATTTCTGTTGTCTGTAATTGAACGAACCCGTGGCTCTAAGTTGAGCTCAATACTACAGAATACTCTAGAGTCTAAGGTCAGATGCCACTAGCAGGTCAGGTCAGCCACTCTTATTCAGGATTAATTAAGAGGATTAACAACTAAGCTATTCTAACCTCTGCCATCTCCTCGTATAAGATGTCATAAACCACTTAACATCCATGAAAGATATTTCAAAAACAAAGTGCTTCACCTAATTCGTTCATTAAAAACAATACTTGTGATCAGTGACATTGGCCTTACCATGAGCTTACTGCTTGTTGAATTTGAGTAGCTACTTTTACATACTTCGTGTCCTGGGAAGAACAGAAAATGGTCTAATAGTTCTTGAGAATATTAACAAGGCATAGCTTTTTATCACCCTTTTATGTGATGTAAAAAGAGAATTATGGAGTTGTATCCACCTCTGATGTATTGATATCTGGATAAAGAAGGATGGCAGAAACAATGTAGTCAATGGTGCTGAATAGAGAAGTGTTCTTTGTATGGGTGGCTGTAAAATTATAGATCATTAATTCATATTGTACATCAAAGAATTTGGGTCTTCTTATGACCCCACATGCATGAATACTGGGCAAAGTAAAAGGGATTATAGAATCATGCTTAGGTTACTTACTTTTGTTATATGCCAATGTCATATCCTACTAAAGACTATCTCTTCTTTAACAAGTAACTAAAATTCAGAAAAGGCTAAAGCAGAACCAAGTTTTAACCAGCATTACCAGAATCTTTGCTTTTCCTAACGTCTTCCCCCACAAGTTTTATCCTAAAGTATGAGCCTGTGAAGATAAATAAATAGGAAAGAAATGTTTAATTGACAGTAACTATTCCAGAGGTCTGTCTCCAGGAGCATCATCATCAAGTATCCAGACAAGAAGAAGAGGAAAGAACAAATTTTGAACTTAGTTGAAAATAAAGCTTAGACAGAAAAATAAACATATCTTAATCGTGAAAACAATGCTGTTCTAATAATACCCTGTGAAAGAAGTTTCAGAAAAGTGCAGAGATGCATGAAGTTACACTAATATGAAAGGGAGTTCCATCAGAATGTAGTTGGTGGTATGCATTTTGAAATATTAAATGCATGCTTATCAGGAATCAAGGTTCTTTCAAACTTTAAGGGAAACCAAAATAAATCAAACAAAAACCTGTACTATCTCAATTTGGTGTAGCTAGGACCTCAGGTAAAAATAAATTTGCTGTTTGGATTTTGAGTGTAGAATAAAATTTTACATTTACTTTTTTCTGTAACATTAAGATTCTTTTTCTTCTTGAAAAGTTCATAGGAAAGTTAGAGTGTAAATGAGAAACATATAATTTGCTGGAGCATAGTAAAATTTTGCTATTAAAAATCCTAATCCTTTCATGCTAAAGACTGCCCAGCAGTTAAGAACACTAGGTGCTCTTGCAGAGAACTCAGGTTTGGTTTCCAACAGTAGCATCAGCAGGTTCACAACTGCTTAAAGCCCCATTCCAGGGGCTCAGATGACTGCTTCTCTTCTCTATGAGCATCTGTTCTCATAGGGTATATATACATATGCTCAGACATATACACATACACATAAAAGAAATTAATTCACTACATAAAAGCCCAAGTTCAAATATAGTGATTACTCTTATCTTTCTGTCTTTTAGTTCTTATTTGCAATTCTTTTTTTCCCCCCATAACAAATTGGTGATGACTTTTCCTGGAATATCTGGTCTTCATAGCTCTTCGATTTCAATAATAAAGATCATCAAAGTACAACAACTGGATAAACAATTTTTGTCTGTAATTGGCAGAACTATAGGAGAAATAAGTAATTGTGGTAAACTGATGTAACAATGAAATATTTCGATGCCTTGAATTAGGTGAAATCTTCGATGAGCAAACAGAATTTTTTCATTTAAAATGGTAAAAGTTTAGTTGCTACTCTGCCTCTATCAAGTGAGACTGAACACTGTCCAATTTCCTTCTCTGGTGTGGTCTAAATACTACTACATGGTAAAATACATATAAAATGATCACAAAATTAGGTCTAAGCATTTCTTTGATCATGTCTCTGATAAGTTGCATTCATCATATACACAGGTACCTCCAATACATACATACATAATTATACACTAATACATAATTCATCATCTACACATAAACATCATATACACAGGTATATCATATATACACATACATAATATACACTAATACATCATTCAACATATACACATATACACAGGTACATCAATAAATATGGGTTGTGGATTTAATTGAATTTTGCAGAATATTAGAGGTAGGTAAATGCAGACTCCTTTCTCATTATAAGTAAAGACTGAATTATATTATATATTATTTATCAGAAACTTCAGGCTCATTTTAATGTCTTCAGAAGAGTTTTTTTATTTAGAATTTGAGTAAGCTTATGTTATTGTTTATATTGTAAACATGGTCAGCAAATAGTGCAACCTGTTTCTCAGAATTCTCTAAATCATATCCTTGACATTTAAGTCTTTGGACTAACTTCTGCTATGCTTTTCACTTCTATTAATATCAATTAAATGTTTGATAAAGTGATTTCTTGAGAAACCAAGTATACTGTCTCTATATTTGAAGTAGAGATTGGGAGGCTATAAAAACAGACTAAATAATTCTATGGTTTAGAAAAAATTATTAATTATTAAAATTACTAAGTTAAGACACAGATTTATGCAAAACATAATCTGAGATATGATTATAGTCACAAAATACTGATTAAAAGACTCTCGAAGTCTAGAATAAACTGGGTTTTCAAAAGAGATATACTGGTTGAATCCAAAAAATGTCCTATTGAAGAATTTTCTACTATAGAATTAAAATGCAAATTAATAGAATATGAAGGTGTATTCAGACTGATAAGAAGCCCATGTTCACAGAGAACCATTTTCAAGGAAGTTCTTATCAAAGAGCCAACTCCCAAGTCACCAAGTTGATAGCAGGAGAGTCTCATAGCCTTGAACTGCATGTTCTCCACTGTTGCTTGTGTCAAAGCTTGTCCTATTCCAATGTATTGGAATACATTGAATAGATATTCAGATGTATATCTTTTGAAATTTTTCTTTCTTGTTTGGACAATTTATGTTACTTTTAATAATTATAATAATATACTAATTCATCATTCATCATATACACATATACATCATATACACAGGTATATCATATATACATACACATACATAATATACTTATACATCATTCATTACATACACATATACACAGGTACATCAATAAACATGGGTAATGGGTTTAATTGAATTTTGGAGAATAAATATTAGAAACAAAGGTACCTAAGCTATTTATTTATAAGTCATTTTATTTAGATGGTCGGATTCAGACTTGAGAGGACAGTGGGTGTAAATGACCTGAATTTTATTGTAGTCTGTTCCTAATGACTTTACACTGATGAATACTAGATAGACAGAAGAGTGATTTGTATATTACATAAATTAGTATATTTTGGGATCTATTATCATCTGCTTCTTTATCTTCATTATTATTGTGGTTTATGCCTCAATGACAATTTCTGTGAATTTAAATGAGTTCATATTCTTTAATCCTTATATTCGATTCAGCCCAGTACTTAGATTTTTCAAAAATTGTTTTATTGTAAGAAAGCTATCCCCAATTATTGATACACTGTCAAAACTATTTTGTGCTAAAAGTGTAAACTTAAATATATTTAAGAGTATTGACTGCTAAGGCTTTCAGAATAACCTTTATGCTTGTTAAACACAGGGATAAATAAACCTAAGTCTTTGTCACTAACCAACTACCTTTATCATACATGGCTTCATCTCTAATTATTTTTATGGTAGTGCATATTTGCCATGTATTTGTCTATCACTTGCAGACATCCCTACCATCTGGACACTTCACAAAGCCAATTTAATAGTTACAACACCATGTTAAATTTAATAAGATACTCACTTCATCTTTTCAAATTACTGGCACATATCTAACATAACTAGATGGATACTTAAGAATAAACTCCATATATAAGCCCATTAAAAGCACTAAAGCCTAGCTCTCATTACCACTTAGGAATAATTGCTTCTCTACATTAGTGAGGGATGTTGGGTGTTGCATTATCTTCTTACACTACGGAAAATCTAATGATATGTCTTTCAAGTTTCTTCTAAAGACTATATTAAAGTTCTTAGAATTTAATTAAGTCAGTGATAAACTTGTTGTATTGCATTTTCCATAACAGCCTTTTTTATTTATTTTTGTCGATTTAATCTATTAAAATTAAAATATAATTACATTATTTCTCCCTTTCAAGCCCTCACATTTTCATAGTTCTAATGCCCTCTCAAATTCATTGTCTCTTTTTCTGTTTTTACTATTGTACACACACACACACACACACACACACACACACACACACACACACATGCATATATATATATTCCACTGAGTTTGTTTAATGTTATTTAAATATATATGAATTCAGGCATGGCCACTTGAGATCAGTCCTGGGAATGATTAATTCTCCTATTTATTAGCTGTCTCTAGTCATTTGTCTATAGATAGGGGCCCTGTGAAATTTCCCCTTCCATTTCAGTATGCCTATGGACATTGTATTTTTTGAGGCCTTATTTAGGTATGATATGGTTGAGGTTTCATGGGTACAGCTCCTTGTGGTATCTAGGAGATGTGATAATAACATTGATTTCCTAGTCCTATGGATGTGAACATTATCCCCAGTCACTCTTCTGTGATGTAATTAGAGCCCTAGGTGTGGGGCTTCTACTGTAAATGTATCCATGTGCCTAGATACCTGATGGTCAGTTGTTCTCCACAATTTGAACAAGTGATGGTTTTCTGTATCTGTCATTATTTGCTATGAAGAAAGGCTGTTTTATGAAGGGCAAGGCCTCCATTTATCTGTGGATATAATGATAAGTTTTAGAAATCAGTTAGGAATTATGATGTTCTAATGAAATGCTGGTATTAGGTTTTTCTCTTAGATCCACAATCTCATTATCCTGGAAAATAGGAGTGATTTTCCAGTATCAAGCATGTTTTATCTTCTCTTGAGAGGGTATTACAGCTGTCTAGACAGATACTGCTTTCTGACAAGATATGATGCCACTAAGATACCTTTAAACATAGAATCCACCTCACAGGGAGGTCCCAAGACCTGACACTATTACTGAGGCTATGGTGCACTCACAAAAAAGGGTCCTAGCTTGATAGCACTCCAGATGACCCAACAAGCAGCTGGAAGAGTCAGATGAAGATATTTGCACCCAACCAATGGACAGAAGTAGCTTATCCCTGCTGCTGAATTAGGGAAGGCTGAATGAAGCTGAGGGTGACCCTGTAAGAGGACCAGCAGGCTCAATTAGTCTGGTTCCCCAGAATCTCTCAAACACTGAACCACCAAACAGGTAGCATATACCAGTTGATATGAGGCCCCTAACACACATAAATAGAGGTCTGTGTTAATTCAGAGATGATACATCTAATCCTCAAGAGATTCGAGGCTCCAGGGAGTTTAGAGCTTAGGAGGTGTGGTGGGTAGGAACATCCACATGGAGACAGGGAGGAGAGAAGGTATAGTATGTGGAGAAGTTGGAGTGTGAACAGGGGTTAGCAGGGTGAGGAATAAAATATGGAGTGTATAAAAGTAATTAATAAAAATATGTATAATAATAATAAAACAACAAAAAATAACAACAAAAAAAGAAAAACAGTTTGGAGAATCCTGGTTAGCTGCTTTAGAGTGAAATGTCTTAATAAAACTACTGAAAGATGTCACGGAGTCACCTTCCCTAATGTAAGGTATCATGAGCAATTTGCCACTCATAGTCATAGAAGTTGATAAGTTTCTATAGATTTTGAAGAGCATGTACTATACTTAATGGCCATCAGTAGATCAAGTAATTTAGGAGAATAAGAATATTGAGTAGAACTAAAATAGACTTAGATATCCTCAACAAGTCCAACATTTAGTGTAAGGTAAGATTATATTCTTCAAGAAACATTTATGGCTTGCTAGCATTCTATGTGATGCCTGTGAGAATCCAACTGCAAAATTATCTTAAGTAACAGGAAAAGCCCAAGACATTTGAGAGGAAAGTATTTAACCTATCACTTCCCAGCCTGCTTTGGAGCATAACTAGAATTGATAACTAGGCCATTAAAGTATGTGAAGAGAATCTATCATCAAATCAGTGTTGTCAAATTTACTAAGTGAAAATTCTGTGTTGAACTATGGTATACAATCAGTATATGGTAGAAATTGTGCTTCTATAATTGAATTTATCAGTGACAGGGGATCTAACAATTGTATTAAGAGGAGATTCAAGCCTTTCAATCACTTTATAGTGATTGCTCCTAAACACAGGTCTCATTGGTTAACAAAAAAGTCTGATTTATTAAGGAGATATTTTGCTTAATAAAAAATGCTTATAGACTACTAGATACTAGAAAACAACTGGCTAGTTACAATCTAATGTATATTTCTTAAGGTGATTCTCAGCCATTAGAAATTCTTCAGGTGAAAATTCTTTGTTTAGCTCTGTACCCCATTTTTAATAGGGTTATTTGGCTCTCTGCAGTCTAACTTTTTGAGTTCTTTGTATGTATTGGATATTATCCCTTTGTTGGATGTAGGGTTGGTGAAGATCTTTTCCCAATTTGTTGGTTGCCATTTTGTCCTTTTGACAGTGTCCTTTGCCTTACAGAAACTTTGTAATTTTATGAGGTCCCATTTGTCAATTCTTGATCTTAGCACATAAGCTACTGGTGTTCTGTTCGGAAAATTTTCCCCTGTGCCTATGTCCTCAAGGGTCTTCCCCAGTTTTTTTTCTTTTAGTTTAAGTGTGCCTGGTTTTATGTGGAGGTCCTTGATCCATTTGGAGTTGAGCTTAGTACAAGGAGATAAGAATGGATTGATTTGCATTCTTCTGCATGCTGCCCCCTAGTTAAAACAGCACCATTTGTTGAAAAGGCTCTTTTTTTTCCCCACAGGATGGTTTTAGCTCCTTTGTCAAAGATCAAGTGATCATAGGTGTGTGGATTCATTTCTGGGTCTTCATTTCTATTTCATTGATCTACCTGCCTGTCACTGTACCAATACCTTGCAGTTTTAACACTATTGCTCTGTAGGTATTGATTGAGGTCCAGGATACTGGTTCCTCTAGAAGTTCTTTTACTGTTGAGAATAGTTTTAGCTACCCTGGGCTTTTTTTTATTCCAGATGAATTTGAGAATTGCTCTTTCTAACTCTATGAAGAACATCATTAGGGAAATGCAAATCAAAACAACCCTGAGATTTCACCTCACACCAGTCAGAATGACTAAGATTAAAAACTCAGGAGACAGCAGGTCTTGGCAAGGATGTGGAGAAAGAGGAACATTCCTCCACTGTGGGTGGAATTGCAAGCTGGTACAACCACTCTGGAAATCAGTCTGGTGGTTCCTCAGAAAACTTGGCATGACATTTCTGGAGGACTCTGCTATACCACTCCTAGGCATATACTCAGAGGATTCCCCAGCATGCAATAAGGACACTTGCTCCACTATGTTCATAGCAGCCTTATTTATAATAACAGGAAGCTTGAACAAACCCAGATGTTCCAAAATGGAGGAATGGATACAGAAAATGTGGTATATTTACACAATGGAATACTACTCAGCAATTAAAACCAATGAATTCATGAAATTTTTAGGCAAATGGTTGGAACTGGAAAATATCATCCTAAGTGAGGTAACCTATTCATAAAAGAACACACATGGAATGCAGTCACTGATAAGTAGATATTAGCCCAGAAGCTCTGAATACCCAAAACAAAATTCACATCATAACATTCCCAAGAAGAAGGAAGGAGAAGGCCCTGGTCCTGGAAAGGCTTGATGCTGCAATGTAGGGATTACCAGGACAGAGAAGTGAGAGGAGGTTGATTGGGGAATTGGTGGAAGGAAGAGGACTTATGAGACTTATGGGGAGGAGGGAATGGGAAAGGGGAATTTATTTGTAATGTAAACAAAGAATATAGAATATAGCCTCAGTTTCGTTACCAGGGCACTTAAACAAACTGCATGGTATTGGTACAGAGACAGACACATTGATCAGTGGAATAGAATTGAAGGTCCAGAAATAAAACCACACACTTATGAACACTTGGCCTTTGATAAAGAAGCCAAAAAATATACAATGGGAAAAAGAAAGACTATAGAAAATAAAAATAAATAAATAAATAAACAAATGAAAAAAATGAACAAAACAAAACAAAACAAAAGAATATAATGTATAAAATAATAAGACCATGGAAAATGAGTTCATAATTATAGGCACATAGACTAGCATAAATATACAATTGTGGACAACTTGAATACTAAGCTCAATCAGTAGATAATATGCAGTACCCAACAAAAATGTCAAATTTTAATAAAGCACATTAAAGTATTTAACATAAAGAAGCATATGATCACTTAGTAAAATGCAGAAAATCTTTTTTAAAAACCCAACACATCTTCATGATCAAAGTGCTTACATGAATCGCACTACTGGGAACATACATCCACATCACTTAGAGCTATATGTGAGTTCTTACATTGCAGAAACATTAGCCTAATTTGAGAATAACTAGAAATAATCCACTAAAGCCAGCCAGAGACACCACTCTCGACTACACTACTCCTTTTCAAAATTGTGCTTACAACAATATGTAAAGCATTAAGTCAAGAGAAGTAATTAAAGGGATACAGATAGGGAAAGAAGTAGAACTCTCTTTATTCCAGGTGACATATTAAACATAATATATCCCCCAAAAAATGTATTGGAAAGCTACTGGACACATCAACAATTTCAGCACTGTGGCAGGAAAAAGAACTAACTTGAAAAGAATTACTAGTTATTCTGTACATTAATAAAAAAATACAAAGAAAGTGATACTGGACACAATCCAATTTATAATATCCTCAAAGAAAATTAAAACCTAGGAATAAATCTAACTATGTAATTCAGTGCCTTTGACAAAACCTTAAACCTCTGAAGTAAAGGGGGACAAAGACACTAGAAAACCGAGAGACCTATACTCATGGATTGGTAAAATTAATATTATACAAATCATCATTTTACCAAAACTATTTAATATTTACATATTGAATACAATCCCATTCGGAATCCTTACACCATTCATTATATGAATAGAAAAAGATCTCCTCAGTTTCTTTACCAGGGCACTTAAACAAACTGCATGGTTGAGCTTAGTACGAGGAGACAAGGATAGATCAATTCCCATTCTTCTGCATGCTGACCTCCAGTTGACCCAGCACCATTTGTTGAAAAGGCTATCTTTTTTCCATTGGATGTTTTCAGCCCCTTTGTCAAGGATAAAGTGGCCATAGGTGTGTGGGTTTATTTCTGGATCTTCCATCCTGTTCCATTGATCCGCCTGCCTGTCACTGTACCAATACCATGCAGTTTTTAACATTATTGCTCTGTAGTATTGCTTGAGGTCAGGGATACTGATACCCCCAGAATTTCTTTTATTGTTGAGAATAGTTTTAACTATCCTGGGTTTTTTGTTATTCCAGATGAATTTGAGGATTGCTGGAAAAGATCTTCACCAACCCTACATCAGATAGAGGGCTAATATCCAATATATATAAAGAACTCAAGAAGTTAGACTCCAGAAAACCAAATAACCCCATTAAAAATGGAGTACAGAGTTAAAGAATTTTCACCCGAAGAACTTCGGATGGCAGAGAAGCATCTTAAAAAATGCTCAACTTCATTAGTCATTAGGGAAATGCAAATCAAAACAACCCTGAGATTTCACCTTACACCAGTCAGAATGGCTAAGATTAAAAAGCCAGGAGACAGCAGATGTTGGAGAGGATGTGGAGAAAGAGGAACACTCCTCCACTGCTGGTGGGGTTACAAATTGGTACAACCACTCTGGAAATCAGTCTGGCGGTTCCTCCGAAAACTGGGCACCTCATTTCCAGAAGATCCTGCTATAGCACTCCTGGGCATATACCCAGAAGATTCCCCAGCATGTAATAAGGATACGTGTTCCACTATGTTCATAGCAGACCTATTTATAATTGCCAGAAGCTGGAAAGAACCCAGATATCCCTCAACAGAAGAGTGGATGCAAAAAATGTGGTATATATATACAATGGAGTACTATTCAGCCATTAGAAACAATGAATTCATGAAATTCTTAGGCAAATGGATGGAGCTTGAGAACATCATACTAAGTGAGGTAACCCAGACTCAAAAGATGAATTATGGTATGCACTCACTAATAAGTGGGTGTTAACCTAGAAAACTGGAATACCCAAAACATAATCCACACATCAAATGAGGTACAAGAAGAACGGAGGAGTGGCCCCTGGTTCTGGAAAGATTCAGTGAAGCAGTATAGGGCAAAACCAGAACAGGGAAGTGGGAAGGGTTGGGTGGGAAAACAGGGGGAGGGATGGGGGCTGATGGGACTTTCAGGAAGTGGGGGTCCAGAAAAGGGGAAATCATTTGAAATGTAAATAAAAAATATATCAAATAAAAAAATTAAAAAAAATAAATTCCTGAAAAGAAAAAAAAAATTGAAAACTGTTACAATCACTCTGGAAATCAATCTGAAGTTTCTTCAGAAAATTGGAAATAGATATAACAGAAAACCCATAAATACACTCTTAGGAATATACCCAAAAGACACCCCACCATACTACAGGGACACATGTTCCACTATATTCATATTGTCCTTATTTGTGATAGTCAGAAGCTGGAAACCTTTCAGATCTTCCACAACAGAAAAACTCAAGATACAGTCCACAGAACTCAAAAATGTCAACAACCTGAAGGGCCAAAATGAGGAAGCCTCAGTTCCTCTTGGGAGGGAGAAGAAAGCAATCACAAGTAGGGAGGGAGGAAGAAACCTAGGAGGGAATGTGGACCGGGGTGGGGGAATCGAGGAACATGATCTGGTACTGGGTGAGGAAAAAGGACTGAAGCCCTGAGGGCCAGCACAAAGAATGGAAACAGGCAAGCCTGGGAGGCAGGAGGTAGGAGGACCCTCCAGAAAGTACCAGAGACCTGGGAGGTGAGAGACTCTCATGACTCAAAGAGAGGGAACTTAGATGAAATGCCAGAGTGTAGGGAGATTGAACTTATACAGCCCACCTCCTTTAGAAATACAGGGCCTCAAGTGAGGGAGAGGTTTGCTATCCACAGTCAAAACTCTAACTCATATTTGTTTCTTGATGAAAGAACTGCATGGATGGAAGTGGAGAGGAGCCTGAGGAAAAAGAAGACCCAGCTACAGGCCAAAGTGTGATACAGCTCAAGGGGAGGTGTCAAGGTCTAACACTATTACTAAGGCTATGGAGCATTCATAAAAACAGACCTATCATGACTGCACTCAGGAAGACCAAACAAACAGCTGAAGGAGTCAGATGCAGATACTGGCACTGACAGTATATTGGCTGGACAGAAGCTATTCACCCCTGTGGTTGATTTAAGGTAAGGCTGGAAGAAGCTGAGGAGGAAGGAAACCCTGTAGTTGGACCAGCAGTCTCAATTAACCTGGACCCCTGATACCTCACAAATACTCTCAAGCAACCAGACAACATATACCAGCTGATAGGAGGCTTCCAACACATCACTATTTATCACTATTTATCACTATTGCTCTGTAGTAAAGCTTGAGGTCATGGGTGGTGATTCCATCGCCATTTTTTTATTGTTAAGAATTATTTTTGCTATTCTGTTTTATTTATTTATTTATTTATTTATTTATTTATTTATTTATTTATTTATTTATTTTGCCTTTCCAGAAGATTTTGATAATTCCTCTTTCCATGTCTACATGGCTGGTTACAAAATCAATGCAAGCAAATCAGTAGTCTTTATACACTCAAAGGATAAGCAGACTGAGAAAGAAATTAGGGAAATGACACCCTTCAAAATAGCCACAAACAGCATAAAGTATCTTGGGGTGACTCTAATCAAACAAGTGAAAGACCTATATGACAAGAACTTCAGATCTCTGAAGAAGGAAATCGAAGAAGATCTCAGAAAATGGAAAAATCTTCCATGCTTGTGGATTGGCAGGATTAATATAGTTAAAATGGCCATCTTGACAAAGGCAATCTACAGATTCAATGCTATCCCCATAAAAATCCCAACCCAGTTCTTCATAGAGCTGGAAAGAGCAATTCTCAAATTCATCTGGAATAACAAAAACCCCAAGATAGCTAAAAATATTCTCATCAGTAAAAGAACTTCAGGGGGATTCAGTATCCCAGACTTTAAACTTTACTACAGAGCAATAGTGAAAAAAACTGCATGGTATTGGTACAATGTCAGGCAAGCGGATCAATGGAATAGAATTGAAGACCCAGAAATGAACCCACACACCTATGGTCACTTGATCTTCGACAAAGGAGCTGAAAGCATCCAGTGGAAAAAAGATAGTCTTTTCAACAAATGGTGCTGGTTCAATTGGAGGTCAGCATGCAGAAGAATGGGAATCGATCCATTCTCATCTCCTTGTACTAAGCTCAACTCCAAATGGATCAAGGACCTCCACATAAAACCTGACACACTGAAACTAATAGAAAAGAAACTGGGGAAGACCCTTGAGGACATGGGCACAGGGGAAAATTTCCTGAATAGAACACCAATAGCTTATGCTCTAAGATCAAGAATTGACAAATGGGACCTCATAAAACTACAAATTTCTGTAAGGCAAAGGACACTGTCAAAAGGACAAAACGTCAACCAACAGATTGGGAAAGGACCTTCACCAACCCTAAATCCGACAGAGGGCTAATATCTAATATATACAGAGAATTCAAAAAGGTAGAACCCAGAGAACCAAATAACTCCATTAAAAAGTGGGGTATGAGTGCATACCATGATTCACCTTTTTGAGTCTGGGTTACCTCACTTAGTATGATGTTCTCTAGCTCCATCCATTTGCCTAAGACTAATAAGTGGTTATTAACCTAGAAAACTGGAATACCCAAAACATAATCCACACATCAAATGAGATACAAGAAGAAAGCAGGAGTGGTCCCTGGTTCTGGAAAGACTCAGTGAAACAGTATTTGGCAAAACCAGAACGGGGAACTGGGAAGGGGTGGGAGGGAGGACAGGGGAAGAGAAGGGGGCTTACGGGACTTTCGGGGAGTGGGGGGGGGCTAGAAAAGGGGAAATCATTTGAAATGTAAATAAATTATATCAAATAAAAAAAAAAGTGGGGTATGGAGCTAAACAAAGCTAAACAAAGCTAAACAAAGAAGGGCTGAGAAACACCTTAAGAAATGTTCAACATCATTAATCATTAGGGAAATGCAAATCAAAACAACCCTGAGATTTCACCTCACACCAGTCAGAATGGCTAAGGTCAAAAACTCAGGAGACAGCAGGTGTTGGCGAGGATGTGGAGAAAGAGGAACACTCCTCCACGGCTGGTGGGATTGCAAGATGGTGCAACCACTTTGGAGATCAGTCTGGCAGTTCCTCAGAAAACTGGGCATGACACTTCCTGAGGACCCTGTTATACCACTCCTGGGCATATACCCAGAGAATTCTTCAGCATGCAATGAGGACACATGCTCCACTATGTTCATAGCAGCCCTAATTGTAGTAGCCAGAAGCTGGAAAGAACCCAGGTGTCCCTCAACGGAGGAATGGATACAAAAAATGTGGTATATTTACACAATGGAGTACTATTCAGCCATTAGAAACAATGAATTCATGAAATTCTTAGACAAATGGATGGAGCTGGAGAACATCATGCTAAGTGAGGTAACACAGTCTCAAAAAATCAATCATGGTATACACTCACTGATTAGTGGATATTAGTCTAGAAACTTTGAATACCCAAGACATAATCCACATATTAAATGAGGTCCAAAAAGAATGGAGGAGTGGCTCCTGGTTCTGGAAAGACTCAGTGCAACAGTATAGGGGAATACCAGAACAGGGAAATGGGAAGGTGTAGATGGAGGAACAGGGGGAGGGAAGAGGGCTTATGGAACTTGCGGGGAGTAGGGACCCAGAAAAGGGGAAATCATTTGAAATGTAAATAAAAAATATATCAGTAAAGAAAAAATCAATAAATACCTTTAGAATATAATTGAAAAAATGAATTATTTTTGCTATTCTGTTTGTTTGTTTGTTTGTTCGTTTATTTATTTATTTATTTTGCCTTTCCAGAAGAATTTGGTAATTCCTATTTCCATGCCTTTGAAGAATTGTGTTGGGATTTTGATGGGATTACATTGAATCTGTAATTGCCTTTGGTAGAATGGACATTTTTACTATGTTAATTCTGTCAATCCATGAGCATGGGTGATCCCTCTATTTTCTGAGATCTTCTCCAGTTTCTTTCTTGAGAGATATAAAGTTATTGTCACTTGTTTGGATAGAGTTACCCTAAGATATTTTATATTATTTGTGGCTATTGTGAAGGGATTTGTTTCCCTAATTTTTTTCAACCTGTTTGCCATTTGTTTCTTTTTTTAATTTTCTATATTCTTTCTTTACATTCCAAATGATTTTCCCTTTCCCTGTTCCCTCCTCCCCCTAAGTCCCATAAGTCCTCTTCCCTCTGCTATTTCCCCAATCAACCTCCTACCACTCCACTGACCTGGCAATCCCCTACAATGCTGCATCAAGCCTTTCCAGGAGCCGTTTGTATAAAGGAAAGGTACTGATTTACTTGAGTTAATTTTATATCTGGCCTTTATGCAGACATTGTTTATTAGCTGGAGAAATTCTCTGGTAGAATTTGGGGGGCACTTAAATATACTTACTATCATATCACCTGCAAATAGCGATACCTTCATTTCTTCTTTGCCAATTTGTATCCCCTTGACCTCTTTTTGTTGTGTTATTATTCTAGCTAGCACTTCAAGTACAATATTGAATAGATATGGGGAGAGTGAACATCATTGTCTTGTCCCTGATTTTAGTGGGATTGCTTCCTGTATCTCTCCATTTTTGTGTGTTTACTTTTTATTAGAAAAATTCTTTATTTATATTTCAAATGATTTCCCTTTTCCTGTTTCCCCTCTTCCTGAAAGTCCCATAAGCCCTCTTCCCTCCACTTGTTCCCCAATCATCCCCCTCCCACTCCCCTGTCCTTGTATTCTCCTACACTGCTTCATAGAGCCTTTCTAGGACCAGGGGCTTCTCCTTCCTTCTTCTTGGACATCATTTGATTTATTAATTGTGTCTGGGTATTCCGAGCTTCTGGGCTAATATCACTTATCGGTGAGTGCATACCATGTGTGTTCTTTTGTGATTGGGTTACCTCACTTAGGATGGTATTTTTCAGTTCCACCCATTTGCCTAAGAATTTCATGAATTCATTGTTTTTAATAGCTAAGTAGTATTCCATAGTGTATATATACCACATTTTCTGTATTCATTCCTCCATTGAGGTAAATCTGGGTTTTCACCTGAGTACTATTGAATGGCTGAGAAACACCTAAAGAAATGGTCAACATCCTTAGTCATCAGGGAAATGCAAATCAAAACAACCCTGAGATTTCACCTCACATCAGTCAGAATGACTAAGATCAAAAACTCAGGAGACAGCAGGTGCTGGTGAGGATGTGGAGAAAGGGGAATACTCTTCCACTGCTGGTGGGATTGAAAACTGGTCCAAACACTCTGGAAATCAGTTTGGCAGTTCTTCAGAAAACTGGGCATGATACTACCAGAGGACCATTATACCACTCCTGGGCATATACCCGAGGATTCACCAGCATGTAGTAAGGACACATGCTCCACTATGTTCATAGCAGCTCTATTTTTTTTAATTTTTTTTCTTCGATATAATTTATTTACATTTCAAATGATTTCCCCTTTTCTAGCCCCCCACTCCCCGAAAGTCCCGTAAGCCCCCTTCTCTTCCCCTGTCCTCCCACCCACCCCTTCCCACTTCCCCGTTCTGCTTTTGTCGAATACTGCTTCACTGAGTCTTTCCAGAACCAGGGGCCACTCCTCCTTTCTTCTTGTACCTCATTTGATGTGTGGATTATGTTTTGGGTATTCCAGTGTTCTAGGTTAATATCCACTTATTAGTGAGTGCATACCATGATTCACCTTTTGAGTCTGGGTTACCTTACTTAGTATGATGTTCTCCAGCTCCATCCATTTGCCTAAGAATTTCATGAATTCATTGTTTCTAATGGCTGAATAGTACTCCATTGTGTAGATATACCACATTTTTTGCATCTACTCTTCTGTTGAGGGATACCTGGGTTCTTTCCAGCATCTGGCAATTATAAATAGGGCTGCTATGAACATAGTAGAGCATGTATCCTTATTACATGGTGGGGAATCCTCTGGGTATATGCCCAGGAGTGGTATAGCAGGATCTTCTGGAAGTGAGGTGCCCAGTTTTCTGAGGAAACGCCAGACTGATTTCCAGAGTGGTTGTACCAATTTGCAACCCCACCAGCAGTGGAGGAGTGTTCCTCTTTCTCCACACCCTCTCCAACACCTGCTGTCTCCTGAATTTTTAATCTTAGCCATTCTGACTGGTGTAAGATGAAATCTTAGGGTTGTTTTGATTTGCATTTCCCTAATGACTAATGAAGTTGAGCATTTTTTAAGATGCTCTTAAACGCCATCCGAAGTTCTTCAGGTGAGAATTCTTTGTTTAACTCTGTACCCCATTTTTTAATAGGGTTGTTTGGTTTTCTGGAGTCTAACTTCTTGAGTTCTTTATATATTGGATATTAGCCCTCTATCTGATGTAGGATTGCTGAAGATTTTTCCCAATTTGTTGGTTGCCGATTTGTCCTCTTGATGATGTCCTTTGCCTTACAGAAACTTTGTATTTTTATGAGGTCCCATTTGTCAATTCTTGCTCTTAGAGCATACGCTATTGGTGTTCTGTTCAGAAACTTTCTCCCTATACCGATGTCCTCAAGGGTCTTCCCCAGTTTCTTTTCTATTAGCTTCAGAGTGTCTGGCTTTATGTGGAGGTCCTTGATCCATTTGGATTTGAGCTTAGTACAAGGAGACAAGGATGGATCAATTCACATTCTTCTGCATGCTGACCTCCAGTTGAACCAGCACCATTTGTTGAAAAGGCTATCTTTTTTCCATTGGATCTTTTCAGCCTCTTTGTCGAGGATCAAGTGGCCATAGGTGTGTGGGTTCATTTCTGGATCTTCAGTCCTGTTCCATTGATCCTCCTGCCTGTCACTGTACCAATACCATGCAGTTTTTAACACTATTGCTCTGTAGTATTGCTTGAGGTCAGGGATACTGATTCCCCCAGATTTTCTTTTGTTGCTGAGAATAGTTTTAGCTATCCTGGGTTTTTTGTTGTTCCAGATAATTTGATAATTGCTCTTTCTAACTCTGTGAAGAATTGAGTTGGGATTTTGATGGGTATTGCATTGAATCTGTATATTGCTTTTGGCAAAATGACCATATTAACTATATTGATTCTACTGATCCATGAGCATGGGAGGTTTTCCCATTTTTTGAGGTCTTCTTCCATTTCCTGCTTCAGAGTCTTGAAGTTCTTGTCATACAGATTTTTCACATGTTTGGTAAGAGTCACCCCAAGATACTTTATCCTGTTTGTGGCTATTGTGAAGGGGGTCATTTCCCTAATTTCTTTCTCAGCCTGCTTATCCTTTGAGTATAGGAAGGCCACTGATTTGCTTGAGTTGATTTTATAACCTGCCACTTTGCTGAAGTTGTTTATCAGCTGTAGGAGTTGTCTAGTGGAGTTTTTTGGGTCACTTAGGTAGACTATCATGTCATCTGCAAATAATGATAGTTTGACTTCTTCCTTTCCAATTTGTATCCCTTTGAGCTCCTTATGTTGTTGAATTGCCTGAGGTAGTACCTCAAGTACAATATTGAAAAGATAAGGAGAAAAGGGGCAGCCCTGTCTAGTCCCTGATTTTAGTGGGATTGCTTCAAGTTTCTCTCCATTTAGTTTGATGCTGGCTACCGGTTTGCTGTATATTGCAGACAGAGACATGTTACTTTCATAACTTGCATGTTAAGCAAGTGCTGAGGCATGCCTCATGGTGGCCCAGATCTTTCATCACCAATCGAGGTGAAGTAGGTTAATATTTTTTTCTAAAATTATTCTGAGTTCTTTTTTGCCCAATGACATACTGGCAACAATTAGTAAGTGAATTTTGCATTTCCTTTTATTAGCAATAGTTAGGAATTCATTTCCAATTTGTCTATAAGATAAGTGTTATTGCCCTTAAGCTATGCTTCTAGCTTTAAAGTTACGTTAAAATACAATCTTGGCAATATTCTATTTCCTAAATTTTTCTTAACCACCCCTTTATTAAAATTAATGAGTAAATATTATTTATGTACATATATATAATTTTAAATATTAGTCAATTCTGAATCTTATCTAATAAACAATCTTCATAAGATATTTGATTAGCATTTTTAAAATGTATTACTTTCATATATCTAAAAATAAGTTGATAATACATAAATTCATATTATGTTTTATTTTTTATTAAGTAATTTTTCAGATCTCCTCTGCAGTCATCTCTACCCTTTTTTTCATTAAGGTACACCGAGAAAGTTACTGAAGTTATTTACTCTGGGATACATTCCATGTCATTAAGCATGAAAAGTTTAATTCATTTTCTACATATTTATTTATAATAGCCAGAAGCTGGAAAGAACCCAGATTCCCTCAACAGAGGAATAGATACAGAAAATATGGTAAATTTACACAATGGAATACTATCAGTTATTAAAAACAATGAATTCATGAAATTCTTAGGCAAATGGATGTACCTAGAAAATATCATCCTGAGTGAGGTAAGCCAGTCACAAAAGAACATAGTATGCACTCACTGATAAGTGGATATTAGCCCAGAAGCTCAGAATACCCAACATATTATTCACAGACCACATGAAACTCAAGAAGAAGGAAGACCAAAGTGTGGATGCTTTGGTCTTTCTTAAAAAGGAGGAACAAAATACCCATGGGAGGAGATACAGAGACAAAGGGTAGAACAGAGACTGAAGGAAAGAACATCCAGAGACTGCCCCCACCTGGGGATCCGTCCCATATACAGTTACCAAACTCAGACACTATTAGGGATGCTGAGAAGTATTTGCTGACAGGAGCCTGATATAACTGTCTCCTGAGAGGATCTGCCAGAGCCTGACAAATACAAATACTGCTCTCAGACAACCACTGGACTGAGCCCAAGACCCCAAGAGGAGGAGCTAGAGAAATGACCCAAGGATATGAAGGGGTTTGCAGACCCATAGGAGGAACAACAATATGAACCAAACAATACCCCCAGAGCTCCTAGGGACTAATCTACCAACCAAAGAGTACACAAGGAGGGACCAGTGGCTCCATCTGCATATGTAGCAGAGGATGGCCTTGTTAAAAATCAATGAAAGGAGAGGCCCTTAGTCCTGTGAAGGCTCATTGCCACAGTGTAGGGGAATGCCATGTCAGGGAAGTGGGAGTGGGTGGGTTAGTGAGCAGGGGGGCAGGGGATGGGATAGGGGTTTCAGAGAGGAAACTAGGAAAGGGGATAACATTTGAAATGTAAATAAAGAAAATATCTAATAAAAATAAATGTAATAGTAAAAACAAGAAAATTGGAAAAGCATTTATTGGGACTATCATGTCATCTGCAAATAATGATAGTTTGACTCCTTGTCGAATTGCCCGAACTAGTACCTCAAGTACAATATTGAAAAGATAAGGAGAAAAGGGGCAGCCTTGTCTGGTCCCTGATTTCAGTGGGATTGCTTCAAGTTTCTCTCCATTTAGTTTGATGCTGGCTACCAGTTTGCTATATATTGCTTTTACTATGTTTAGGTATGGGCCTTGAATTCCTGTTCTCTCCAAGACTTTAAGCATGAAAGGATGCTGAATTTTGTCAAATGCTTTTTCAGCATCCAATGAAATGACCATGTGGTTTTTTTCTTTGAGTTTGTTTATGTAGTGGATTGCATTGATGGATTTCCGTATATTGAACCAACCCTGCATTCCCGGGATAAAGCCTACTTGATCATGGTGGATGATCGTTTTGATGTGTTCTTGGATTCGGTTGGCAAGAATTTTATTGAGTATTTTTGCATCGATGTTCATAAGGGAAATTGGTCTGAAGTTCTTTCTTTGTTGGATCTTTGTGTGGCTTGGTATCAGCGTAATTGTGGCTTCGTAGAAGGAATTGGGTAGAATTCTTTCAGTTTCTATTTTGTGGAATAGTTTGAAGACTATTGGTGTTAACTCTTCTTTGAAGGTCTGATAGAATTCTGCACTGAAACCATCTGGTCCTGTGCTTTTTTGGGTTGGAAGACTTTCTATGACTCCTTCTATTTCTTTAGGCAATATGGGACTGTTTAGATGGTCTAGTTGGTCCTGATTTAATTTTGGTATTTGGTATCTGTCAAGGAAATTGTCCATTTCCTCCAGATTCTCCTGTTGTGTTGAGTACAGGCTCTTGTAGTAGGATCTGATGATTTTTTGGATTTCCTCAGTTTCCATTCTTATATCTCCCTTTTCATTTCTAAGTTTGTTAATTTGGTTACTTTCTCTGTGCCCTTTGGTGAGTCTGGCTAAGGGTTTATCTATCTTGTTGATTTTCTCAAAGAACCAGCTCCTGGTTTTGTTGATTTTTTGTATGGTTCTCTTTGTTTCTACTTGATTGATTTCGGCCCTGAGTTTGATGATTTCCTGCCTTCTACTCCTCCTGGGTGAAATAGCTTCTTTTTGTTCCAGGGCTTTCAGGTGTGTCATTAAGCTGGTAATGTATGCTCTCTCCATTTTCTTTTTGGAGGCACTCAGGGCTATGAGTTTTCCTCTTAGCACTGCTTTCATTGAGTCCCATAGATTTGGGTATGTTGTGTTTTCATTTTCATTGTGTTCTAAAAAGTCTTTAATTTCTTTCTTTATTTCTTCCTTGACCAATGTATCATTGAGTAGAATATTGTTCAGTTTCCATGTGTATGTGGGTTTTCTGTTGTTTTTCTTGCTATTGAAGACCACTTTTACTCCATAGTGATCTGATAGGAGGCATGGGATTAGTTCGATCTTCTTATATTTCTTGAGGTCTGTCTTGTGACCAATTATATGGTCGATTTTGGAGAAGGTGCCATGAGGTGCTGAGAAAAAGGTATATTCTTTTGTTTTAGGATAGAATGTTCTATATATATCTGTTAAATCTAATTGGTCCAAAGCTTCAATTAGTTTCATTGTGTCCCTGTTTAGTTTCTGTTTTCCTGATCAGTCCATTGAGGAAAGTGCAGTGTTGAAGTCACCCACAATTATTGTGTTAGGTGCAATGTGTGCTTTGAATTTTAATAAAGTTTCTTTTACAAAAGTGGGTGCCCTTGCACTTGGAGCATTGATGTTCAGGATTGAGAGTTCTTCTTGTTGTATTTTTCCTTTGACCAGCAAGAAGTGTCCCTCGGAGTCTCTTTTGATGACTTTGGGTTGAAAGTCAATTTTATCTGATATTAAAATGGCTACTCCAGCTTGTTTCCTGAGACCATTTGCTTGTCAAATTGTCTTCCAGCCTTTTACTCTAAGGTAGTGTTTGTCTTTGACCCTGAGGTGTGTTTCCTGTAAGCAGCAAAATGTAGGGTCCTGTTTACGTATCCAATCAGTTAGTCTGTGTCTTTTTATTGGGGCATTAATTCCATTGATGTTAAGAGATATTAAGGAATAGTGATTGTTACTTCCTATCATTTTTGACGTTATTTTTTAAATTTGATTGCTTAACTTCTTTTGGGTTTGATGAAAGGTTACTATTTGCTTTTTCCAGGGTGAAGTTTCCCTCCTTGTATTGGTGTTTTCCTGCTATTATCCTTTGTATGGCTGGGTTTGTGGATAGATATTGGGTAAACTTGGTTTTGTCATGAAATATCTTAGTTTCTCCATCTACGGTGATTGAGAGTTTTGCTGGATATAGTAGTTTTGGTTGGCATTTGTGTTCTCTTAGAGTCTGCATGAGATCTGCCCAGAACCTTCTAGCCTTCATAGTCTCAGGTGAAAAGTCTGCTGTGATTCTGAGAGGCCTTCCTTTATATGTTACTTGGCCTTTTTCTCTTACTGCCTTTAATATTCTTTCTTTGTTTATAACATTTGGTGTTTTGATTATTATGTGATAGGAAGTATTTCTGTTCTGGTCCAGTCTGTTTGGAGTTCTGTAGGCTTCTTGTATATTCATGGGCATCTCTTTCTTTAGGTTAGGGAAGTTTTCTTCCATAATTTTATTGAAGATATTTGCTGGCCCTTTAAGTTGTAAATCTTCACTCTCATCTATGCCTATAATCCTTAGGTTTGGTCTTCTCATTGTGTCCTGGATTTCCTGGATATTTTGGGTTACAAGCTTTTTGCATTTTGCATTTTCTTTAACTGTTGAGTCCATGGTTTCTATGGAATCTTCAGCATCTGAGATTCTTTCTTCTATCTCTTGTATTCTGTTGTTGATATTTGCATCTCTGTCCCCTGATTTCTTCCCAAGGCTTTCTATCTCCAAAGTTGTCTCCCTTTGAGTTTTCTTAGTTGTATCTACTTCTGATTTTAGATCCTGGATGGTTTTGCTTAGCTCCTTCACTTGCTTGTTTGTGCTTTCCTGTAATTCTTTAAGAGATTTTTGTGTTTCCTCTTTCATGACCTCAGCCTGTTGACCAAAGTTCTCCTGTATTTCTTTAAGTGTTTTTTGCGTTTCCTCATTGTTGGCTTTTGTATTCTCCTGGATTTCTTTCAATGATTTTTGTGTTTCCTTTGCAAGGGCTTCTAACTTTTGATCCATTTTCTCCTGAATTTCTTTAAGTATGTCCTTCATGTGTTCCTGTACCAGAATCATGACCAGTGATTTTAAATCCAAATCTCGTTTTACTGGTGTGATGGGGTATCCAGGACACGTTGATAGAGGAGAATTGGGTTCAGATGTTGCCATATTGCCTTGATTTCTTTTAGTGACGTTCCTGCGTTTGCCTTTTGCCAACTAGTTCTCACTGGTGTTAGTTTGTCTTGTCAGTGCTGGACTCACCAGTGCAAGCTGCCCCTTCCCAGTTGGGCTCTGGTGCACAGCTTACCTCCTGCACTGCCTGTAGACAGTGTGCTGCTGCCCAGCCTGTTCAGATCCCGAAGCAGGCACCCGAAGGCTTCTCCTGGGGCCCACTGGATTCACTGGAGCACACTGACTTCTCCCAGCTGGCCGCCCGGAATCCTCTCTAGGCTCTTGCAGGACAAAACCGCAGCTGCTTGTAGCCCAGCTGGTCAGCGAAGGTCAGTGGTCGTGGACGCAGGGCCTAACTGGACCCTTTGTCACCTTGGTTCCACTGCTGATGACCCTTCAGCTGGACCAGCCACTGCTGCACTGCCGCCGCTGCCGCCGCCGCCCTAGCAGCTCTATCTATAATAGCCAGAAGCTGGGAAGAACCCAGATGTATCTCTCCATTTAATTTGATATTGGCTCTTGGTTTGTGGTAAATTGCTCTTATTATATTTAGGTATGGGCCCTGACTTCCTGATCTTTCCAATACTTTTAACATGATGGGGTGTTGTATTTTGTCAAATGCTTTTACTGTATCTAAGGCAATGATCATGTGAATCTTTTCCTTGAGTTTGTTTATATAGTGGATTATGTTAATGGATTTTCATATTTTGAACCAACCTTGAATCCCTGAGAGGAAGCCTACTTGATCGTGGTGAATAATGGTTTTGATGTGCTCTAGGATTGGATTTGCAAGAATTTCATAAAGTATTTTTACATCAATATTAATAAGCGAGTTTGGTCTGAAGTTCTCTTTTTTGTGAGTGAGTACACACTTTGTAAAAGTTATAAGTGAGAAGTTATGAATACATAATAACATATCTTTAATAATTGTTAAAAGCTTAAGTATACATAACTAGCTATGTTTGCATTAAAATTGTCATGATACTCATATTCTTGTAAACTACAAAAACAGTTTCCTCCTCTCTCTCTCTCTCTCTCTCTCTGTGTGTGTGTGTGTGTGTGTGTATGTGTATGCTGTCGACAAAACTGTCCAAGAACTTACATATCCTCTCTCTTTCTGCTTCCCCTCTGCTAGTATTGAAGGTATGTGCCACTATACACTGTACTGTTCTTAAATAAACTGTTACTGTTGTATGTAATGTCTTTAAAACTTTATTAACATAAATAATATTATTTGCCTTTTAATTTAACCATCTTTATCATATTCAAATGTTTAAAATGACATTTGATCACATTCAAATAATACTAAATTACATATATATTTCATTTGCAAAATTTTACTTATATTGAAATAAATAGAACTTAAATCATGCAATTAATCTAAATCACAAACTAGTAATGAAGCACTTCCCTATGACTATTCACTATTTCTGTCACATGGCCCATAAGAATTGATTTTTCACAAGTAAAATAATCATGAGAACACATTAATTTTTTGCTTTGAGTATTGTTATTTAGTATTTTAAAACTCAATGGGGACTAATAAGATAACACTTTTCTAGCTTGGGGAATATCGAACCTGAAGTGACCAAGAGGACTTTCAGTGGAGGGATAAGGACAGCAACCCATCCACAAAACCTTGGACCCAAATTTTGTCCTCCGTATAAGAAGTACGGGGACAAAGATGGAGCAGAGACTGAGGAAATGACTAACCAATGACTGTCCCACCTTGAGACCCATCCCATGGGCAGCAACCAGTCCCTGACACTATTAATGATGCGCTGCTATGTTGTAGACAGGAACCAAGCATAACTGTTCTCTGAGAGACTTCAGCTGGTACCTGAAAGGAACATATGCAGAAATACACAGCCAAACATTAGACAGAGCTCACCAAGTCTTGTGGAAGAGTTGGTGGAAAGGATAGAGGAACCAGGAGAGGACAGGGACTCCACAAGAAGACAAACAGAGTCAACTAACCTGAATACTTAGGAGCTCCCTGAGCCTGAACCACCAACCAAAGAGCATACATGGGCTGAACCTAGGCTTTATGTACAAATTTTAGCAGATGTGCAGCTTGGTCTTCATACAGGTCCTCTAACAACTAGAGCCAGGGCTCTCCCTGACTGTTGCCTACCTAACAATTCTGTTCCCCTAACTGGCCTCAGTGGGAGAGGGCGAGCCTAGTTCTGCAGTGACTTGAGTTGCTAAGATGGGTTGGTACTCAGTGGGTCCTCTCCTTTTTAGAGGAGAAAGAAAGAAGGGATGAGAGGAGGGCCTATGGCAGTGTTGGGAGGAGAGGCAGATCTGGGGTTAGAATGTAAACCTGATTAATCAATAAGTTAATAGATAAAATAAATAAATGACCCTGATAAGATTGTCCTGTAATAATTCTGTGGGTCATTTTATTTTTGAATGATTGACATGAGGCCCAAGCCCACTATGGGCAGTATATATATCCTTTGGTTGGGCTTCCTAGGTTGTATAAAAGAAGCTGAGAGCACCATGCTGAGTAAGCAAGTGAGGACCATTTCTCCATGACCTTTGCTGGAGTTCCTGCCTCTAGGTTCCTTCTGGTTGTTTGTGCTCTAATTTCCCTTCATGATGTAAGCTATGAGATGAAATAAAATCTTCCTTCTCAAAAAAAAGTTAATAGAAAAATAAAAGGAAAAAGATACTCTGACATCTTTACAGTTAACTTCAGTTATCTATTTATCAAAAATTAGAATTACCTGGGTAGGGGGAATCCCAGTTGAGGGATTGCCTCCTTCAGGTTGTACTTAACATATCTCTGGGAGCATTTTCTTGGTTTCCTACATATAGGAGAGTATGTGGTGCCTCCCCTGGGAATATTTCCCAGAGATTCATTAAAAGTCTGCTGAGAAAGACAAAACAATCAGGATAGTATCTAGCATTCTTCTATGGTCTCTGCTTTTTAGTTCCTGCCTTGAGTTGCCTCTTGGCTTCCCTCATGATGAACTACAACCTGTAAATCAAATAAACCCTGTTCTCTCAAAGTTGTTTTTGGTCTTCATGATTACCACAGCAACAGAAATCCAACCTGAAAAGAACAATTTTATTTGTCGTATTCATAATTACCCTCAAATATGTAAAGTGATACATATTCTATCATGCCATTAATACACCGTGTTAAGTCAAGGACATGAACCATACTGCCATTTCTTTTTCAAAAGGAAATTAGATGTTGGCACATTAATTCAGATATAGCATTTGACTCACAGAAATTGACGTAAAATCTCATGACTATACTTCCTGAAACAGCTCATACTCTGTTGAGTATGTGAAAGGAATGAGAAAGGCAGAAATCACCCATAAGTGGAATACATGACAGCATTGTGATGGATATGGGTCACAGGTGGCCTATGACAGGCCAAGAAAATTAAAATCAAGTATCAGAAATAAAACAGCTCTCGATGGATGATTATCAGAGTGTGACATCAAAGTACACTCTATGATAGGCACTGTGTTAAGAGTTCTAGAAAAATAAAAACAGAAAAGCAACCCAAAATATCTCATATCATATTTGCAGTTTTCCTAAGAGAAATCAAGAAATCATATACTCCTTAAAACATTCTGGGGCTCATTATTTTTAATGCTAAAGGTTTAAAATTAAAGGCAGGCATAGGAAATAAGGTTGTAACAAATACAGTCTGAGAAGAGACTCTTGTTTTATAGTTCATGTACACTGGATTTCAATTGCTGGCTCAATGAACAGGAATGTAGAAAGAACTATTGGATATACAGTTCACGTCATCTGTAGATAAAGTTATTAGCTAGTCTAGAGCAATTTGTGGAAGCTTTAATACTTTAATTTTTTAAAATTTAATTTAAAATGTCTTTTCAATTTCCATCTTAATATCTCCAGAAAAACACTCCAAGAAATAAACAATTTAAAAAAAAAACCAATGATTTTTATGGAGAGTCTACATCTTTGCTTTGTCTTAAGTAGTTTCTTGAACCCCAGCTGGACTGGCAAAACTGTACCATGAGCTGCCCTTCCCAATGTATTCATTCACTTGCCACATTTTCCAAAGTATCACTTCAACTGAAGTAAGTTTGATTCATGACATTCCTCCAGGCTACCCTTGTGCCATACTATCCACCTTTAGTAACTACATTGAATGACAGGACATAGTCCTTTTCAGTAACTCAAAAGAAAGAGACTGTGGGAATGGGTTTGTTTGTTTGGTTTTGTTTTTCTAAGAAATGGTGTATAAAATTTGTTTACACAAACTGAACATTCATCCAACCTGTAACCAAGTTAAGAATGTTATTGGGATCATTAATAATAATGTTCTCAATGTGTTCAAACACTTTGTATTAAATCTGTTCAGAATTAACTAGCCTCTAAGTAAAACATTCTAGTCAATCTTAATATGCTGGACACTCCACACTCCAGTGTACCATCTTCGCTTTTTTTCCATGTCAAAAGAATGCATATCTGTGCGAGATGTGGTGACCAGGTCTAAGATAGTTTGCTTAAAATAAGTCATTGAAAGTAATAAAATAATCTCTCCCTCCCTCCCTCCTCTCTCACACACTCTCTCTCTCACACACACACACTCTCTCTTTCTCTCTCTGTGTGTCTTTCTCCCTGTCTCTCTGTATATGTCTCTCTCTGTCTCTCTCTCTGTGTGTGTGTGTGTGTTTCTAAATCTCCCCTTTATCTCTCCTCCTCTCTCCTATTAATACTTTTGCTATTGAAAATGCTTTGAGAATATGATAATTTTCTATCTCCCTCTTTGTTTCTCTGTCTTGCTCTGTGTGTCTATCTGTCTGTCTGTCTGTCTGTCTGTCTGTCTGTCTCTCTCTCTCTCTCTTTCTCATATATACACACACGCACACACAGACACATACACGATTTTGAACACAACAAATGAATAGAGTATAATATCTGATTGTAACTTTGTGTACCATTTGGCTGAGTCTATAAGATCAGAAGAAACAATACTCTTTCTCATGAACACCCTACCAAAGATGTATTAAATCAAAAGAATTTTTTTTCACAGCTGTTGTGCTGTTCAACATGTAAAGAGGTTTTCTTTTTCAGCCCCCCTACTACTCCTTTAGAGTAGACTTTTACATTAGAACAGAAAAAAATAAACAAACTCCTGAATAAGGCAAGTCCACTGTTGGGTAAAGGACATCAATGACTAGTCTTATTCTTTTCTGTCATATTACTAGTCTCTAATTGTATTTTTATAAGGCTTATTCTCTAGTAAGTATCACAATTTAGAAAACTCGTGTTATTGCCATTCTATCAATATTAACAATAGATTTATTTTGCAGAATACATATTTGTTTACAGTTACTTCCATACTATGAATGGCAATGCACTGATATAAATCTGAGTTGGCTCAGTGTGGATAGTAAAAGGTATAATGTCATCATGCATGTAACACCCAACAATAAGTACATGTGAGCTACAGTCAAATGAGCATACTGAAAGTGTGTTTGTCTCATGACTATTCAAGTAGAAGAGCATGGTGAATAGCTGTGTCTGTGCATTTGACGTTTAATACCCTAGATGACCACCATACCTAAGAAACAAGCAATGCAAGCAAAGATAGCGGAGATGAAAAGGAATGATTAGGGAGGAGGAGAATAAACGACCACAGGAGTTTTTATATATAAAGAACGAAATAGTAGAATCATTTCCTAGGGAGATGAAGTCAATTATCCAGAGACCTGGGAAGAACTGGGATGGAAGAATCTCAAGGACAAGGTTCAATAATTATCAGGTACGGATTAGCATAAAAGACACTTAAAAACACATCAGGATCATCAAAGTAAAACTGTAAACTACCTTAAAGAGAAACTCTTTAAAATGGTCAGAGGGAAAAAGTAAAGTCTGTGAGACAATATGACTACAAAACTGCTTCAGCCGTGCAGAGCTTCAGTTAAAACTGCAAGGAAAGGAACAGCTATAATAGGAAGTATTATTTTCCTATAAAATAGGTAAACACAACATCCAAAGAAAATAATATGGTAACATGAATATTTTGCCTCAAGAGTGCAAAATTGTTACTGTACAGAATCCTAAATGAGATTGATCTGTATTGACACTTTTAGTTCATCCACAATGTTCTCAAGTTACAGGGAGAGTATGTTCTGGTTTTCCTCTCTCAGTGACTATGCTGATCCTTTTAAGAAACTTTAAATGTTTTCTTCTTCTCATTTGTTTTGAGTTCATATAGAAATTAATGTGTAAATCAAATGAGGATACTATGTTTCCTAATTACAAAGTTGCACTTGTTTAAAAAATAGTATGCATGCACACACACACAAACACACACACACACACACACACAAGAGAATATTTTAATTAGCTCTTGTGTATAATGTGGGAACAGGAGCTACTGCCACTCCCATTATTCAACATTCCAACCCATGGAGAATAAATAAGCAAATAAGCATTGCTTTTTTCTATCTGATCTGATAGATCAAATCTCTTTTCAATTGTGTACCCCTACATGGGACAAAGCAAAATTCCCATGCCATATTCTTTTATTGTTAAATGAAATATTTAGAAGCAATTGATAACCAAGAACTATGACCCAAATGAGAATGTTCTTGTCACTAAGTACCTCACAGTGTTCATTGTCTGGAGATATGAACACTTTCTGATGGTTGTGGTACACAAGCAGCAATCATAGATATCAAATAGCTTTGGCTTTTTCATTTATCTCAAGCATCCTACTAACTCTGGAAGGGACAATCAGAGGAAGAGTTATGACACTTGAGTTGTGTCTGTAATGTGTATGTACACTCTACTGCATCTAAGAGTGTCAGGGTACATGAAGGTTATACATGTTGGTCAACACATTTTCAATTGTTTTTTAGATTCCGAAAAACAACATAAATGGCATCCAGTATTGACTTTCTGGCATGCCAAAGAAACACACTGGAAGAAACCTCACCATGTTCTAGTGACACAGGCCGGTCCCACAGGTCCACACTAATACACATGAAAATGCAGACAATAGTCATAGAAAGTAAGTTTTAAAGGGTGAAAGATGAATAAACAAAAGGACAGTCTTCTTTTTATTTTTCCCCACTTTGGTCAGTTTTAATATTTGCAAATACTATAAAGAGATGTATACTAAGTGCACTGAATAAAACAAAATCAAAAACAGAATATTCCATAACGCATAGTCACAAAGTTTGGCATGGTTGTACCTGTATTCTAATTAGTTTGTTTGAGGCGATAGCAGCCAGAGGAGATTAAGGTCAACCTTAGCTACACTGTAAGTTTAATGTCTGCCTTGACTATATGTCTGACACTTTCCTAACCCACACAAACAAACAAACAAACAAAAAAACAAATAAATTAACCCCAAACCAATTCTCAATGAGACCTTTATTTAGATTTGTTTTATCTATTAAAAAATTTTAGTTTATCCAATGTAACAGTATTATTTATAACAAATACACACACACACACACACACACACACACACACACTTACCTACACCCAATCCCTACCCCTCACACACACACACACACACATACACACCACAAGAGGAAAGTTAAGTTATGAAGCCCAAGAAGCACCCAAACTGCTTATAGTTCTGAGCCTTTGGCCCCCTGTTCCTTTCCCTTTACATGTCAGTACCATTGCGCTTATCTAAAATACTTTTCTTTTTAAGGAAGCATTTTAGAACACGAAAAACTAAAAGCAGATTTCAAAGTTATAAAATATTAATTTTGAAAGTAAAATGTCTGAAATGGAAAGAAATACAATCTTACTGCTTCTCAGCTTGAATTCTACACTTTAAATTACATTTAAATTTTCATTGCAGATTCAGTTGTAAATCCTAAAATAACAATCTTAACAAAATGACAAGATTACTAATGACGCTATTAATATTTTAGACATTAGGTATCATTCATGTTATAATGTGCACTTTTTAGGTCTGAAACATTTTAAAACTTTGATTAGATAAACAACCATGAAAACGCAGAAGCCTGAGGCATCACAACTTCCATCTCCAATTACTTTACAAAGCTACAGTATTAAAACAGCCTGAGACAGTAATACACAAGTAGACACATAGACAATAAAGCAGGTCACCAAGCCCAGAAAACAAAGCAAGCATACATAGTTGGGGGAACCGGAAAGGGGGAAAGCATTTGGAATGTAAATAAAGAGGTTAGAAAATAAAATAATGAAAAATAAATAAAAAACAAGAGATCACATGATTATCAGCAAAGATACCAAATGTAGCAATAAAAGAAATGTGTTCCCTAAATAAATAAAATCCATAGTGTTTGAACACTGGATCTTCATGTGCTAAAAAGAAAGATGATCTGCATATTATACATACATAACACCAAATATAATAAGGTCATAAAGAAAACCAGAGCCCTGAGCCTCCAGAAGAAATAGTAAGCTAAGGGTTCCATGATACTTTTTATCTAATGAGGTTTTAAATATGATGTCAAGGTGAGAGAAAGAGGGGTAATGGAATGGCTCCACATTTATGAGCACTTGTTCTTCAGATGACCCACCTTGGATCCACATCTAACACACAGAGGTTCACAACTGTCCATAATTCCAATTCTGGGTCTGAGATCCACATATGTACTTACATATATTCAAAACATCCATGCACAAAAAATATATAAATCTTTTAAAAAGACAACTGAACATATAATTAAACAGCTTTTTTATTGAACAAACTACAAAATCAATAGGCAACAGAACTGGAAAAACTACTAACACACTGTATATCTAATAAAGCAATGATACTCAGAGTATGTAAAGAGCTCATGTTATAAAAACAATTTTATAAAGGATGTGCATAGATATATTTCCAGACTACAAATGACAGGAAGTATTATGCAAGGGCAACTCCATGTTACTAATTAGAAGAGAAATGCAAATTATAGCCTCATTGAGACATTATCTCATTCCTCTTAAAATGACTACTAACAGATAGGTGTTGGTGAGAATGGAGTAAAGAGGAAATCCCT
Organism: Apodemus sylvaticus; assembly: GCF_947179515.1. Taxonomy (NCBI): domain Eukaryota; kingdom Metazoa; phylum Chordata; class Mammalia; order Rodentia; family Muridae; genus Apodemus; species Apodemus sylvaticus. Next base: position 54,752,132 of record NC_067477.1, read on the forward strand.
GTCCACAGTTCCTGAGAATGTAAACTCTGTAACCAGTGTGAAGAGCATTATGCAAATTTCTCAAAAGAATTGAAACTAGAATCGTCATATTTCCTAGTAATTCAACTTCTATGTATCTGCTCAAGCACAGAAAAATTAGTATGTTTAAAATATATATGCAGTCTCATGTGTATTACAACATTAATCACAAAATTCAGGAAATAGAATCTCCTTAATATTCTTAAGAAGATCAACGGCTAAATAAAAATTTCCAAACACATGCATTTGCATGCCTACAAAAACCATTAAGCTTTAAAATAAAAGAGAATGCAATGATATGAAAAAGATTTGATGAGGAAGGTATTATGAAAAATGAAATATTTTTACATACATGAATTTTATATTTTTGTGGCTTTATATTCAATAATCATATAATTTATAAATTTTACTAAAATTTCAGGCAAATAAATTTTTACATGAATGCTATAAAAATGATGTCATAAAGAAAGACAAAGATAAAAGGAGAGAGAGAAAAGAGAGAGAAGGAGAGAAAGAGAATCTGGAGTGAGGTAATTTGATTAATATTGTACACAATAAGTTTAGATATTTGAGCACATGATCTCCAGATTGTGGTAATGTTTGGGAAGGTGGTGTGTGGTCTTCCTGGAGGATGTAAATGTCTAGAGATGATTTTTGAGAATGTGTATCCTGGCTCACTTCTAGTTAATTCTCAGTTCTGCTTCCTGTTTCTGGCTGAAAATGTCATGTGTCAGTTTTCTATTCTATCCTTCTGCTATCGTGAGTCCCAAGCCATTATGGACTCTAGAACCATAGGCCCAAATAAACTCTTTCTTCTCCAAGGTACTTTGGTCATGGCATTGTTAGCTACACAACAGACATGTAGCTAATATGTAGAGGAAAAGAATGTTAGATGTTCAGTGGTTTGAATGAAAATGGCCACTATTTAAATGCTTGATCCTTTTTTGGTGGAACTGACTGTGAAGATTTAGGTGTGGACTTCTTAAAGGAGGCATGCCACTGGAGAGAGGATTGGAGTTCCAGGCCCAGTCTCATTCATATTCTTCTCTCTTCCTGAATTCAACTTGTGGATAAAATCTCAGTTACTTCACCAGTGTCATCTCCGTCTGCCTGTTGTCATGCACCCTGCAATAATAGTCATGAACTCACACTCTGAAACTCTAAGCATGTTCGTAATTTAAAGCTTTCTTCTTTAAGGTGCTTCATATATGGTGTCTCTTCACAGAAATAGACAAGTAACTAAGACAGGTAAGAATTATTATTTTTTGGGGGGAGCAAGTTAATAATACTGTGTGATTTGCATAGATAATATTGAAATTTCATTTAGGGTCTGAAGACAGTATTTTGTTACTGTAAACAAAGACATGCAATTATTTCCTTTATCAGAATGCCAAAGTATCTGTTTTGTCCACAAGTAAAAGATTCATTTCAAGTATGTATAATTATATTTCCCAATAGGTATGAAAATTGCTGCAATTTTCAGCATTTTTCTAGTGAATACTCTAACATACAAAGTATGCTTTGAGTGTTCCTTTTGTGGGAACGGATTATGAGATTATGCATGAGTCTGTACTCTAAAGCTTTCAGCTACTACATGACTGGACTTCATTTTCAAGATTAAATGTCTCTTGAAGTTAAATGTATATATAGAAAGAGCCAAAATGGTATAATCATTATGAACAGAAAGGATGGACCTGCATCAAGAATAGAAAGAATTGTTTCTACATGATTTTTTTCCAGATTTCTAAGACTCAGGTTATAAAACCATTATTATAGTAGAGATACCTTAGAACTGGCAAAAAAATCTTAACACCAGAATAAAATAACATCTTGTCAAATTATTTTCTTGAGATTATAAATCACATTGGAAAATTTAGATATTTATTAATCTCTGATTAAAACATTTAGAGATTGTTTTTTATTTTAGAGTTTTTTCTCTTTTTTGAGAAATACATATCTATTGCTCTTGATACAAATTCTGTTTTGTTTTCTACAATGAATTTCCAAGGTACAACATGACAGTATGCCACAAAATAAAAAATGGCTTTGATGTGTAAATCATCTCAAATCCATTTGCTAAGTTTACACTCTCTATTAGTCATGACCAAGAGTGTTAAGCTCCTTTTCTTGTTAATGAACATGTCTAGTCTAGTCTCTGACTGCTGATAAGTATGTATTGCTCCCAGGAGACAGTGCAATTATATTGCAGGAGTCAGCAAGTTATGTAGATCAGTTCATCACTGCATAAACATATCAATACAGCGTTTTTTCCACCATAGAATTTTAGTACTCAAAACTTCTAAATATGTTCTAAATAACATACTGGGAAAAAGGAAAATCTAGAACCCACAACCTTCTTTAAAGTTCAGTATTTTAAATAATGGGAAATGGTCGAATTTTGTTATTGTTTTGTGGTGGTGGTTGTATATTTTAAGGTATTAACTGTATATACTCTAAACACTTTTCATTGTGACCAAAGGTAAATGTAGTCTCCCTTCATCAAGGAAACTACTTTTGGTAACAGACAGAGACCATTACAGAAAATTAAAGCCACTCAAGTGTACAGTCCTGAATCTTAGTTCCAATAGGTACATCTACAAAACCACTCTCATATCTCATAGGCTCAGCCTCAGGGAACATTGTGAAAAAAAATGAACAGAAAGATCTTAAGAGCCAGACAACCAAGGACTTTTCTGCGAAAGTGTGTCTCCTAGTAAGGTCTGAAGGTATATCCACAGAGCCTCACCTACATGACTGCAGAAATATGTGCTAAACAACAATAACAGTAATTATACATGCTAATGTGGCAACATAACTGCCTAAATATGAGCGGAGCAAGCATGACTGCAATAGTCCATGACCAACGTCAGGGAAAAGACCACTAGGCCTCGACTCTAGACAAAGAACTACAAGCAACTAAGGAATGCTGAGAGCAGGCAGAAAGATCTCCCCCAAGGAAAAGGACACCGATTGGTTACATAATGCCAAAAATGAAGCCAGGAGAACATACAAAAAAGTAAAATTATACAGACTGATCAGGTTATATTTAAGAACACAAACACACACATTATATACTATATAGAATATACCACCAAATGCCATGTGAATGTCCCAAGTCTGTGCTGCTACCTGTGCCCATGTATTAAAGTATGCAGTATATAGTGAATAGTGTATAACATATAGTATATAATATAGTTTATAGTAGTGTAAATACATATAAATTTATGTGCTTATATTCACACACATATATGCATGTAATAACAATTTAAAAAAAGAGACCATGATTGAAAGAAAGCAGGGATAGGCATGTGGAAGTGTTTAGAAAGAGGAAAGAGAGGAAGTAAATGGTTATAACATATATGTTATATGACTAGACATGTTCATTAACAAGAAAAAGAGCTTAACACTCTTGGCCATGACTAATAGAGAGTGTAAACTTAGCAAATGGATTTGAGTTGATTTACACATCAAAGCCATTTTTTATAATATATGGTTATTACAATCATAAAATTTAAAGAAAAACAATTTTTAAGAATTAAGGAATAAAACAATGATATCACAAGCATTTACATTTATGCCAATGGCCCATGACTGGGAGAAGCAACAGCACCACTCTGTGTACTCTGCCCAGCTATCACCAAGCTACACACAGTGTGACGTGAGTGAGGAGGTGGTGGAATGATGGAAGAGAAAGAAGCGAGCAAATAGGTGGTAGAGAGATGGAAGAAAAGTCGAATACTTTGTGCAATATGAAGTGAAGTGGAATGGGAGACCTGAAGCTGGGTGCTGTTCTTGTGCTTTAGGAAATGGTGAATTACACTGCCCATCAACAGAGTCAGTGACAAACCCAAGCGCCAGTGGGCCTATGCTCTCTTCCTTTGGGAAAATTGCCTGCTGTGTGAGTCACTGTGACTCCAAGATATGAATCCTAGACCAGGAAGAATAGCCATCCCTGCAGAGTGGAGACCACAACTGAATGTCCCGCTGTGTTTACTTCTCTTTATTGGCCTATCTGCTGATCTCTACAGTTGGATGTTGTTGTTCAACCATGAGACTGGATGATTTTATGATGAATTACTGTTTTACTGTGCTGTATGTATTTAACTTTGGCCAGAGATTCAGTTCCTTTGGAATCGTCAGGTTGGACAAACATTTGAAGACACCCAGACGCCCTGCTCACCACATGACCTGCCAATAGCAGGAGCCACTATGATGTGCAAGTATGGGGTGGAGATATGGGAAAGAAAGTGTAGCATAACAGTCTGAGAACAATGAAGAGACCCAGATTTTGAGACATGAGGGTGGAGAGGATCAGCATCATTGGAGTAGCCTGCACTGTCACCTGAATCCATGATGAAGTCTCTGTACATGCTGCTCCTGAGGGCAATGTCCAAATATGAGGCCATGTAGTAGGAGGGGCCTATGTTGATATTTGAGGTCCATGTTATCACCAAAAGCTATGTGCAAGCTCCTGGTCTGGGCTGCCGTCTTGAACCATGGTCATATGCAAGGGCTCCACAGAGATGACTCTGCCCTTCACTGGTTAGAGCTTTAGGGAGAGCTATCCACCCTCGCCAGAGTAGAACAGTAAAGCTGGCCCTGTGGCAGAAACACAGACTGGACCATCTATGGTTGTGAGTTTGGAAGAGCTAGCCCACCTCTCACATGCCATGTAGTGCCATGAACAGGGAGATATGCTCTTCCCCTCCACCTCTCTACCTGTGGCAGACAGAAGAGTGCCCCCTTCCCCCTCACCACCTGCAGCTCTCCAGAAATATGGTCTTGCACTCATCTGGGGAAAATCTGGACTCTAGTGGCACACAGAGAGCTGGTCCTAAGGGCATGGGAGCAGGAACACTGGCCCCACACTTTGCGAGTTGTGGTAGTGGTCGATCTAGCTGGAAAAGTGCTAGAGAGCTTGCCCCGGTGGAGAGGGTAGTGGAGAGGTAGCACTCAGCTAGCACCCAGGTATGTCTATAGCGATATGAGTTGGCACACCCCAATATCTACCCCATCTATGAACTGCTAGAGTAAATGGAGAGGCTGGTGCTGCGAATGCATAGCTGCAGGATTGCCATGACACAGGAAATAACAAGAAATCTGCGAGGGGCCCTGGTGAGGATCCAGTATTGATAATGTAGCCAAAGACAGAGGCTGGAACCAGATCAATGACTCATTACAATGAACATTTGCAAGTAAAGATATATGAACAAAACCTTCCATGATTAAATTCTTGTTTTATTTTATATTTTAGGGTTTTTTTGTGATGGTAGGTTGCAAGGTCAAAGAGTAAACGTGAAAGGACAAGAAAACAAGTGGAATGGGTATGTATGATGAGAAGCTCACTAATAATAAAAATGTAAAAGAAATACATTTGTATTCTTATATAATCTCCATATTAAAAAAAAGTAAGATTATATTTCCTTTGGCTTTTTCTGGTACTTTTTTTGTTCTTTAAACAATGCACGAATTATAATCTTTTTCTCTTTGGAACTTGGTTGTTTGTTGTTATAATTCATGGATCATTTCTGCAAATTTGGGGGATTTTGGGTAGATATGATTCATTCAACAGGAATATGTAACGGAATCCAGTGAGGTAATATGCTTAACTGTAATCACTTGTACAACTGTCATCCCTTGATAATTCTACACCTGCTTTTATCTTATCAATAATGGTCATTGAACTGCTTTTTTCTAATATTGAACAATACTAAATAATGGTTACATAGTTTTTAAAGCAATCTAACTTTAATATGAATAATTTCCTAACATAATTTAAGTTGATAATTGTATTTCAGAATGCCAGGTTTGTTCCTTTTTTTTTTTTTTTTTGGCTTAATTATGTCAGACTCAGTTTAGTAACACAGTCTAACAGCTCAAAAAATGGTTCCTCCTTTTTGTTTTAGTGATTTGGACTAGCATCTTTTTTTTCAAATTGAATTATTTATTTACATTCCATATTTTATTCCCACCCCCCTGTACCCCCTCCGACTTCTCCACATCCCATACCTCCTCCCCACACCCCTATCTCCACACCCCTATTTCTCCCTTATTATAAAAAATGATGCCACTCTTTAGGAGACTCAACCATCATTTTGTTTTGTTTTTAATAATATTTTTCCTCTGTTCTTTGAAAATGCCATGTATATATACAATGTATTTTGATCATATCCATTTATCATTTTTCCCTCCAATTCATCCTAGTGGCTCTGACTGTATCTCTCTCACAATTTCAAGTCCCTTTTTGTTGTTGTTTTGTTGTTGTTGTTGTTGTTGTTAGCAACTTCCTGAGTCACACTAATTTTGCCTTTTGCACAGAGGAGAGGATGGCTCTCCACTCATGCATTGCTGATTTGCTAGCGATCATGACCACTAAGGAAAGACTTTCTCTCCCTCAACAACCATCCATTGTCCCTGGCCAAGTTTATCACCTGGTGGACTCCTATTTGTGTTGGAGACTTACTGGCTTCAACTTAAATAGGGATCACTGTTGCTGTGTATAACAGCCACACAGAAATGCTGCAATAGCTCTGATCTCACGCTTTTCTAGGGAAGGCATGTTTTAGCCCAAATGAAGTAAGAGATCATTTGTTCTGAGGCAAATGTGTCTTTGTCTTAGAAACACAGAGGGGGTTGTCACAGATTATATGAAGTTTGATTAGCTATGGAAATAAAGTCATAGATTGGTGGCTTTACCAAACACATCGATGGGAAGGTGTAAAGAGACTGAATTTCCTTCACTTGTTGCCTCCAGCTCTCTCTGTGAAGGTCTTATGTCACTGTTCCAGTGGTAGGGTTGAAGAGCCTGTTCCATTAACTTACACTAAGAGGTTTCTGTTGTATTTGATGCTCTGGCCATTGGAATTATTGACTTGCCTTTGTGGGATTGAAAGCTTTCCTCTGCATGTTCTCAGGCAAAGGTGATTTGGGCTCAATTTTCTGGAAACACTCTTTTGTGTGTACCCTCTGCTCTGTGTGAGTCCAGATGGAAGAAAAGTGTTCTGGACTACTTTGCCTGAGACTTAATTCCTTCATTGCATAGTTGAAGGGAATTTTAAAAATGCTGGAAGTCTATTCCATCAGAAGGAATTAAATTCTACAGACTTTATTTGGGCACAAAGGGAGTTATTACCACCTCTTATTCACTACCATTTGCCAAACTGAGATTGTACTGTGTCCCACAGAAGACAAGGGAAGAGTAGATAGACAGTGACTTAAATATTAGAGATTCTCACTAATTTTTCTGACCTCTAATTAGTTTCTGTTTTATGTCTTTGGAATAATATGCAGAAGTTGTATATCTTTTGTGTGAACAATTTTTATCCTGTTTTGGCTGCTTTTCTAAGAAGCATTACATATTGCTTTTTTTTTTTTAAAGAAATGAACTGATAAGTACAAATTCACATGATAGTGAGCTTTGTTCCATCCAATGAATATGCTCCTGGTTTTCAGTGTCTGGTTTCATGACCATATTTGATAATGGATAATATTTCTATATTTCTCTTCTCGTCCATAATTTAGGAGTTTTTATGGAAGATGGGGTGAAATGAATCAGTTTAGAAATGGTTTTCTGTAACTTTTAGTAAAAAAAAAAAGTTGCTTTCTGGTTTTTAGTTATGTGTTTCTATAAACATATATCTACTTTGTGTGTTCTTTATGGGTTCTTCTTTTATCTGTCTTCCAACAATATTTTCTCTGGCACAGATAAGCTTTTCCTAGCTCAATTGTCATCACCTATCTTCACAGTCTGGTAACCCAATTAACTTTCAACTGTGTGATATTTTCATTCTTCAAAATCTCTTCTTTACTCCTTTCTAGGCCTAGTCCATCTTCTTCTCTGACTTATTTGTCTATAGCCGGGATGCTATCTCTGCCTACTGCTTTCCAAATAAATACAAACTATAAATGCGATGGTATATTTCAATGAGACTTAACAATGTCTTAAATAGCTATGGTTACATCTGTCTTTTTCAATTTATAATACCTGCATATTATAAACTATGCCTTTACTTATCACCGTGGAGGTAGGTATGGCTTCATAAATACATACCATTGCAGGCAAATATTCAAGATGATAAACTAGATGAGGTTTCTCTTTCCAACCACATCTTTTTCCAATTTGTTAGGAATAGAATGATTTACTGTTTGTCTTTGGAGTTATGCTTTTTCCTGAGTTACAAAGTCACATGTGGATTTTAATACTAACATGATGTTACCAATACATAATCGCAGCAGGAATTTATAAATGAATGTCGGTGAAGAATATATTTCAATAATACAACCTGGTATTCACTATCCAGAGACATAAAAATGAAGGAAAAACAATGAAAATTCAACATACTGCTTTGCAAATGAATCATTTCAAAGATAATAGTTTGTTATGCTCCATTTCTGAGAAAAAGGTTGACAATCCTTTTGATAATTGTAAATGAACATTAATATAAACTACATCTGTATATGTACCAGGTAAGAGAGGAGGCACCCACAATTCTGCAACAATATGTTTGCCTACACAAGCGCTCTCGACACATCTGTTTTTCAGAGTTAGCACTGGCCGTTGCTAACTGTTTTTTTCTCTGGGAGTAGCTAGACTACCATCTTCATGAAGAAGAGCTACTGCCCTTTAGGATAAGCACATGATTGCTGGGGAGGTGCACTCAAGATAGTATCTTAAAAATTGTTTTATTAACAATTAAATGCCCCTCATTTCAATCAAGTGTTGCACTTTTTACAACAAATCTTGGAGTTCACAGTCAGAGATGTTTTTGAAAAAAAGACCTGATCATATAGTGTTAGCTTAGATTGCCAATATTTTTTAAAGAATATGTAAAACAACAAAAGTAAAATGACTTTTAAAAATTAATAAAATATTTACAAGGAAGCAAAACTTTTTTCATCACATGTCAGTGTTAGAAACATTTAAGGGTCTCATAATTTTTTAACCAAGTACACATCTAATAGAAGGACAATATCTAAAATATATGAAGAACTAAGACTGGACATCAAGAAAACAAATAAAGCCATTAAAAATTGGGTACAGATATAAACAGAGAATTCTCAAACAAGGAAACAAATGAATGAGAAAAAGCACTTAAAGAATTGTTCAACAATTTTCATAATCAGGATAATGCAAATCAAAACTACTTTGAGATTTCATCTTACATGATTCCTAATGACCAATATCAATAAAACAAATGACAGTTCATGCTGGCAAGGATGTAGAGTAAGGAGAACACTCAAGTTACTTCTAGTGGGAGTGCAACTTGTACAGGCAGCTTGGAAGTCAGTGTGGTGTTTCCTCAGGAAGCTAGGAATAGATCTATCTCAAGAAGCAGCTCTTGGTAATATACACAATGGACTTTTTATCCTACTACAAGACACTTGTTCTACCATGTTAATTTCTGTTTTATTAATAATATCTAGAAATCGGGAACAAACTAGATGTCTATAAATGAATGAATGGATATAAAATAAGATGCATTCACACAATGGAATATTGTCCATGGGTTATAAAATCAATCAAATCAAGAAATTGGCAGGTAAATGGATGGAGTTAGAAAACAATCATCCAGAGTTAGGTAACACAGTTCTAAATCAACTCATGTGTTATGTGTTCACTGATATATTAATATTAACTATTAAGTCAATGATATGCAGGCTACAGTACATATAACCATAGAGGTTAAATATAGAGTATTGGATTGGGAGAGAATTGGATCACCCTAGAAAGGGAAAATGAATAGAGACTTATATGAGAGAGATTAGAAAGGGGGAATCAAGTAGGGACAAGGAAGGAAGAAGAAGATGAGGAAGGGATTACAGGAAGGAACAGCTAGAAGTAAAAACCATCTGAGGGATTGTATTGGAACTTAATATTACAGAAACTTACAAAAATATATACATATATGAAGGCAAATTGCCAAATAACAGGGCATAATATAACCCACTGGAAATCTACCAATAACAGATAAAAGTTTCAGGTCTTGGAATATGTTACATCTAATTAAGTTTTTAGCTAAAAGGGCCTATATGTATAAGTTACTATAGCACTTGTCATGTTAAAAGAGGTAAAGGAAATATTTAGCTTTGTCTGCATGGAAGAAGATAACAATGTGTATAAGTATGGGAAACTAACTGACGATGTAGAGATTCCAATATAATTTTGAAATGGGTTCAAATTGAAGACATGACAGAAATATGAAGTTGAAATTTTGATTTACACATAATTAAAAAGCTCACTACATAGTTTTGTATAGAAGAAAAATTCTGCCTTTTGTGTTAAAGAGCTAATTTCTAAGAAGTCCCAAGTTTCTTGTTGGATTGACATTTTGTCTAGTTTATCTGATTCTATCAATATACATTTATTCATAATGGAAATAAATATGAATTATTTTTCAATGTCTTTGTTAAGTGAAAGGTAAAATAAAGATCTTGTGTGGTCTTCCTAACCCCAACTTGTAATAAAGGCAACAAGAAAACAGAAATGGAAAAAGAAATAACTGTGCATAATATCTAAGGTAAAACTTTTCTTTTTTTAATTAAAAATATCATATATTCGCCATAAAGCCTGTCTTATGGTTTTTAGTTCTGTGAAGAGAAAACATTACCACAGCAATGTTTATAAAGAAAAGCATTTCCTTGGACTGGCTTACAGTACAATTTTAGTCCATTTTCCTTATGGTGGGAATCATGGCAGTATACAGGGAAATGTGCTGGAGAGGTCTCTGAGAGTTCTATACCTGATCCAAAGGTTACAAGATAAGAGTGCCACTGTGCCTGTCTTGGGTTTCTGAAACCCCAATGTCTACCTGCAGTGACACACTTCCTCCAATTAATAAAAAAAAAATCCAATAGTGCCACTCCCTATAAACCTATAGGGGCTATTTTCATTCAAACCAACACAATACCATGTGTTGTATATTATACAAGGTATTGTATAAATATATGTAATAAATTATCTGTTGCATCAATATTATTGAGTTACTATTACTTTCCTTGTCATCCTCACTTATGATGAAGAAGAACTAAATGAGCTAAAAACACTAAAGAGTTTAAGTCTACTACAATACAATGAAATGTAACAAGGACACAATTATTTTCATTGAAATGATCCTTCCAACATTGCTTTCCCATTCTGAGAGATTCCTGTTGAATTTTTTACATGATAGCCTGACAAAGTCATTTGGGAAACCTTGTGTGTGCTGAGCTATTTTCTACTGTTGGATTACTGCTCTGCTATTACTTTAAAGGAACAGAAAGACATGCTGTAGATACACAAGGGACTTAGGCAAACAAGAGCTAAAGAAAGTTCATGACAGGTCAGGTCCTACAAAGGAAAATTAAATACATTATTCTTAAACAGTAAGGTTACCAAAGAATCTTTATTCACTTTGATTCTGTTTACTCTCATTTTCTTTTTCTTTTTCCTTTTCCTTTTCTTTTTTTTTTCTTTTTCTTTTTTCTTCTCTCATATATTATATCCCAATGGCAGTTTCTCCTCCCTTCCCTATCCCCAACCTCTCCTCCACACCTTCACTCAAAAAAGAGCAGTACTTCCAGGGACATCAACCAAATATAGCATAACAAGATACAACAAGACAACACATGTATTCAAACATCAAGGTTGGGCAAGAAACTCAGTTTGAGGGAAAAGGGCCCCAAATACATGCAAAGGCATCAGAGACAGCACCCAGTCACACTGTAAAGAGTCCCACAAGAACAATGAGTTACAAAACCATAGAATTGTGGTAGTGAGACTTCAAATAACAATGTACTGCAGATTAAATTTATGGTACAAAGAAAATTAATGAAGAGTGGGTGTAAGATGGAATTGTGTGGACCTTAAAGACACAAAACGTCCATCAATTTTCCTGGTCTTCTGAGCTTCTCCAGTCTCTCCCCATATCTGACACTGCCCATTTCCCCTCTCCCTTCCCTCTCCTACCCAGGTACCCCAACTCCTCTTGGCCTTCCAAGAGTATTTTGTTTCCTCTTCTAAGTGGAATCTAAGCATCCTTATATGGGCCTCCCTTCTAGTTTTTCTTTGGGTCTGTGGGGCGTATCATAGGTATTGTGTACTTTTTGCTAATATCCATTTATCAATGAGTATATAACCTGATGCACTTTTGGGTCTAGACTACCTCAATCAATACAATATTTTCTATTTGCATTCATTTGCCTGCAAAATTTATGAGGTCCTTGTTTTTAGTAGCTGAATAATATTCCATTGTGTAAATAAACCACATTTTCTACATCCATTTTTTCAGTTGAGGGAGGTCTGGGTTGCTTCCAGTTTCTGGTTATTACAAGTAAGGTTATTATAAACATAATCAAGCATGCATCCTTGTGAAATGGCAAAACATCTTTGGGTATATGCTCAGGAGTGGTATAGCTGGGACTTCAGGTAGAACTATATCCAGTTTTCTGAAGAACTGCCAGGTTGATTTCCAGAGTGGTTGTATAAGTTTGCCATCCCACCAACAATAGAGACATGCTCCCCTTTCATCATATCCTTGCCAGTTTGTGCTGTTGCTTGAGTTTTTTGATCTTAACCTTTCTGGTTAGTCTTAGGTGGAATCTCAGGGTTGTTTTGATTTGCATTTCCCTCATGACTAAGCGTACTGAACATTTACTTATGTGCTTCTTAGTGGGGGAAATCTCCAGGAAGTCAAAGAGACCTAGGTTTAGGGAGGCTCTCAGGGCTCATTGTGGGCAACCTTAGCTGAAATGCCCATCAGTAAGGATATGTAATTTGAAGAGACCATTTCCAGTAGTTAGACAGGACCCCTACTGGAGGGATGGGAACACCGACCCACCTACAAAACTTTTAACCAGAAATTTCTCCTGTCTGAAATAAATACAAGGACAAAAATGGAGCAAAGCCTGAAAGAATAGAAGACCATTGCCCAACCCAACTTAAGATACATCTCATGGGCAGGGACTAATCCCTGACACTATTTCTTATGCTATGTTGTACTTGCAGACAGAAGCCTAACATGGCTATCCTCTGAAAGGTTCTACCAGCATCTGACTGAAACAGATGCAGATACTTACATCCAATCATTGGAGTGAGGTCTGGGACCCCTATGGAAGAGTTAGGAGAAGTATTGAAGGATCTGAAGGGGATTGCAACTCCAGAGGAAGACCAAAAATATCAACCACCCCAGACTCCTGTGAGTTCCCAGAGACTGAGCCAGCAACCGAAGGGCATACAAGAGCTGTTCTGAGGCCCCTGTCAAATATGTAGTAAAGGGTTACCTTTTCTGGTCTCAATAATAGGATATACCTAATCCTGTAGAATCTTGATGCCCCAGGGTAGGGGGATACCCAGGTAGTGGACCACACTCTCAGAGGCACAGAAGATGGGGAATGGGGAGAAGAATTCTGTGAGAGGAAACCAGGAAGGGTGCATATTTCAGATGTAAATAAATGAAAGAATAAATTAATTTTTAAAAAAGACAGAAAACCTGTAAAAGATGAAAACACAGAAATTATACTGCCATTCATAGGTCATTCCACACAAAAATGTCTTAATACTTATATCTCGGCCAAATATGCTCTTTTAGGAACTTCCTACTTTCCCCTGTTCACTCTCATGAATTAGTAACATGCTGTATAAAAATATTTTTTCTTAAAATAAATTGACTCAAACAAAATTTTCAAACATTTCATTGTAATTGTTCTTTTTCTTGGTTCTAAATTTTCCTGTCTTCACTGGTATACTATGAGATTATTAGCTACATTTAGTGAATTTACTCAAAGTATGATCTTAAAATTCAGACCAGCATAATGACATTCAGTAATTAGGTCTTATTCTGCTTAGTGTAAATACCTTTTCAAATGTACAAACACATACACGTGTGAACATCAACATTTGATAAAGTTCAATTCCTGGCATTTAAGCAGATAGTTTACTCTATGATGGAATAGTCACAAGTCCACAAAATTAGAAATTACTGTGATAAAGGTTAATTCATTGCTCAAATTCAGTGCAGTCTAAACAGAACCACATCATCCACAGTGGAATTATGCAGGGCAGGAGGAAGACTTGTTCATTTGAACACATGAAGACAATTTCTGCAAACACCTGAATTCTGAAACAGAATTCTCCAACAGAGCAGAGTTCTGTTTGAATGGTTGACAGCTTTTATTATGAACATTTCTATTCATTACATACATGCTTGTATGTATCTAGTAAGTAGATTTTACAACTCTAGCTACACCTTCATCATGACAAGAAGATACCATCAGGACACCCATTGGCCATATCACTGAACTGATACACTCTGAGTTTTCAGATTGGTAGAAATTGTGTGAGTTAACAAATATTTATTATTTTAACGAATTTGTTGAGACAAGATTTCATGTATCCTCGGCTATACTCAAACTTACTATATAATTGAGAGGGTGATCTTGAATTTCTGCTTCTCTTCTACTTCCCAAGTAGCAGAATTAAAGTGTGAGAGAACAAATCCATTTTATATGATTCCGGGAGTGGGCCCTGGGGCCTTTGTCAAAAGCTAGCTTTGACACCAACAGGTTATTGGAGGAGGGAAGTATTGAGTAGGTGATTCAGGTCTCTGATAGTAGCAGCTAGTGGGGGTCAGCTGACAGGGGCCATTTAAGACAGCAACTGATAGCAGTCCGCAACTAGAGCAATCACTCATCTGTTTTTTCTCGGAGGGATTAAACCTGATTCACAGGGTCTGGCATTACTTGTGACTGCCCCGAAACTCTCTGAACTATTTAAATTCTCTTGGTGGCTAACAAGGAGGAGAAGAGAAAAAAGGAAAAATATCAAACACACACACACACACACACACACACAAGCACACACTGAGTGGATAATGCAAGACAAGCTCCAACAACTTTATATATGCACATTCATATACAAATAGACAGACAAACAATCATAGAAAATGGATGGAACAAAGCTCAGAAAAACAGGCTCCAACCATTTTTCAGACTTATAGACAGGCAGACAAATAGACAGACAGACATATTAATGGATGGGACAAAGCTTCAAAACCATCATCCAAAAACTTCATACAAACATACAACATACATACATTCATACATACATACATACATACATACATACTTGCAGAAAGACTGACAGACAGACATATATACATTCACACACTGTGTGGATGGAGCAAAGCTTCAAATATTTTAAAACACATAAACACATTTTTGGTGGATGGAGCAAACTCCAACAAGATGGCTCAAACTACTTTATATGCACGTACATACACATGTTCGGTGGATAGAGGAAAGCTTCAACAAGCTCCAACAATTTCATTTTTTCTCCTTAGTACATGTATCTCAGCAAATTTTTCAAGTAGTATAAAATTACAATGTGATTACATTCTATTTTTCTTTTGGTGAATGACTATGAGAAAACAGTATCTTCCCCAATACCTTTACTAAAATACATTAATGCTGTACAGGTAAAGAAAACAAATTATTTCTAAGAACCCAAATACACACATAACTAAGAAACCTGTTATAGATTAGCAAAGTGCAAGCAAGTGAAGTCATTTTTCAGTCAGGTTCTCTAAGTGGCAGGTAGCAATTTGTGGTTACAGAGAAAGGGTCAATTATTATTTATCTTAAAAAGTAATCATATAAGAATCTTAAAAGTATCACAAGTGTACTTTTGTGTAAAAAAACAATAAGTCATTTCTATTTTAAATCCTCAGAATGCACATCTACTCATCAGCAATTTTTATTAAATCCTATCAGGAAGTTGAGGGCAAAAATGGGTACAAGGAGCTCATTATCAGCTCAGGCTCCGCAAGAGTCACATTCAGGCTGCCATTGCTTTTGTTTCCTAACCTTAACATCTCTCTAACGCAAATGAGAATGTGTTTTCTGAACTGAAAATTGTTCCCTAAGATTTTCTACATCAGAACTATCAGCAAAAGCATCCTATCTAATGTCACTAACATTTTTATTTTCCAAATGCTTTCTAAGGTTGGTGGACATGGCTTACAATCTTCATCTCTAAGTTCTTCCCTAGGGTGGTGACTGAATCATTAATCTGCTCCAGCAGCAATGCTTAAGAAAGATCAAGCATTATCATTGTAAGTGCCTGTGATACTTCCCAGTGAGAGGCTATATGACCCATTAGAGTTTCCATACAATTCTTAGATTAAAAGATAGATGTCGAGGCAACATGCAGAGCAAAACTCCACAACAGTATGAGGTCCTCAGGAAACAGTCTGTGGGGCCTTGCAGCTGAAAAGCAGTTATCATGTTGTGCTAACTGGTGGGCGGTGTGCAATGAGTTATAAAGATGTTTGTTGGTCCTCCTGAGTGGCCCTCAATAAGCCTTGTACATGATAAGCATTCTATTAACTGAGATGTATCTCTATCCTTACAACTCTAGACTTTGAAATGTTTCTTATGTATAATATATAATAAATATATCAGGACCAACTTTCTAATCTTCACTGCAAGCCTGTACCAGACTTCTCTTTGCGTATCTGACAGAAGTTTACAGGTATGTAACTGTATATTTCAGGCCAAAGGACATACCCTTTGAACCTCAGCTTAGTTAGGTTGCCAAGGCAGAACAGGTTCCACTGTTGATATGTTTTTAGTTATCCTTCAAGTTTCAGTTACTAATTAACTTTATTTTTTTTTTCACCATTAGTGTGATAGTCCTACAGACTCTGTTGGAATAAACTTAAAATTTTATGGCAGAGTTTCTACCCCACCTTAGACCATTTAGTTCCAGAATGAAGGACACACATGCAGCATTTATATTTATCATAACTCTTAAACAGCACAAGAGGTGGACTGCTGCCTCCTCTCCATGCTGTTAGAATCTACTTTCCAATCAATAAGTTGAGTTATTACTTACTATTTATTGTGTTCCATCTGTGCTGCTCTTAACTCCAATTGGGAAGCCCTCAGGACCATGCTCTCATCCTGTGGTGGATTCTTTCTTTTCCCTGTACCTCCTTCCCGTCTTAGTCCATCTTCCTAGCCTGGGAAACTAAACCCCACCAATGTCTGCCAAACTATTAGCTGTCAGCATCTTTATTCTAAGTCTTAATTAGAATTAAGTTGGGGGCGGAGTCATGTGAGTTACCTCCACACTCCAGGTCTTGAAGGCACACACTTACTAACATTACAATAGACAGGAAGAAGCAAAACCTCAATAAGACCATGTAGCAAGCTGCTTTTCTTTTCTTCCCACTAATAGATTCTCTTTTCCTGTTCCCTCCCAGGAAACAAAGAGTACTTTAATCTCTTGGAGATGTCAGCATTCTCTTGTCTATACACTAATGATTTTTGTTGTTACTTTTTGGGCATCTAAATATATGACTGAAAAATTATCAGCCTGTGTTTTCTTTGTTCAGTCCTTCAGAGGCCTTTGACTGTATTGGATCTCACTGGATCTTATATTCTCTGTGTTTGCCGGGATAGCTATGAATATAACCAATATGTAATTATAAACTGACTTAGAACATTATCACACTGTTTGGTGTTTCTCCCAATATATTTGTGATTCAGTGTGGTTCAAGGTTACACAATGTAGTTCGTCCTAATACTCTAGTAATCCAACATTCCTGGTAACTGTAACTTTTATGGTGAATTGAATAATTAATGGAGGATATTAAGGTTAACATGTTTTTGAGGTAGCCATTTCTGACTTAGGACAGAACTTTCCACTTGAGAATTGGAGTATTACAAACTAAGTTGTTTATATTTTAATGTGGTACTGAAGCTAACAAAGTTGAAAGTTTTAAACTTTAACTTCAAATAATCCAATTTAGCAAAGTAAACCAGATGGTTAATTGGGTCCTTATCTTCAACTCTGGAATGTTTTTTCAAAAATAGCAAGAACAAAAAAATTAAAATTATTTTATATCCTGAGAAAATTTCCAGACATAAAAGTTGCTTTTAGAGCTCAATAATTTAGAAAGCC
Source organism: Apodemus sylvaticus (assembly GCF_947179515.1). Classification (NCBI taxonomy): domain Eukaryota; kingdom Metazoa; phylum Chordata; class Mammalia; order Rodentia; family Muridae; genus Apodemus; species Apodemus sylvaticus. The sequence continues at coordinate 54,770,088 of NC_067477.1, forward strand.
TCTAGCACACTTTGGAGCAAAGTTAGAGGAGAATGCTTTGTGTGAGCTTTTTGTTTTATCACAGATTAATAAATAGGTGTGAACAAAGAGTTGAGATAGTTAATAAAATACTACTTTAAAAAAAAAGTTGCTTTTAGGTAGCATGATTCACTTTATTTTTCTTTATGACTGCAGACCATATTATAATTATTGTTGTGAATTGAGGTTGGAAGGATAAATATCAAAAGATCAAATTCCTTTTTTTTAGATTTAATATTTTAGGTTTTTTTTAAAAATTAGAGAGTATATATAATACCATTTTTTGATGTTGCTGGTTGTGGTGACGATGTTTTTTTTAAGACAGTTTATCTCTGTGTAATCTTGCCTGTCCTGGAATTTGCTGTGTAGACCAGGCTGGAACCAACACTCAGAGATCCACCTGCCTCTGCCTTCTGAGTGCTAGTATTAAAGGCATGCACCACTACCACCCAACATTAATAACCATATTTTAATATAGGCTTAATAATAATGTTTAGAATGGCAAACATTTAGAAAGGATAAAGGACACACCTGAAAGTGTTGGTGTGGGCATCTCAAAAACGTCATAGAATTGAGACATCCTTAAGTGTGAATAAGCCTCAAAGAGGAGTTGTTTATGTTGTTTTTGCTTTATGTCAAGTGTCTTCTTTATCACTTTTGGTTGTTTTCTCTTAGTCTCTCACAGAACCTGTAGAAACCAGCAAGCCCAATCCCCACAGCACTAGGGACCCTGATTGTAATTTATATGGGTTTTGAAGATCTGAATTCAGTTTCTAATGCTTGCATAGTGAATGTCTTTACCTGCTCAGTCATCTTATTAGTAGCAATGTTTTTATGAAAAGCCAATAGAAGGGATATGTGCCAGAGGCTGTATCTTAATGGACATAATTAATGATCTTACTTATAGTCTATAAATATGATCTAGTTCTTAGAGAAAATGCCCCAGGAAGTCATAAAGAAAACAAAAACAACCTCCTTCCTTCTATGTCTGTGCAATATTGAATATATCAAGTGTCTCTTCCCACACATGTTTCAGATTCTAAGAAGGAAAAACCATTGCATCTGTGAAATGCTTATATTTTATAATAAACCAGAGTACCAGACTCTTTCAGAAGCCAAACTTATTATAAAAAAGCACAAGTCTTCATAAATAAATGAACACAAGAGTTTCTAAGAAGCAGTAAAGTCTTGATTCTTCACAAGGACATAATTACATTACTGTAACTTGCAACTTCATTAGGAAACTTTGTCCCACGAATAAAAATATGTTGTCACAAACATATTAAGTCAGATATGCACCCTTTAGAGATTTGCTTTAAGTTATCATTGGTTGTTTATACTCAGGAGACACCTTTTAATTCTTCCTAAAATACAGTTCAGCACTTTTCCATGAGAAACTTGGAACAATGGAACTAGAAACTGAGGAGGACTGGATTTTTGCAATTTTGCAGGCAAAGCACTATGCAGTGCTATGCTGATTTGATGGGAGTTAAACTGAAAGAAAGCAGATAGTGCAGACTGGCATTACCTCTTCTGTGCATAATTAATGCTCAACTGGAGAACACACCATTTTGTAATATCTTGTCTATTAATGAACCTGGAATATTGTGGGAACCATTGTTCCACTATTAGTATATTTTGCAGTAAGAAAAAAAATAATGAAATTTGTACAACTGATAAAGTTTCCTCCACATGACCACACTCAAGGGTTATGGGTCCTGAATGATCATGATATGACTATCTTCTTTCTTTGGTCATGAAAGGATAGAACAATACCCATTGTCCAGAGTGCATTCTGCTCTTGTCATCAACACATGCTGCCAGTATGATCACTTGATAAAGATTTTACTTAATGATATTATGACATTTGTATGACTAATAGTTTTGAGAAAAAAACAATTTTCAAACCAGTTTTCAGAGTAACTATCTTTTTTATTTGTTTGCTATCTGAGGTTATGTGGGACAAAATAAAGAACAGGAGGCCACAGTAACTTTGAGGTTCAAGGTTGGGCCTGATTGTGCCATGTCCATGGCCCGAAATCACAGCACTAACTCCAAATAGTAGTAAACACAGAAGGAACTGAGCATCTGCCAGGGGCTGGGTGCCAGCCCAAATGTCCTAGTGCGTGACCATCTGCCACAAGAGTGAAAAATTGCCAAGCCCTAAGTGAGCACCCTCCCATGAATCAGGAGCTTCCCTTCTTTTCCTGCTGCCAACAGATTGGTTCAAATTCTACATTTCATTGAATAAGGTGCTAAGATGTTGTGTTGTTATAAAAGCAACACTCAAAAACTTTTTTTTAGTTTCCTCAAAAATAAGTTTGAACCTTTTTCATTTTATAAGTAATGCTTTTGTAAAACACAATGGAAATATTGTTGCTTTTATATAAACAGGCACATGCTTATTATCAGTAATAGTATGGCTTTGTCAGAGAAAGCTGGAAGACACTATTTCCTTCAATACTGTTTCCATTTTAATAATCTACTACAGTTGCAACATACTACCCTAAAAAATGCTTTTTGTGTCCAGCTGGAAAAAGGTAAAAGAATAATAATTACAGGTGCATGTCACTTTTCAAGTTTTAATATGTTCCCAAGTGTCTAGTTAAAAATAATTCTAAGGGCAGCCAAGATGGTTCAACAAGCAAAAGTTCTTAACATCAAACTTGACCTTATAGAATGAGTTTGGTCAATAAGTAGAAACAAAACTGATTCCTTCAAACTGTCTTTTGACAGCTACAGTAAACTGCGACTCAGACTCCCACAAATTCACAATTCATTAATTATCTAGTTAATTAACTAATTATCTAACAAGAAAATTTAGATGCATAATTCCAAAGAAACAAAACTTAATTGTTTTTAAGCACAAAGAAAATAATTTTAAATTAAATGCAACTAAAGTTGGAATGTATAGATTGATATACTATGAATTAGAGCATTCATTTTCCAGGAAATTACTCTGGAAAGAATGTTTGAAAAGAACATTCGTTGATTTTGTTTATCTGTGGATACCTGAGCTGTAATCTTGTAGACATACTTAGCCGAACACACCTGTGATGATAGTTTCTTGACAATGGAGAAAAGTTGGCATAATGGGAGACTTTCTAATAGACATATCTTATTTTAATCTATTTTCATGCATGAATACTAATACTGTATTAACATTCGTTTGTTAATATTAAAAATATGTGTGCAGTTGGGTGGTGGTGGTATCCCACTCCTTTAGACCCAGAATTCAGGTGGCAGAGGCACATGGATCTCTGAGTTTGAGGCCAGCATGCTGTACAGAGTTGAGTTCAATGATGGACAAACATGAAGAAGAAGAAGAAGAAGAAGAAGAAGAAGAAGAAGAAGAAGAAGAAGAAGAAGAAGAAGAAGAAGAAGAAGAAGAAGAAGAAGAAGAAGAAGAAGAAGAAGAAGAAGAAGAAGAAGAAGAAGAAGAAGAAGAAGAAGAAGAAGAAGAAGAAGAAGAAGAAGAAGAAGAAACAAATATACACTCTACAAATACACCCAGTTCAAAATTGTGTTGATTAAATCATAAAGGAGAATATGATATATTTGACTTGATGGCTGAATGTGAGTGCTTTAGAATTTGATTGATTAAGCTGGTTTAAGTCCAGAAGTCTAGCAAAGTCTCATTCTAGAAACCCCATGTTTAATTAATTTACCTGAAAGGAAGAACCTTGTTGAATTTTTACTAGAGCAAAACTATAAGTTGGAGTTTTCTTAAATATGGAATGATAAGCCACTAAATGACAAAATATTCTTTTGGATAATTCTTTCATTGTATAATATTTTGAAAAAGATAATACTTTACTCATTTAGATTTCAGATAATTTTTGGGGTTTATGATCATGTTGGCTCCAAACAGTTTTATTTATCACCGTTTGAGTCTTGGATCAAGTCTTATTATTTATTAAGTTACAGGAAGTACAACTTTAAAAATAAAGAATTCCTTGGTTGTTCTATGTTAGCTAGAGCCCTTGACTATATAGCAAGTATAAATATTGGCGAATTAACTTCTGTTTGGGAATTTTGGTTCCAGAACTCAGAGATTTGTAACATTCTTAATTGCCTCTTCTATTCAGAAACTGAGGAGCCACTCTCCAAAAATCATCTCTGCAATATTTTCCCTGAATTACTTAAATTTTTTTAACTGCTTATTTCCTAATTGACCTACATCCATTAACAACCAGGAAATAACTTCTTGGAAACCAAGTATCAAACTAAAGCTGCATGAATCACACAATGGTGTGTCCATCTGCCATGTGATAGGGTGGTTTAGGAAATTCTCATAAAGACCTAAAGAAAATATCAGCACAACTTACAGAGGTAGCCCTCAAGTTCCTCATGTACCAGTATTTAAGATATATTATTTATTGTAGAATTTGACATACAGCCCTGTAGAAATGATAAGCATGTTAATTATAATCTGGCAAATAGTATGATATATACATATGTGTGTTTGTGTGTGTTTTGTGTGTGTGTGTGCATGTGAGAGAGAGAGAGAGAGAGAGAGGGAGGGAGAGGGAGAGAGAGAGAGAGATTGTCATAAATTGGAAGGAGCCTCAGACAAAATGTTTATATTTTGAATTTTAGTTAAAGGTTAGAGGAGGTAAGGAAGGTAATGAATAATCAAATACCATTATTTTTTCAGTTTAAAAAACAGCTAATAAATTGTATATTGATAGATACTTTCTCATATAGCCATAAATGAGAAAATTAAAATATTAATAAATCTATTTCAGTAAATAGCCAAACCTAAACTTCATTTTATTTTTTGTATGCTTTTCTTTGCATTATATGTGTGCTTATGAAGTTCATGTATGGCTGCAGTGTATGGAAGTCAGTATATACTAATCTAGTCAACCCAAACACTTTAAAAGGTCCCTAAGTGATACAAGTTTGAAGACTGTCCCCAACAGAATTCACAAGTTATCAGGGTTCTGAAACAGTTGAGGCATTGCATTTTGTGATTTCTCTTTATTCTTTTATTTATAAATTCTTGCTGAGGCGTATAGCACAGAAGCAGGTAACCAACCTTCTATGATAGTTTGAATAAAATGAGCCCCATGGCATCAGTCCTTTGAATACTTGGTCCCTACTTGATGACATGCATGTAGAATCTATTAAGTGTGCCTGGTTTTGTTTTTGTTTGTTAGTTTGGGTTGTTTTGTTTTGTTTTGATTTATTTTTTGCTTGCCTTCAAAATTCTATTTTCTATTCTGTCCTTTTGGTTGTGAGCCTAGCCTGTGATGGCTGAGCAGAGCCATCCTTCCAGGTCTAACTTTCCTTTTTTGTATTGGTTATTTTATTTATTTACATTTCAAATATTGTCCCCCTTCCCAGTTTCCCCTCTACAAACCCCCTATCCCATCCCCCCTCTCCCCTGCTTCTATGAGGGTGCTCCCCCACCCACCTACCCACCCACTCCGCCCTCACTTTCCTAGCATTCCCCCACCTGAGGCATCTGAGCCACCACAGGACCAAGGGCCTCCCCTCCAATTGATGTTTGAAGAACTCCTACCATTTGAAGTTTTCTCCCTGGGTGTTTCGCACTTGCATGGTTTATGTGAGCCCTCAGCTTCTTTTTCCACCCCCATTTCTGATTTTACTATCATTGATTCTAAACTTTAGAACTATAAGTCCAACAAACTCTTTCTTTGATAAAGCCTTGTTGCAGTGTTTTATGCAGTGATAAGAAACTATTTACACTATCAACATTTAAATGTTATACCAAATGATAATGTTCAATTTCAATTTATTATAGTCTGTAATAGTATCAGGTAAAGAAAAGTAGAACTTTTTCATGTAATTGAGCACTGTTTTTGAAGATAAAGAAACAATTATAGAAAGAAAAGCCACAGCCAAACTCCTAGATTTTGTGTCACATTTATGAATACTTAAATATTACATTTTAGTAATATTTTACAATTTTACAGTAGTCTAAGTATCCCTTTTTGATACTTTATAAGAAATCTTATAACAGTTGAGATAATATAAATACAAGAAACCAAAGATACTCTTACTAATTACAAGAAGTATATGATTTTTCAGAAAGTTTTGGGATTCATCAAATACATTTATATGTATAGGCATATTCCTTATTAATTGAGTGCCTAATTTAGGGGTTAATACAATGCAAAATTAAAACACACGTGATATTTGCACACTATTTTAAGACAGAATTTTGGATGAAACTGACATGAAAGGCACCTCATCTCCACCTTACATGAACAAGCTTTCTTTTTCACTTATAATAATGAAGGGCATGACAAAGTCAACTCACAGAAGATGGAAATATTTTGGTGTGTTAGAGCATCTCAGCTAGCTGAGCAGATTGCACAGAAGGTAAAAATTATTGTTTATCATTTTAACTGAGGAAGCCAAATTCAGGTTTGGCATGCGTATCTGGCAGTTAATGCTTCATAGCACTTTTTATAATAAACACATCAACTGAGCCAACTCTGACAAAAATATTTGTACAACCCTTTGTGTCTTTGCAGCTCCAGTATTTTCTGTATTTGTAGAATCCAAGGAAAATAGAAATTTCCCTTTTGCAAACACTGAACACAGTTTCGTGCTCATCCCCCTTTTACTTTTTTCTCTCTTCTGACACACTGTGGAGAAAACACTGCAAGAATCCACAGTTTTATACATTTGCTTCATGTATCAATGTTATTTGCTTGTAAATTCATAATTTTTGTATAAAAATGTTTCAGTATAATTCCAATAATGCTTTTTTTCATTTTTTAAATTTTATTCTATATATTTTTTATTTACATTTCAAATGATTTCCCCTTTTCTGGTCCCCCCACTGCCCGAAAGTCACATAAGTCCCCTTCCCTCCTCCTGTTCTCCCACCCACCCCTTCCCACTTCCCTGTTCTGGTTTTTCCTTATACTGCTACACTGAGTGTTTCCAGAAGCAGGGGCCACTCCTTCGTTCTTCTTGTACCTCATTTGATGTGTGGATTATGTTTTGGGTATTCCAGTTTTCCAGGCTAATATCCACTTATTAGTGAGTGCATAGCATGATTGATCTTTTGAGATTGGGTTACCTCACTTAGTATGATGTTCTCTAGCTCCATCTATTTGCCTAAGAATTTCATTAATTGATTGTTTCTACTGGCTGAATAGTACTCCATTGTGTATATATACCACATTTTTTGCATCCATTCTTCTGTTGAGGGATACCTGGGTTCTTTCCAGCTTCTTATTTATAAATAGGGCTGCTATGAACATAGTGGAGCATATATCCTAAGATCAAGAATTGACAAATGGGACCTCATAAAATTACAAAGTTTCTGTAAAGCAAAGGACACTATCAAAAGGACAGATCGGCAACCAACAAATTGAGAAAAGATCTTCACCAACCCTACATCAGATAGAGGGCTAATATCCAAAGAACTAATATACAAAGAACTCAAGAAGTGAGACCCCAGAAAACCAAATAACCCTATTAAAAATGGGGTACAGAGTTAAACAAAGAATTCTCACCTGAAGAACTCTGGATGGTGGAGAAACATCTTAAAAAATGCTCAACTTCACTAGTCATCAGGGAAATGAAAATCAAAACAACCCTGAGATTTCACCTTACACCAGTCAGAATGACTAAGACTAAAATCTCAGGAGATAGCAGGTGTTGGCGAGGATGTGGAGAAAGAGGAACACTCCTTCACTGCTGGTGGGGTTGCAAATTGGTACAACCACTCTGGAAATCAGTCTGGTGGTTCCTTAGAAAACTGGGCATGTCACTTCCGAAAGATCCTGCTATACCACTCCTGGGCATATACCCAGAGTATTTCCCAATAATGCTTTTTAAATATAACATTTGACAAAAGGAAAGATAAATAGCTACTGGTAGTTACTAATAAATGCCTAAATATTTATCATATGTAAGACCCTCTTAAAGTTTTCAGTCTCTTTTTAGTCTCATATGTTTCTGAGTATATGTCTTTTCTGAAGTACACTTCCAAGGCAATTATTCTAACATAGATATACATCCCCAGCCCAGTAGAGTCCACCCAAAACTTATAGTCAGTGTAAAAATTTAGCATTATCCTTTCAAGTAGTGCTTTTATATCAATATCATTAATTTATCAGATATATAAAGAATAATTGTTCTTGCTTCATTAATAGTAGCTCAAGCACTTTGGTCACCAAAACAATAAGAAGTATAGCAACTAAATTCTATAAATGTAATTAGAGCTATGAAATATGAATCATTTATTCAACCTTGATATATACTATGTACACCTTTCAAATTCTTAAACTTTGTTATTAAAGTCACATTATTTGAGACATGCTATGAAATACAGAACAAATAAGGTAATCTAAGGTAAAATGTTTTAAAAGTGTATGTTGGCTTGTGGTTTATATTTAAAATGATAGAAGGCAAGATGTATTTTTTTTAAAGATTTTTCATTTAATTAAACTTGTTGAACAACTCCTAAATTTTTCCTCAAGACTCACTTTATCATATTTTTGGAGACAAGAAATCATGGAGCCCAGGCTGCCTTTTAACTTTCTGTGTAGCTCAAATCTCCCCAAAAGCAATGATCACTGGCATTGATCTTTACACAATACTTAGCTGAAACACCATTTAAATGAAAGCAATCTGAACTCATTGTAGAGGTTCAGAAGAACTGGTTTGTGTTAAATGGATTTAAGTCTCAGTCAAACATATTACTATATGAAGGTTCTTCGAACCTTCAAAATACTTGCTATGCACCCATCCTTGTAATTTTGATTACGAATGATGTAAAAACTTAATACATTCCAAAGGTGAAAAGATACTTCATCTTCATCTAAAGAAGAGAGAGAACTCACAAAACACAGACACATCAGAAAACCTAATGCTCCCAAGTGCAGCTTCAGTACCACCAAATGATAAGCCCAGCCCAACCCAAAAGAGCTGTTCTCCTTGCAAATGGACACTAAAATCTTAATTTATTCAAACTCATGATAAAACATATGAGCCAAACTTTTTAGAGAAACAATACAAACCCAATTATCTGTACTTTTCCATGTGATAGACTTGATTTCAATTAATCACATAATGCCGTAGTCAACAGATAACCATTTTAAACAATTTCCACTCATTTCCTAGAAATGGGAAAAAAAGTTCAGTCTTTTGTGAAACAGAACAAATCCAAAACATAATCATAGCCTTGAGAAAGCAAAACAAAAATGTCAAGATAACTAGAGTCATCAAAATTGAGGGTTCATGGCACTCAGTTTATGTCACATTGAAATATTTACAGCAAGGCAAGTCACTTGGCCCATCAGTTATGCATGTCAAGGTAAATAACATACAAACTTTTAAAATATTCAGAGGGCTCAAAATATAAAACTAAATGTAAATCATTGAAAACAGATACTATTACCATATTAATTAATGAAGAAACCACAAACATGTTATTAATTAATATGAGAGCTACGACAAGAGAAACGTGTACCAAAAGGAGCATGCCATGGCTGTCTCCAGAGGGGCCCTGCCAGACCCTTACAAATACAGAGGTAGAAACTAGCAACCAACTATTGGACTGAGCTTGGGGTCCCCAATGGAGGATCTGGAGGGTGGTCCAGAGGAGCTGAAGGGGTGTATAGCCCCATGGGAAGAGCAATGACTTCGGACACCCAGACACCACAAGACTCCCAGGGACTGAACCATCAACCAAGGAGTACACATAGTTCCAGCCAAAAATGTGGCAGAGGAATGCCTTGTTGGGCATCAGTGGAAGGAGTGGTCTTTGGTCAGGTAAAGGCTCAATAGAGGCCCCAACAAAGGGAAACGGATGGGAGGGGGAATTGGGGCGAGGTGGGAGTGTGTTGGGTAAAGGGGCATATACATGGAGGCAGGGAGAGGGAGGAAGGGGAGGGAATTGTTAGGGAGGGGGGCTTTTGGGAGGGGGGAAATTGGGAAAGGCTTTACCATTGGCAATGTAAATGAAGATAATATAAAAAAATTAAAAAAAAAACATGCTCACAATACATTTAAAAAGTTAGGTTGTGATAAATGACAATGTAAGTTCCCCTCTCTTCTCTCCTTCTAGGCCTTCCTTCTCACTAACCTTCCCTGAGAGCTCCTCTTCCTTTCTTTACATGAAAACGGATGCCACCTATGGATATCAACTGCCTTTGCATATCAAGTTGTAGTAGGACTGGGCCCATCTTATTGTATTGGAGATAGACCAGGCAGCCTGTTAGGGGAAAGAGATCCAAATGCAGGCAACAGAGTGAGAGACAGCCCCAGTTCCTGCTGTGGGAGGTGCCATGTGAGGCCCAAGCTGTACATCTATTACATATGTGGAGAGGGACTAGGTCTGCCCCAGGCATACTCCCTGGTTAGTTGATCAGTCTTCATAGGCCTCTGTCTGCCCAGATAAGTTAATTCAATAGTTTTTTTCTTCTTCAGTGTCCTTGATCTCTGGCTGTTTTAATCCTTCCCTGGCCCAAGATTTCCCAGTCTCCATCTAACGTTTGACTGTGTTTCTGTATGTGTTTTCATCAGTTTCATCAGCCTCGCAGATGACAGTTATGCTAGCCTCCTGTCTGCAAGTATAGCAGAATATCATTAATAGTATCAGAGGCAGGCTCTCTCTCAAGCTGAGCCAGTCATTGGTTGTCTATTCCCACACATTCTGCTCCCTCTTTAACTCTGTATGTCTCATACGCAGGAAAAAAGTGTGGGGCAAACATCACAATGCTCTCTTGGTATCCCCATCCCTCCTTTGGACGTCTTGCCTGGTAAAGGTCTCATGTTCGTTATCCTCTATTGGTAGGAGTCTTAGTTATGGCAACCCTCATAGATTCCTGGGAGTTTCCACTGTACAAGATTCCTAGCTTGTTGCAGAGATAAGCTCCACTGATTCCATTCTCTCTCCTGGTTCTCTTTCCTTGCACCCTCCCCATACTTCATCCCTCCAGTTCCCCTCCCTGTGTTCTCTCCCGCTCGGTTCTCTGCTTAAATCCACCCAAGATGTCTATTTTATTTTCCTTTCTCAGACAGATTCAAGCATCCTCCATTGGGGCCTCCTTGCTTCTTATCTTCTTGGGGTCTGTGGATTTTAGCAGGGTCACTTCATGGTGAGTATCCACTTATAAGTGAGTACCTACCATGTTTGTCCTTCTGGGTCTGGCTTACCTCACTCAGGATGACATTTTCTAGTTCCATCCATCTGCCTGCAATTTCATGATGTCATCCTGTTTAGTAGGTGAGCAATACTTCATTGTGTAAATGTACCATGTTTTCTTTATTCACTTTTCAGTTGAAGATCACCTATGTTGTTTTAAAGTTTGTGGCTATTAAGAATAAAGCTTCTATGAACATAGCTGAGCAAGTGTCCATATGGTATGGTGGAGAATCTTTAGGGTATATGCCCAAGATTGGTGTAGCTGGGTCTTCAGGTGGAACTATTCCCAATTTTCTGAGAAACCACCAAATTGATTTCAAAAGTGGTTATACAAGATTACACTCCCACCAGCAAAAGAGGAGTGTTCCCCTTGCTACATATCCTTGCCAGCAAAACTGTCACTTGTGCTTTTTTCTTAGTCATTCTGATGGGTTTAAGATGAAATCTCAGAGTTTTGATTTGCATTTCCCAGATGACTAAGGGATCATTAATGACTAAGGGATCCTAATATTGAACATTTCTTTAAGTGCTTCTCTGACATGAGAGATTTATCTATTAAGAATTCTCTTGTTTATCTGTGTCCCGTTTTTATATTGAGTTATTTGGTAATTACTTTCTAATCATGAGTTCTTTATATATTTTCTTTTTTTTTTCCTCAGGGGAAGAATTTTTTTTATTCAATATATTTTTATTTACATTTCAAATGATTTCCCCTTTTCTGGTCCCCCAATCCTCGCAAGTCCCATAAGCCCTCTTTCCTCCCCCAGTTCTCCCATCCACCCCTTCCCACTTCCCTGTTCTGGTTTTGACCTATACTGCTACACTGAGTCTTTCCAGAACCAGGCCACTCCTCCATTCTTCTTGTACATCATTTGATGTGAGGATTATGTTTTGGGTATTCCAATTTTCTAGGCTAATATCCACTAATCACTAATATCAGTGAGTGCATACCATGATTAATTTTTTGAGACTGGGTTACCTCACTTAGTATGATGTTCTCCAGCTCCATCCATTTGTCTAAGAATTTCATGAATTCATTGTTTCTAATGGCTGAATAGTACTCCATTGTGTAGATATACCACATTTTTTTGTATCCTTTCTTCTGTTGAGGGATACCTGGGTGCTTTCCAGGTTCTGGCTATTATAAATAGGGCTGCTATGAACATAGCGGAGCACATATCCTTATTACATACTGGGGAATGCTCTGGGTATATGCCCAGGAGTGGTAT